>NW_022900917.1:18124337-18138028 GCF_012274545.1 Fukomys damarensis | reverse complement strand
GCTTCTTTCTTGATACATTCCTTGGTAGACAGCTTTAGTGGAGCCACTCGTTCTTTAAAATTATTCCTTTGAATCTAAATCTTGTATCTCTCAACTTTCCTCAGTACAACCCCAGAGTTTTGTTTTCATGGCACAGAGAGAGGCACATTTTATGCGCTAAAAACCGTGGTGCGGGTAAGCCATGCTGATGGAGAAGGCAAATAATGTCTCATATTTAACTCTCAGATATCTCATATCACTTTTGATCATCCCAACTAATGTTTTGGTTGTTACTATTATTTGGCTTTGTTTTGTTTTTGTTACTTGTTGCTGTTTAAATGCAAGTGGCCGATGGCTTAGAGTTGAGTTACAAGACCTGGAATCTCATTGCAGCTCTACTGGCTGCACTTTGCTCTGTCCCCTACTCCTTTGGGGAAATTATTTATTCCATGCATGTGGGCCATCAGAATCATTACAAATGCTTTTTAAAAAGAGTTCCTCTCTAACCTCTAAATCATACTTCAGGTTAAAAGAGGAGAAAAGAGGTTGGGAGAATGGGGAGTAGAGGTTTGAAGTCAGAATTGCAGCAAGCTTTCTAGGCTTCTGTAGTAAGAAGTTTAACTTTATTAGTACTTCCAGCGGCACAGTTTCAAGGGTGCTGTTTGCACTGTATGGACTCCACAGGCATGCTTTACACAGGATAGATTGTGAACAGGATCTCTTTGAGTTGTACAACCCTGGATGAGCTATCACTGTAGCAGGTCATTTCCAAACACAGCATACGGAGTGGAGAAGGGTACTGAGTGGACGGTAGCCTAGGATACAGAGAGGTTACCCAGCCCATGGCAACCCGTGGGCTTCTTTCTTGATACATTCCTTGGTAGACAGCTTTAGTGGAGCCACTCGTTCTTTAAAATTATTCCTTTGAATCTAAATCTTGTATCTCTCAACTTTCCTCAGTACAACCCCAGAGTTTTGTTTTCATGGCACAGAGAGAGGCACATTTTATGCGCTAAAAACCGTGGTGCGGGTAAGCCATGCTGATGGAGAAGGCAAATAATGTCTCATATTTAACTCTCAGATATCTCATATCACTTTTGATCATCCCAACTAATGTTTTGGTTGTTACTATTATTTGGCTTTGTTTTGTTTTTGTTACTTGTTGCTGTTTAAATGCAAATGGCCGATGGCTTAGAGTTGAGTTACAAGACCTGGAATCTGATTGCAGCTCTACTGGCTGCACTTTGCTCTGTCCCCTACTCCTTTGGGGAAATTATTTATTCCATGCATGTGGGCCATCAGAATCATTACAAATGCTTTTTAAAAAGAGTTCCTCTCTAACCTCTAAATCATACTTCAGGTTAAAAGAGGAGAAAAGAGGTTGGGAGAATGGGGAGTAGAGGTTTGAAGTCAGAATTGCAGCAAGCTTTCTAGGCTTCTGTAGTAAGAAGTTTAACTTTATTAGTACTTCCAGCGGCACAGTTTCAAGGGTGCTGTTTGCACTGTATGGACTCCACAGGCATGCTTTACACAGGATAGATTGTGAACAGGATCTCTTTGAGTTGTACAACCCTGGATGAGCTATCACTGTAGCAGGTCATTTCCAAACACAGCATACGGAGTGCAGAAGGGTACTGAGTGGACGGTAGCCTAGGAGCATGGATGGAGATGCAGTAGTGCTACCACCACATAGGAAAGTAGCAGGCAGGTTAAGAACAGCTAATGAACACTGTCCCCAGAAAGCCAGCTACCAAGTGTCTCCCACACACAACATTACAACTGATACCCATTGAAAAAGGGGTAGGTCTAGGAAGAGAACAAGACATTGAAGACTGTTTGGCCTAACAGGTGGGCTTTGAAAGAGAGGTCCCTAGATGAGGTTATATTGAGGAAAAGAAGCAAGTCTGCCCCCTAGCCAAGCCAAGCTTGCAGTTACAAACTATCTTTTTCTGCTTTTTTTTTTCTCCCATTGAAGGAAGGGCAGGGACAAGGGGAAAAAATGAGAACCAAAACCTGTCATGTAAAGGTACAAGATCCCATTAATGAATGTAACTGTATTGTATACCTAAAATGTACCAATAAACTCAATTAAAAAATAAATAAAAAGTTTATTGATACATTTTAGGTAGACAATAATTACATTCATCATTGGGAACTTTACTTTTGAGGGTTGTTTTTTTTTTACTTTCTTTTCCCTTTATACATTGTAAAGTTCCCTTTGAAAAAAGAAAATTCCAACCTTATGTCAATCAAATCAAAGAAGAATAAGAGATCTGTGCACACTTAAGCCTATACAGAGATGTTACAGAAGCTTCCAGAAACCAGGTTGTACTGGTGAGTACAGGTTATACTGGCAGACTTAGGTGTGTTCAGGCATATAAAAGGTTAAAATTCTGAGGTAACAGAGGTGGTATACAGTTGTCATTAGATTAATTGTTATGTTTTTTTTTTCTTTTGAAGCTAATGAATGTTCCTGAGTTTATGTGAAGTCTGTCTATTGTCTACAAACCCACTTTGCTTAATTTGCATGAGAATAAGTTGAAGAATTTGTCAAAAGCATGAATTTTTGCCATGCCCCTAGTCAGCTCCAATTTAGTAAGGATGAAGAGGACACCTGGGCTCTGTATCTTATGTGATTATTTAGGGACTCCACTTTGAGAATGCTGTCCTAGACAATATAAGAACCGTCAGGAGACACTGGCTCAGAACAAGGACTTGTGTTTTCTGATAATTAAATTCTCTTTTGATCCTCAGTTTCCCCTTCTATAATATGGATAATGATACCATCCTTAATAAAATCACAGTATTGGAAAAATATTTCAAAATAAACTTTGTGGTTAGAAGAGGTCAGTGGTGCCAGTTAGGAGTCTACATGGATAACAAGTCTATTTCACGGGCCATCCCCAAGCCTGCCCTTAGCACAAGAATGGACATATTGAGGACACTTAGGAGTTTGTTTTCATCCATTTGGGTTGTAATAACAAAATACCATCAGCTAGGTCACTTACAAACAGCAGAGATTCATTTCTCAAAAGTCTGAAGGCTGGAAGTCCAAGTTCAAGGTGGCGGCTGATTCAATTGCCTGGTGTGGGGGCTCTGTGGCTCTCTAGGGCCTCATTAATAAAAGCTGATTCCACTCATGAGGGTTCTGCATTCAGGACATCGTTATGTCCCAGTTGCCCCATCTCCTCATGTGATGGTATTGGCGATTAGGTTTTAACATATGAATTTGGGGATGACACAAATATTCAGACCAGAGCAGAGCCTTTTGAAATCAAAATGACAGAACTGCTATTAATTCATGCCTTTAGAAAATAAAATATCAAAGTAATGTAGAAGGAGAATTTGTCAGGGCAGATTGATAGAGGGAGTTTTGTAGATAAGAAAAACAATCCACCAATTAATTATATTTGTACTGTTTTGTAATATATTTTGTTCTTATTTGGAGAATGCTTTAGTTAGGGTAAAGTTTAGCTGCTGTAACAAAGAGGACCCAACAGAATAGGGCCTCAATAACAAAGATGCTTATTTATTGCTCATGTATAGCTCTGACTCAATTAGTTGAGGCCAGATGAGAAGCCCATTTCCCATGGCCATCAAGGAAGGGTTCCTTCCATCTTGCTGCTTAGCTATCACCACCGAGAACATTGTTATTTGCCTTGCAGAGCTAGCTTGTCACCTGGAAGAGGTAAAGATTATGGGGCATCTTAAGGCTCAGATCCAGAAGTGGCACATACCACTTCCATCCACAAAATTATTGATAAACTTAAAAATATCATCATTCCTAAGCAGAAGGGAGGCTGAGAATTGTAGCCCTAGCTGAACAGCCATGTTTATATCCACAACTCTATTATTGTGCAACAGCAGAGGAGGAGAACAGAGTTAGTGACTAATTAGTAGTCTGTGCCACAGGAATGGTATGTGGTACTTTGTAAGTGGAGCCAATAGCTACTTTCTTTGGGCTTCTCTAATTGACCAGAGCTACTCTTATCAGCATTTCCCTTGCTATCTTGCTTTGAGCCTCTTTAAAGCCTTATTTCTAGTATACCACAGCCTGCAAATTACTCTGCATAATGTGGTTATAGTATTCCCATTTCTCAATTGTATTGTTTTCTTCCTGTATCCTGTGCAGATCATGAGAAAAGACATGTTGAGTCCTGTCCTACAGTTAATAAATGTGCTGTTGGTTGGAAAATGTTGGCAAAAGCACCAGTGTGAATTGCCTTCCACTTTCTTTTCCAATAGTTATGTCATAATGACAAGTATGACTATTGTCAAATAATCAGAGGAGGCTCTGAACACTAAGAACATTTTCTTAACGATCATCCAAGCAGAAAATGAGTTCAAAGATTTGCAACATTTTTACTGATTATTTCTTAGGCTCTTATTATATCTACATGTTCTGTTTTTTTGTACCACCTCCTTATTTCCCTCTCTTTTCACTCAGAGAAAGAGAGAGAGAGAGACAGACAGACAGACAGACAGAGAAATTGAGAAATTGTCGGGCAAAGAATGTTCTACTATGATAATATATTTTACAATTCTTAAGGTTTGTTCTTCATTATTTGGTGATGTATAACACTGTTCATAACAGAAAGCTCTGATAATTAGCTGCCTTGGGACATTCTAAAGGTGAAGTCACTCTGCTGCCACGGGTCTTGCAACATTAGCGATGTAGACAGGAGGTTGGCAGGTCCCAGATACTATTGAGGAAGATGGAAGCAGATTGATATGGGTGGGAGCTGCTGTTTGGATCCATACGTTGGTGTAGAGCCTGACCTCCCCACCGTGGGAACTGGATCGCTGTGAGACTACAGCATAAGTTCACCAAGATGGAGTTACCTCAGTTAGATTTGCAACATTTTTACTGATTATTTCTTAGGCTCTTATTATATCTACATGTTCTGTTTTTTGTACCACCTCCTTATTTTCCTCTCTTTTCACTCAGAGAAAGAGAGAGAGAGAGAGAGAGACAGACAGACAGACAGACAGACAGAGAAATTGAGAAATTGTCGGGCAAAGAATGTTCTACCATGATAATATATTTTACAATTCTTAAGGTTTGTTCTTCATTATTCGGTGATGTATAACACTGTTCATAACAGAAAGCTCTGATAATTAGCTGCCTTGGAACATTCTAAAGGTGAAGTCACTCTGCTGCCACGCATCTTGCAACATTAGTGACGTAGACAGGAGGTTGGCAGGTCCCAGATACTATTGAGGAAGATGGAAGCAGATTGATATGGTTGGGAGCTGCTGTTTGGATCCATACGTTGGTGTAGAGACTGACCTCCCCACCGTGGGAACTGGATCGCTGTGAGACTACAGCATAAGTCCAGCAAGATGGAGTTACCTCAGCGCAAAGTCTGAGGGCAGATTTGAGAAATGAGAAATTGTTTAGGAAGCCTAGATTACCAAAGACAAAAGTGTGTATACATGGGGGAATGGGAAGCGGGTTAGTTTCCTAACAGCTAGTTGGCATTGTCATTAAAGTATGCCTGGCTGGAAGAGTTACATAGCCATTTTTCTTTTCATTTATAAACACACACACACACTTTGGGGAAGAGTTGTTTTGTTTTACTTTTATATCATGGTTTTAATAGCTCTTTATATTCTTCAAGAGGTCTGGGTTGCCCACTATATTCTCACAACATTCTGGAAATTTCCCCTCTACCTACCTTTGGTCTGCTCCATCACCCGGATGTGATGTTAGCGACTCTCTAGTGCCTCACCAACTGTATTTCTATAGCTTGGTAAATGTTCCATCTTGGATTTCATGTTTTACCATTTGTGATGACAACATACAATAAAAAAAAGATATGACTTATTTTGTGTCCAGCAATGAAAATGATTTGCTGCGTAGTGTGACTTCCATGAGGGGACAGCTGTGAGGTAAATGGGTTTCTTTTTACTGGGGAGGAGTAGAAGGGCCTTAATGTCTCTTCTCTTTTCCCATGGATATAAAACTTTGTTATGGTAAACTAACCCTCTGATATCATATAAACTGCTGGCATTCTAGATTGTTTTAATGACCACTCCTTATTGCTTAATACTAAACATTACCATCTGTTTCTTTCTTAATTATAAATGCAGCAGGAATTCTCAATTACATCAGTAACGGTGGAAATAAAATAAAGCTAGAGACCTTGTACTTAACACAAGGCAGTCTTCCCCTAATGGTTTTCTTCTGTTGCAGGCGCTGGTCAGAGAAGAGAATTCTTAGTGGTTTTCTTTGCCTTCTCTCCATACTCTAACCATGCAAATATCATGCTATCCACTCAACAATTTATTTTAGCAAGAGGGAGAGTTGTGTTTATTTTCTATCCATGGAGCTGGGGATGTGTGGGCAGCCCTTTCTCACACTGTTGGAACCAGTGGTGTGATTGTCCTGCTGTTCTGGCCTATGTTGTTATGAAAATAGAGTTGTAATAGCCTAATGACATGACTCACACCCATCCCCAGAGAAGAGTTGGGAGTGGACATCTAAGGAACTTTAGTAGCCAGCCTGCTTCTCTATAAAAAATTAAAGGAACATTTGTGGAGAGAGGTCATGTAGAAACTGAAGATACGTTTTTGTACCTCTGATTACTTAGGTTTTCATTGTTGTTAAATAGAAAAGCCAATTAAATTATAGACTCATGGAATTTTAGAGCTAAAAGAAACCCCTAGAAGCCCTTGATCAAAGCCATGGTCACTGTTCCCCCCAGCCCCTTCCATGCTTGACCAGGTTGAGCATGGGATGTGAAGGCAGCAGAACAGAGCTTGAGTTTTGAGCCATACTAGGAGTTCTGAGTTCCCATCCCTTAGTTTTCAGTGCCTCAGTCCTCTTCATCTGTGGCAGTGGATAACAAGGCTTCTGCCTGTTGTTTGAATAAATGAGAGAGACAAGTGCTTCTTAGCCATGTCTTCCCTTTTCCCCTTCATTTATGACAGGTGGAGGAATGTTGATCTGAGCAGTTTTGTGCTTTGCTCAATGTTGTAAATCTAGTAAATCATTGACCTAGAAGCTGTGTTTTCTAAGACTGTGTATTCCATGTAGTCCCTCTGCTGTCTGTCCTTGCTACTCATTGCACAATGAATGATCACATATCTGATTTTTTAAATCTGTAAAGTGTTTTTCAATGCCCATTCCCATTGAGCAGATACTAGATGAAACAGTGTTATCATTTTATCCTTACTACTGTTTTACATGTGAGGAAGCTGAAACTCTGAGAGGCCAGCTAACCTGGAGAAGTCCCACGAAGGTTGAGTTAGGGCTTAACCCAGGTCTGTGAGACTCGAAGTGTAGGCTTCACAATATTCTAAGGGGATGGTCATGATTACACCCAGTGCATGCAAGAGACTGGCATAAAACCAAAAGAAATCAATATTCGTACCTATAACTTAGTAACTAT
Source organism: Fukomys damarensis (assembly GCF_012274545.1). Lineage (NCBI taxonomy): Eukaryota > Metazoa > Chordata > Mammalia > Rodentia > Bathyergidae > Fukomys > Fukomys damarensis. The sequence continues at coordinate 18,130,655 of NW_022900917.1, read as the reverse complement.
AATTAGGAATTTTGGAATGATGATATAAGACTACATATTTTTTAAAAATTATCTTAACATTTTAGTGATCCATGTGCTTTTCAATGTTATCAATATTTATTGATTTCAATCTTCATATTTTATTAGCACATGTTTGCAGTAATAGTGATTACATTCCTTGTGGGAAATTGGTACATGTACCTAACTTGTTTTCATTCTTTTTTTCATCCACTTTCTTCCTCTCCATCCTGCCTTCCGTCTCTTGATTCCCTTCCCATTGGCAAAAGATCTTTCTCCCTACTCCCTATTATCTTCTTTTATTTTGTCCTTTATTTATATGTTGGATTTCTCATACAAGGGAAACCAGGAGATATTTAAGCTTGTGAGTCTGATTTATGTCCTTTCAGCCTCAAGAAATAATTCCCTCCCCTTGGCAAGTGAAGCAGCGGAGCCAGAGATAGCAGGTTTACACTGGAAGTAGTTACAAAGCCAAACAAAATGTACCAGACAACAACCACAAAACACATGAGTGAGCAGTTTGCTACTTCAGAAACGTAGCTCATAAATGAAGAGACCATTTGGCTTATTTTTTTCCTGCCCAAGTTCAGGTTCAGGCCAGTAAGAGTCAAGCTGGTGCCTGTTCTCAAGGAAGGGTCTGAGAGCGCGGCAGGGGTGAGAAGAGCCTGGAGGCCCTGTGCCTCCCTCTTCATCCCAGTGCCCTCATCCAAGTGAGGAGCCCCTTTGCGCGTTCCCACCTCTAGGCTGTGTCTAACATCTCATCCTTCGAGAGCGACTTATTTAATGACTGCCCCCGTAGCACCACAGTGTTCCACTCTGTGCTGCGTCTTGGTGACGCTCCCCCTCCTGCCACTGTGCCGTCACAGAGCCGTCCAGGCCCACTATAGTAAGCGGGGCTTTCCGATTTTTTTCCCCTTACCTCTGCCCTCCCTTCACCCCCTCCTCCCCTCCCCATCTACAAACACTTTATTTTCATCTTTTCATTCTCTCACATTTTTTTCTTTTCCCTTTTTGTTCTTCCCCTACGTATCACACCTTCCCTACACCTTTAGCTCCTTTCCTCCCATTTCTAAATGTCAGTAATCTTATTAGAATCTTATGCATTGTTGCAGAATATTCACACCAAGGAAACTATTTGGTATTTACACATGTGGGACTTATTTATTTCACTTAGGAGTATATCTTCAATATGTATCCATTTTCCTATGAATGAATCTATTCTCTCGCTCTTTATGGCTGAGTAATATTCCATTTTGGGCTGGGGGTTTAGCTCAGCGGTTTGGTGGCCTGCCTCGAGAGCGATTTATTTAATGACTGCCCCCGTAGCACCACAGTGTTGCACTCTGTGCTGCGTCTTGGTGACGCTCCCCCTCCTGCCACTGTGCCGTCACAGAGCCGTCCAGGCCCACTATAGTAAGCGGGGCTTTCCGAAAACCAGTCCTTTCCGGCAATAAAGTTTAAGTCTTTCCACCTCAGAAATGCTGCTCTTGACCATGTGTAGAAAACCATGCAAATTGAAAAAATGTAAACATTGACATTGCGAGGCTTTCCCATGGACCTAATGTAGTCTGATTTGCCCACTCTTTCCGCTCTCTGTATGAACATGTTTCTGAATCCGGGTTTATAGCCCAGGAGCAGCATTGTTCTGGTGGGAAGAGAATTGGCCGCAGAGTCAGCCAGACTGTGGGCCGGGTCCTGGCTCTGCAGCTTAACCTTGTGACCTGAGGAGAGTTCTCTGAGCCTCAGTTTTCCCGTCCTCATAGGGACCGTCATGGTACCCACCCGCTGGCTGGTAGGGAGAGGAGAGAGGAGGAAACGAGCTTTGCCCACCTGGGAAGTTAGTTACAGGGCAGCCTTTTGCCGGATCTCACTCCCCAGAACCGGATGAGTGATTCCTTGCGCTCCCCTCATTAGGAAGTTTAGTTAGGCAAAAGGCATTCAGAATGGTTTTAACATACGAAAGCATTCATTTTTATGGAAGGAGGAAAAAGTGTTTTTTCTGGAGGTTTGTCCCTTACTTTAGAAGTCAAGTCTTACAACCTTAGCAGGGTCTCACTTTTGGTTACTGGTTTCTTATCCTTGCCCTGGGAGCAAGGTGGTGAGAAATCATTGTACCCTGCGTATGCAAGAGTGCGATGTGCCAAGCACATCTTGGTGAACATATTGTTTGTTTTACTCTAGCCTTTTAATGTAAAAAAATCCCAAAGTTCCACTGTAATTATAATGGCTAAAAATGCCTGTTAAAAAGCACATTAAAAGAGAAAGCTATTTTGAGGACTCAGGGGCATATAAACAGGTTATTATTTTTTCGTAATTGTATTAAATCAGGCATGCACTAGCCAAATTCATAACTTTATGTAGTTTTTTTAAAAAAAAGTTTATTAGAAATAATGCTAGAATAAAGGAACATGAATTCCTTTGCCAGTTCTTTAAAGGGAACAGTAGACTCTGGCCTACCTCAAAGGACTATTAAGGGAAACAACCCAGTTATAGGGCTGTAAGCTTTGGATCTTTAAATAGACTAAAGATCAAATCTCCCTCAGATACCCAGAATGATTCCATATGTTCCCCTCAGAAACCTCCACCTTTCCCGGCTGAGTGGGGCAGTACTGAGCGAGTGAGCCAGCGGGAGGGGGCACAGAAGTCCTTTGCCGAGGAGAATGCGAAAGATGGGTAGCACAGCCCTCTCATCTGATAATGATGCCTCACTCCTGGAGCGGCTACCCGGCTGCTTTCTGTTCCGCTCTGTCCTGCTCTTCGCTTTCCGCGCCCCCATGCACGTGGGCACTCCAACTTGTGTGCCTCCTTTGTTCTCTTAGAAACGGGAAGCTTCCAAAATCATACTCCTGGGGAAAAGCTATCATTCTTTTCTGATACGAAGAGGAATGTGTATGAAATCCTTCATTTCTACCAACAGTGCAGACGCGCTGAGCAAAGCCATCAGGCAAGCACACGTAGCCCCAGCTGCACCATGCATACAGACCATTGTCCACATGGCTGGTGGGGCTGGCAGCGTTTTAAGAAATGCTCATAACACGTATGCTCCCTCACTTTTTGCTCTGGCTTCCAAAGTCTTGCTGATCCAACTACATTATCACTGTGATTCTTCCAGGATACAAATATCTGTTGTCAAGTTGTGAACTCCACATGTTTCCCTAGCATGACTTGGTGGATAAGTTGGTTCTTAAATGAAAGTGAGGGGCTGCAAGCTTTACCATCATCCTGCCCTTGCAAAAAGAAGAAGCAAGTCTTAGGTGTAGGAAGAGGATATGAAATGGATTAGATTCTCCCTTTTCTTTTTGGTATTCTGGACCTTGGCTCATTACAAGCAGTGTCAGGATGGAAAGTCAATGGTGTACTGTAAACACCTTACCTCCCATCTCTGAGTTTCTTGTCAGCTGACGTTTTCAGAGTCAAGGGACATTGTTTTGGTTGTCTAGCTATTTATAAATTATTATTATTATTATTATTATTAGTGTAAAGTTTTGCTGATTGCTGAAAATTTTACAGAAAAAAGATATTATGGTAGTTTACTTCTTAGCCATTACTTTACATGCCCACGTGGTTACCTCAAACACCACTAAAAAGAAATTATAAAATAATGCTTCCTCAACATTCATTTAAAAAAATAATTATAAATGGCTTTTAAAGAAAAGAATTCCTACTGTTTTCATTGTGTTCAAGATTCTCTATATAATCCTGTCATATGTATGTTGGGGTATTGTGGTGGTAAACTGAGGTTATAGAACCAAAATGCATCTAGTTATTTTTTTAATAGACAAAATTATACTATTGGTGCAAGTACTTTCATTTTAATTTTAATTTGAAAAAAATGCATTTATTGAGGACCTTCAGGATGTCAAAAAGAAATTTTACCTTTCTTTGGGTGTGAAGCTTTGTTTGCTTCATTGCTTTGATTAGTTTTGTGAAACGAGAGAGCAAACCAAGGACTTTGTAACTATAAAAGGGCAAGTGTAGTTACTATTGCCTAGATATGAGAAAAATAGTTTTGATTTATTTCTTGAATGCCTCCCTCACAGAGCAGCTTATAACCAATGGAGGCAAGATTGTGAAAGGAAGAAACAGAATCCTTTACAGAACTTCATGAATGCCCTTGTAATACTTTCAACAAATATTAGTGGTAGGAAAATGAATAGATATAAACACTGTCACATTGTCTGGCATTTTTATCTACCCATTAAACAGAATTAGGAAATATAGTTGACTTGGGCTTGAAAAATCTAAAAAAGGTTTTTTTGTAATAGTAATTTTTCCTGCAGTCTTGGTGTTTTTCTTTCCATTAAATGTCTTAGTTTGCAGTGAGCAGAATACAGCTCTAGTCTTGTTTTGTCATTTTGGGATGATTTGTTTTTAAATTACAGTAAAGGCTTTTTGGCCAGAATTCCACAAAGCTCATTTCAAAGTGAATTTGCTGACACCAACTAGCCATAAATGGTGCCCACCTCCAGCATTCAGGAAAGGAAATGGGATACCAGGATGCCAGGAATGAGGCCATTGCTCAGATGGAACAACACTTGGCAAGTTGGAAGAGCATGTTGGTGTAAACTGAAACTGTAGGTTAGAGACTGACTTGTGGGATACACTTGTGCCAATGATGGTCATTGTAGAGTTGAAAATGGGAAAAATTATTTACTGCAGCTGGCTCTTTGGCAAGGACATCACTGATGGAATAATCTGAGGGAAATCTAAATTACTGGAAAAGACAACTGTCATCCAGAGTACTAATTTCCTGGGTTATCCATTTTACCTGCCTCGCACAATGTGTAGGAAAGAGTGGTTAGGGAAGAGTGAAATCTGCGGAACTTTCAGATGATCCTCAGCACTGGCTCTCCTGATGATAACTGATGCCTGCAAAGCCCTTTCTGTCGTGCCTCGTCTGTAGCCAATGTTATGAAGTATTGGGGTTTGAGAAAGGTTCTTTTTCAGTACCTCTTCTGGGTCCAAAGCTCCTGAAACATTTGTAACTTCCCATTCTAGGAGCAGGCACATTGCCTACCTGGAAGCCTGTAGCTGAGATGCTGAGCACCAAAATAGTTTCAGCTGATGATCACTGAAAGTGTGCCCAAGACTGAACATACTTTTTCTTTCTTGTTTATGGATTTGAGGGCCGGGGATTTAGCTCAGTGGTTCTACCGCCTGTCTCGAAAGTGCAAGGTCCCGAGTTCTATCCTGGGTACAAAAAAAAAAAGTGAAACTCATTTATGGATTTGTGCATGTTCTCAGATCAGTCTAATAAGATTTTCATAGAGGAATATAAAGAAAAATGTACTACTTACCCATGTAGACCAAATGGACAATTCTCTTCCTTGCAAGTCATTTGATGGCCTTTCCCTGCTTATCTCTGATTGAATGCTCTTTCCAGAATACCTCAACATTGTCAGACTGGGTCTTCCCTGACAGTGCTTTCAATATTTGAAGATTCTTCTTGTGAGGGTCAGACATCTCTACTTTGTAGTTTGCCTTCTCAGTCATTTGTTATAGGACGCTTAAATCTAAACAAAAGTTGTCTCAACTTTCCCTTTGGCTTGCAAGTTCCTTGAAGGAACCCAGATGGCTCTGTTTTGGTCTACCCAAGCATCTACTTCCTCTTCTGAAAACATTGTACTAGTACCTTAAGTACTTGAGAGAACCTGCCCTCCTACTTTGTCTGCAGGCCAATGGCATCCCAGTGAAGATACTCATCTCTCTTCTCCTGGATGTGGTCACATGATTCAGATGGAGCCATCTAGACTCTGTATTTGTCCTGAAAATTTGAGCTCTGAGTTAATGCCTTCTAGGAATAAAAAAGAGCTAAATCTGATTCATTCCAAGGGAATTCTTTAAAGAGGCGGACATTCTGCTCTTCCTTTCTACCTGCTTACTTTCCACCCTTTATAAGGCCTGAGTAAGTAGCTTTCCCTTATGGTCTATAATCTGCCCCACAATTTCCCAGTAAATACTTTTTTTTTTTTTGCCATTGGTTGTTTCCTGACAAAGTACCCTGAACAAGACTGTCCATCTTCTACTCCCTGTTTATAAGTCCTGAAGTCTGCAGCATTTGGAAAGCACAGTGAACATTGGTTCAAAAAAATTCTGGTTGTAATTTTGGGATCAGAGATATGAATTTCAATAAATAATATCCTTAGCTCTGTTTCTTTTCTTCCAACAGTTTTAGGAGCTTGTAACTGGAAATTTGTGATTGTTATCTTTTATAAAACTATTTTAAAATTTCTAGAATGGTTTTTAACCTTGTAGGATTTTTGTGAAAATAGCATCGAGTTTCCATACCCCACACCAGTTTCCTCTGTTATAAACATCTTA
>NW_022900917.1:18089362-18122399 GCF_012274545.1 Fukomys damarensis | reverse complement strand
CCCTCCTACTTTGTCTGCAGGCCAATGGCATCCCAGTGAAGATACTCATCTCTCTTCTCCTGGATGTGGTCACATGATTCAGATGGAGCCATCTAGACTCTGTATTTGTCCTGAAAATTTGAGCTCTGAGTTAATGCCTTCTAGGAATAAAAAAGAGCTAAATCTGATTCATTCCAAGGGAATTCTTTAAAGAGGCGGACATTCTGCTCTTCCTTTCTACCTGCTTACTTTCCACCCTTTATAAGGCCTGAGTAAGTAGCTTTCCCTTATGGTCTATAATCTGCCCCACAATTTCCCAGTAAATACTTTTTTTTTTTTTGCCATTGGTTGTTTCCTGACAAAGTACCCTGAACAAGACTGTCCATCTTCTACTCCCTGTTTATAAGTCCTGAAGTCTGCAGCATTTGGAAAGCACAGTGAACATTGGTTCAAAAAAATTCTGGTTGTAATTTTGGGATCAGAGATATGAATTTCAATAAATAATATCCTTAGCTCTGTTTCTTTTCTTCCAACAGTTTTAGGAGCTTGTAACTGGAAATTTGTGATTGTTATCTTTTATAAAACTATTTTAAAATTTCTAGAATGGTTTTTAACCTTGTAGGATTTTTGTGAAAATAGCATCGAGTTTCCATACCCCACACCAGTTTCCTCTGTTATAAACATCTTATGTCAGTATGGTACATTGGTCGCAGTTAATGAACCAATATTTACACATATTTTAAATTAATGTGCACACATTATTTAGATTCCTCAGTTTTCCCCTAACACTCTTTTCTGTTCCAGAATCTTATTAAGGATAGTATACTGCATTTGAAAGTCATGTGTCTGGTGTAATGGTTTTTCACACTTTCCTTATTTTTAATGGTCTTTATAATTTTGAAAATATATTTTATAGAATGTCTTTAATTATGATTTGTCTGGTGTTTTGTTTTGTTTATTTTCTGATAATCAAACTGGGGCAGTGAGTGTTCTCATCATATCGCAAGCAAAGGTCCATACCATCACTGTTGATGTTAACCTTGATCACTGGGCTGAGAAAGTGTTTGTCAGGTTTCTCCACTGTAAATCTATTATTTTCTATCTCCTCATACTCTGGAAAGAAGTCACTAGGCACAATCCATAGGGAAACAGCAGAAGAGTTATGCTCCACCTCCTTTAAAGGTATAGTATGTCTGTACATGATCTGTAACTCTTCTGCATAAGAGATTTGTCTATTTTCTTTTTTTATATTAGTATGGACATATGAATATTTATCCTAAACTTTGAGTTATTTGATATTAGTTATTGTATTATGTTGCTCAGATTGTTCCAGCTTCGGGAGCTCCTTTCAGTTGGCTCCCATGAACTTTCACATACTCCCAGTATGCTTTGCTTTGTTTTCTTTATTTTTGTTTGTTTGTTTATTTGTTTCCTGTACTTCCTGCCTTTCTGGCATTACATGTTCTTGGCTTATCTAACATATTTTTTTGCCCAGCCACAGAATCAACCATTTGGGAGCCCTCGTTCTTTTAATTGGAGAATTGCCTTAGAAATCGGGACCTCATACTAGGTTAGACCTGTTACTACTGGAGTGTCATCACTTCTAGGTCCTTTCAGCCAACAACAAGTCCATATATATGTGTATACTAACCCGTTTGTATGCAGTCTATAAATATGCCATACATAGCCACTTACCTATTTTAAGGTAAACGTGAGTTCATATCACATGCTAGGCTTGTCCTCTTATTTTTCTGTAACTTTACAGCTTGCCAGTGAGAAACCCACTTTGCCACCCACTATGCATTTACTTAGTTGTTCAATTCCAGTATGTATTCATTGTTACTTTGGAATCATTAGTTCATACCCCTTGTGAGAAACAACTTTGTCATCTAGGATGTAGTGCCTGCAGTACAGTTCCTTTTACTTTAGTCTGCCCAGAGTCCACTCATGGTTGGTTACTTAGATTAGCACCTTATTCCCTCACTCTGTACAGTGAGGTTTTGTCATACCATTTCCTTTCAAAATTATATTTTATATTTATCCAAGAAATAATACATAGCTAACAATGACAAATAATGCTGATGGGCTTATATTAAAAATTAGCCTGTACCTTTCTCACTCCTGTTCACCCTGACCTGTTTCACAGGAACAATACTTTTCAGCTCTTTTAGCTATTTACATTCACATAAAATCTAAATAGTGTTCCTTACAGCTTTCTCTTGAGACATCAGTTTTAGACATTATCCGTTGATTTTTCTATCATTATAGTTGAAGATTTAGCTGTATTGCAATTCCTTCCTCTGCCTCATTTTTTAAAAAACATATTTTACAGTTTCTGATAAAATCAGTATTCAGTGTTTGCCTTACTCTTTCTTGATAATTTTAAAAAGTTCTAGCATTAATAATTTCATTCTTTGTTCTTACTTCAGTTTCCCACCCTTTGACATTATTTTCTCATATGATCCCGATACAGGGGAAATAAAACTTCCAACTGGTTAGATGTCTGATGTGCTGAGTTTGTGCCCCCTGAAATTGAAGAATGAATTAAAGGGACAACAGAAGCTAAGAGTAGGAAAGGTTTATTGAGAGATAGCTCCTGGGAGACAAGAGACAGGAGGAGTCCTGAGTGGGTTGCCACTGAGACCCTTTGTCAGGAATCATTTATATAGCAGTTACAAGGTGGGTACAATGTGGGTCGAACTGCCATCAATCTATAGGATTACAAGTATAGGTGTTGAACAAACATGGATCCAATAGGGAAGCAAGTCACACAGGTACATGGAAAGAACAAAGGCATTTTTGGTAGGGATGGGTCCTGATATTCTGTTCACCCACCTTGGTCATTGATGTCTATCTGGACTTCCTGAACTAGGTAGTGTTAATCACAGTATAATTCCAAGTTACTGTTTATCCCTTAGGAAGGCATGTAGACCTGGCCATTTTGAGACCTGTCTTTCTTCAAATGCACCTCAAGCCACAATTCTAATGTCTACTTTTCACTGACTTTCTTGAGAGCCCAGTCCCTCTCTGACTATATATTAATTTCCTCTAACTTTGCTTCCTGTAATAATCCCACTTACTAGGTTTCATTTTCTTTTTACCCCACATGCTTACTTCCTAGGACCCTCTGTTTTCTTGGGTTGCTTCATTGAGAATAAGTATGCACAGCCACGAATAAGTCTGCTGGTGTCTAGGGACTGAGTGGGGAAGGAGGATGAGAATCTCATTGTCTTATTTTCAGGATTTCACTTTATCCCCTTGTTCTCAGATCATTGCCACACTCTACCTCCCACTGTGCCCACGTCATAAGTCCCAAGCCTTTCTGAGTTACTCTCTGTGAAGCTCAACCTCTTCCTTTCTGGTGATCCAAGAATAAGGTTGCTGTTGCCTGGGTGGACACAAAGGGAATAAGAACCTGGGGTTATATGTGCTTTTCATGCTTCTACTACTATGCTTTATTTCTGCATGACACCTCTAATTCCTGGTAGCTCTAATTATAGACTTTTTCTTTTAGGAGTTTTCTCTGCAGGAACAAAGGCTATTCTTCCTTTATTCTGCTCATTCAGTAAGCAGAAGAAATTCTGTATCAGCTTTGCAATTTCACTTGCTGTGATTCAGTGTTACAGATTCGGTGTCTTTACATTTCATCAAAGATGGAGTTTGTGATTGTGTTTTCTGTGCTACTAGCTATTGTATATGGGGGGAGGTAATTTTTGAAAGAAAAGAATGTTCCAGCCTAAACCGGAAGTCCTGTGCTTGGTCCACACTCCCTGGGATCCTCACTAAACTAAGCTCTTGCCGCCTCTGTGGATAAGGCACTTCTGAATCCCCCAAGCAAAGTAATGGTTTTGTTCTTAGCTTGTATAGCATTCTATCTGTCCCTCTGTCAGAGAAATGTCATACCCTATTGTTATACTTTTTTTTTTTTCATTTTTCCCCACTACAGTATGAGCTCATGTAGGGCAGGACCACATCTCACTAACACATGTACACCATGAGCCACACACTGGCCTAACCACTGGCTATACTCAACACTGGCTTGGTGACTCTAAGAATGAGTCAGCAGGGTTGGGGTCACTGCATTCTCTCTGAGCATGCTCAGACACCATCTGAGAAATTAAGTGGCAGTGCTGGGCTGAACTGCTATCTAACATTTTTCAAGTCTTATCCTGACAGTTTTGTGGCCCGCAACCATGCAGCTATGCTCCCCCTAGAAAGTATTCTTGGGTGACCTGGAAAAGAGTTGGAGGAAATTGAGGATTTGTAATTTGAGAGATTCCCCAAAAGGAACTTGAATTTTTTTAATGAGGTAGAGGCATCCTTCACACTTCAGTTTCATTTGTGTGGAGATTTGCTGTGGCCTTAGTGTGGCCTAATCATTACCAATAAATGCTTTAACAATGGAATTAGCCAAAACATCAAGTTGGGGTTAAGATAAGAAAGCCATATAGGGTGATGATAAGGAATAGGCACGTAGGGGCTGGGGATTTAGCTCAGTGACACCATGCCTCGCAAGCTCAAGGTCCTAAGCTTGATCCTTAGTACCATTTAAAAAAAAAGAAAAGAAAAGAATAGGCACATAGGAGTTAAATCTGACTTTGAATGTTAGCTCTTTCATTTACCACATAGCCTGTGCCTCCGTTTCTTCTATAATAATATGTATATTATTGAGTTGAATGAAGATTAAATGGGAAAATGCATATAAAACACCTAACATAATGCCTAGTATGTGGTGAGCTGTCAAATAAATATAATTATATTTCTTATTATCTATTATGATCACCCACGTAACTCCCAGAAATATTTGATGGTGGTCAGGAATAACTTGAGAATGTTTAGTGATGAGAATTTGGCCTTGGAGGAATCAGGGACTGAGCATAGAAAATTTAGCAATCGAGGGAAACGGTGGTACTTTCTTCACTGAGCCCTATTAAATTGAGAGATTGTGTTCCAGCAGCCAAGGAAAAGAGTAGCTAAAAGAATCATTTCTTATGATCTAAAGTCCATTAGCTACTCCATTTAGCTGTTAATGTTGTGAGGCCATTGGTGTAAATAAATGTGTTATTTGGTAATGGACTTGTTTTCTTAATAATTATAATATATTGTTCTCTCCAAATGTTATAATTTACGTCTGGCCTGCCACTAATTAGTTGGCAGATCAGCCTTCAGCATTGTATCAATATCTGGTCCCTCCCCACATGTTTGTGTCAAAGTTTACATTTAGTTGTTGTCACGAGCTGAATTTTGTTCTCTCTGAATTCATGGATACCCTAGCCCCTAGTTCTTCAGAATTTTGACTGTATTTAGAGATAGGGACTAGAAAGAGGTGATTAAGTAAAAAACTAGGCCATTAGGATGGTCCCTAATCCAGTATGACCAGTGTCCTTATAAGAAGAGTAAAGTGGGATACACAGAGACCCCAGGAGCAGGCAAAGACACAAATTATGAAGAGACAGACAGCAGGGAACATTTGCACACCACAGAGAGAAGCCAAACCTGCCAACACCTTGATCTTCAACTGCCAGCCCCCAGAACTGTGATTAATTAAATTTCTGTTGCTTAAGCCACTTAGTCTGTAATTTTCTTATGGCCGCCCTGGTAGAGTCATACAATTAGAATCAAGGAGCAAAATTTAGTTTGGGATATCTGACTTTGTTTTATCTGTTGGAGTGCATAAAGCACTTGTGACACAGATCATTTGAGCTTCACCCAGCCCCAGGAAGGAGCTGTTGTTCTTAACTCCACTTCGGGGAGGAAGCAGCTGAGCTCAGCGTCTGTACCAACACACGCTGCTCAGGGGATAGGCTGCATTTGAGCCTAAGTTATCTGACTTAAATCCCTTCTCTTTCTTTACCAGTGTACCCCTACTTCTGTTTCCCCTTACCATGAGTGTGGCAGATGTACCTGTTATTTCCTAGCGTAGCTTATGAGCTTGTACTGGTGAGGGTTACCACAGGGGGCTGTGGATGGCTGCCTCCTGCTGGGCTGAAGAAAGCAGCAAATTGGCCAAATCTGAAAAGAGAGCATTTTTACTTATTACTCCACTTTTGGAATCAAAAGCCTTTGAATTTTCTGTCATTGCACAACTGAAAGTGAAGAATGGAATGTTGATGTGCTTATTATTATTTTTTCTGTTTTTAAGCCATTCTACCTGTCTAGGTCAACTTTTATGTGTTCATTCATTCCACAAATATATATTGAGTTCCTGCTATGAGCCCTGAGTTTGGATGTCAGTTTCTGAGGCAGGAGTTAACGTGTTCAGCATGGAGAGATGGGGCTGAATAGAAAAATGTTGGTTCTGAGCCAGGAGGCCTTTCTATGATGTTACACCGTGGCATTTTTGCTGTATTGAAAATATACCTTTCCCTACCCCACATTAAACTTTTAATGTTCTCCTTCATTCCCAGAGGACTTTTATAGAAAATTTCCTCAAAATAATATAGTAAGCAGTCTGCTATCATTAGTTTTATATAATTTTAGTTTATTATCAGAGTCATTCATAATCAAAATTATGACTGCTTATATTGCAAGCATTTGGAGAGAAAGTGAATAGACAGAGAAGAGGTATTTAAGCTATCAGTTTGATTTCTTCCTTATTATTTTTAAAGTATAATTTAAATAAGTTTGTGTGTCTTTTTTTCACTCCAGGAAAACAGAGAGTGCTTCATTTTCTCCCTATGAGTAATAATAGATTTTTTAAATTCTGTATTTCAATTAAATCAAATTTTTAATTTTAATTTCAGAGACCTTTGTTGTTCTTGTGTGACAACACAGAGAATGTAACTAAATTTCTGGTCATCTATTTAAAAAGATGTTTCCAAAGTATGACCAGCCTTGGAATTGGTCCAGAGCCCATATTTATAAATAGTAACTATGACAACTCATTATTTCTAGCCACGCTCAACCCTTAAAACTTTTCCAAATGTCTGTTTTACAAGCGATGAGGGATGGAGGGAGAGAAAGAGGGAGGGAGAGAGTTTGGATGACTATCAAATGCTTCTTGCAAACATAGCCTGTAAAGCTGTTTGTTCACCAGCTTGTGATTTGGACAATGGGAGTTCATCAGACAGCAAGGATTAACCCCCTAATTTGTTTCTCTTTTTCCTTTTGGAAAGGCCTAGACCACTGTGAATTCCACGTACTTAGCTTGAGATGCCAAACTTGTTTGGAAACTATTTGACTGACTGGTGGCCAAAACATGAAGCAGGAGCAATTCATTGTTTTTCTGCTCTTCACTGACCCTATGTGATAAGGTTTTCTTTTTTTTCAATGTTTAAAAGAAGTAAAAATATATTACAGTACATTTGCCATAGCTCCAATATTAATCTCCTTATTATTTTACCCATTGTACCAACTAACACTTTTTTTTTGCCCATCCATCTATCCACTCATCCATCCATCCATCTATCCATCCGTCCAATCAATCATTATTAGGTATTCACTGTGTGCATGGAAGGCATACTTTCAAAGCACTGTTTCCCTGGCCAAGCTAAGAAGATCATGAAAGATTGGATGCTCTGACTTACTTTGATTCTTCCAAAGCACAGCCTAAATATGTTATTGATTGCAAGTAGTTTATTTGATAGGTGACTCTAGAAAGCAAAAGTGAAGCAAAGAGCGAGAAAGAAAGAGAGAAATAATAAAGGATGGATTAAGAAGTGGGCTACTGGGCTCAATCCTCCCGGGGACTTTTTGAGAATCTTGGTAGAGCAAGCCTCAGAATTGTTACAATAAAGGAAAGTGGAAGTGTTTATCCACTGACTCTGTTGTCACTGTTTGTGGGTTATCATGGGGGCATTAAATTCTTGCCATTTTTAGGATGCTCCCCCACCAGCTTTGCAAGCCCTGTACTAGAGAAGCCCTCAGGCAGATGATACCATAACTTAAGGGCATGCACAGGTTTTGTTCTGCCAAGCTACAAGTGAACTCACAGGTGGGCCCAGAGACTGTGGGATGGGGCATTCACATCTGTTTCAAGATGTGTAACTATCCCAACTGGCTTAAATGGAAATGCATGGTAGTTTTCCATTTTCTAATAAAGAATACTGCAGTGAATATTTATTCTATTTCATGTGCAAAAACATGAATATATTCCTGAATATATATGGTGTCCCTTTCTCTATAACATCTTTTCATCAAATTTATGCAGACAAGGAAAATATTGTAACTCAAAGTGCCTTTTCACCAAGGATGGTGCCATCTACTGTAACCCCAGCACTCTGGGAGGCTGAGTCAGAAGCATTGAAAGTTCAGGCCAGCCTGGACAACTTTACAACTTAGCCAAACCTTGTCTCAAAATAAAATATAGAAAGGGGGCTGGAGATGTGCATCTGTGAAGGCCCTTGGTTCCATCCCCAGTGCCACAAAAAAGTGTCTCTGCTAATGTCACTGTATTGACATTAATCATGCCCATTTGATATATCATCTATCATTAAAAAGAATATTGTACAACTCCTTTTCTCTCTCTTTTATTTTTTTAACCAAGAATGATTATATTCATGTAATGTATAACTCTTCTAATGGCCAATACAATCTGCCTTATCACCATTTACTCCCTAATTATGGCAGCTTAATAAATAGACACAATACATAAAAAAGGTGGAATGGAAATATTTGATTAAGCCCATCATTCTGAAAAGGAGAAATAGGTACATAACCAGACAAGATAGCATAACTCAAGTACTGAGTGCTTGACTTTTTGAATTTAATTTACTAGGTACTGTTAAACTGACTACATTTTAAAAAAATCTTCTGCGGGCATTAATACTTTCAAGTATCATAGTTTAAGTGCCATCTATTAAAAATGAAAATCACTAACATTTCTAATTGAATTGATCTTGTTCTTTTCTGCTTTTAGCCTATGCATGGACCCTTTTGTATAACAGCTTCTACTGTGTATATCACTGGTCTAGGGACAAAGTTAATTGTAAGTGACTGATATGTGGAAAATATTTATTAAATAAATGAAATAAATCTACTTTGGATTTATATCCAAGAACGAGTACAGATGAACTGTAACAAAAATTAGTAAATTAACCTTCTTTTGGGGTCCATTTATAGATACTTCATTTGTGTTTCTCAAATACATATCATGTTATGTCAAGAATGCCTTTCTTTTCTCTCAAGTTACTAAGATGTTACTCAACTTTTAAGACCAAGCATAATTTTTTGTTCTTTCTTTACCTATTTATTCTACTCTAGTGCTTCTTATACTTGACTGAGGTTGAGGAGATATTAAAAATCTCTTTGCTCCATGTATACCCCCGATTATTTGAATCAGAGCCTTTGGGGATAGAATCTAGGCCTTTTCATTGTTAAAAACTCAGGTGGTTGCAATGTGCAGCCAAAGTTGAGAACTACCATTGTACCTGGATGTGATTAGTCTTTTGTTTGAAAAACCTTGATTGTACCTCTGAAAGATAATTATAATTGGTCTTGTATTCTGAGTCAAGATACATTGAGGATCAGCTAACCCAGCAAGCCTTCCAATTCTGGGACACCTCTGCCCATCCTGTGGGCCCTTCATTTGAATACCCTCTGGCACATGGAACTCACTGCCAGTGCAGCTGTTGCAATCCATGGACAGATCTGACCAATTCAGATACAAGCCTGTCTCGTTGTAGCTTCAAGCTGTTCTTTTTTCTACCCGTTTTGAGTAGAGACAAGGGGATCTTCCTAACAAGATGTTTTAAGTATTTGAATAACCTGTCTATTCTGTAAATATATATGGGATGCCTAATATGTAGTAAATACTTATTGATCTCATTGGAAATCAAAGTGCAGGTTCCTAGGAGATTTTGACAGTCAATCCCATTTCTATAGGCAAGTTATGTTTAGTGATTTTTGTATTGCTTAATCTTCCATGCTTCTTTCCTTAAAAAATTATCCTAAGTTGGAACAGTAAAAGAGAAAATGGGTTTAAGATACAGCATGAGAAATTTAGGTAGCAGACTGATGACTGTTAAACTTTGGGAGCAGTTTTCTGAGTAAGGTTGTGGAATTTTTCCTTGAGGCTCTAAATATGACTTCCTCTCATGTGACTCCATTTATATACTGCCTGTGGGCAGAACACAGTGCCCCCTGTCACTTCTCAGAGATCCTTTTGAGTCATTCTGAAGTGTCTAAATTAGGCAACCCTGGGGAAGGCAGATGAATGATTCAGATACCTTTCTGACTCACTGATGATGTTTTGGGGGAAAATAAACGAGGTGGCTTTCCTTCCTCCTATTCCCCATGATGGAAATGGCCGGCCGGACGAGGTCTCTGGGGAGAATCTTGAACCAGCAGTGTGTTGATTATGTAAGTTTCCTGAAGCTGAAGTTGTCACTGGGAAACAAAGCACGTTAAGGGTAGGCCTTATCTCTTTACCCCAACCTGGAAACACATCAGAGTCATTTTGTATTCCAGGAGCCTAGCTATATAAGAAGCTTTCAACATTCTCCCTTGTCTGCTGAGACACCAGATCCTCCCTTCTTTCAAACACACCCAACTCTAAAATGACTGGCATTCCTTCTAATCTCACTGTGCAGAATTTGCGCTCTGGTGATTGATTCTGGTTTATTCCTCTGGTCTGTCCGGCTTATCCTGTGGATTGTGTTATGCTATGACATAGGTGTGCTCTCCTTCACCTGTATCAGTGTTAAAGCAGACAACAAGCACTGAAAACACACAGGGTCAGACCAGCAGTCCCACACCACTCAAGTTCATCATGGTTTTTTACAACCAACAAGTTACTCAATTCATTTTATAGGTTGACTGTGCCCATCTTTTACTCCCAGGAAGCATTCTCTAATATCATAAGATAGGGAGTGAGGGAAAAGTGATCTTTCGGTTCCATACCCTGGGGCATTTATGAACTAATAACCTCCCTCCGTTGTGCTTTTCAAAAGAACATAAACCAAAGCAATTAAATTAAATGGAGTTAACATTGACATGGTAGCATAAATCAAATGTCATGAAGTACTAAGGGGTTAACGTTCCTTTCTTATGAACTGGCTGGTATCTGCCTACTCTGAATTAAGAATAAGTCAAACATTTGACCTTGATATAAATGAGAGAGGGTGGGGAGGGAGAGAGACTGAGACTTTGTGTGTTTTTATTTTGGGGGAAGCGTGTTCATCAGATGCTTGTCTCTTTGCCTTCCACTCAGTTCTCCTGCCCATGGTGTCCAGAGCAGGCAGTCATAGCTCAGCAGTTTACCTTTGGGCTCCACAGTTCCAGAGCTGAAAGCAAACAGCCTGGGGTGTTTAGGCTGCACTCACCCGGCTGTGCTTTGCAGAGCTACTGGATTCTCCACATGGCTGACTCTCCCTGGGAAAAACAGAGGCCTCCTCTTCACTTTGTTCGTGGACTGAAAGCCACTTGCAGGTTGGGCTTCCGAAGTTCAGACTCTGATGAAGGAAAATTCTACTGCAAGTCTGAGGGCAGCACATCAAAAGAAATGATTTGTTTGGATTTGAGTTTGACTTTAATTTCAGGAGTCTGTTGCCTGAAGGCTTTCTCCGGAGTCTGAAAACAAACAAAATAGAAACTCCTCAACCCAGGTTGTTTTGAAGGAATTGTAAATTATTTCAAACCTGTATCTTTCATCACAACTTACTTCTGGTGAGAAGAGGCTCTCGCCCTGCAACTTCATTATGCATGCTTTCTAAGAACTATTAACAGGCACTGATATTAAGAGCTGGCTCAGGGTCCTCAGGGATGAAAGAGCCTTCTGGTTTATGTGAGCAGTATTTTAACATCCCAGGAGTTTTGTGTCTGTTCCCTAGGGTAGGATAGGGGAAGGACTAAGACTACCCAGAGAGAAACTTCCAAAGACAAAAAAATAAAATCCATGACATTCTATTACTTCAGCACATAGATGGCCTTATTTAAGCCCTGTGAGCAGATGTGAACCACTGTATTGGTTAGGAGGGATACTGGAAGAGAAGACGTGTTGCTTTTCTAATGTGTATATTTTTAGCAATATTGTACTGTAAACAGGTTATGCTTATGAGTCTCTTGATCTGCTTCATGAGATTAAGCAGAGGTGATCATCTTTCTAGGCTTTCCTGTATACTTCCTTTGTTGTCATTTTCTCAACTCTGATGCTGGAGAGCTGAAGTACAGTCTCCTCTCTTGCCACTTCTTTGTCTTAATTTTAGAAATCCAGTTGGAGATTCCCACAGTTTTTGTCAGCATAGTTCAAAACAGTTTCTTAACAATTCTGTCTCTGAAACATGCTTAATTTTTCCTGCATCTGTTCTTAAACTGTAGTATTTGGATTGAAACCATACTTTAGCTAGTGTCTTACTTTGGAGAACATGTGATCTAAGTACTCAAGTGAGCTTTGCTCTGCAATACAGTTACCCATGCTTGGTTTCAACTAAGAGCATCCACTGAAAACCTTGGATGGAGAATTCAGTAGTTCTGAATGTCAGAATGTCTGTGTAGGCAAATGTTTCTTTACAGTAATTGCTTTGCCTTAGAAGCAGCCTTTTCTGTGTGCTGAGAACTCAAGGGAGAGCGGTGTTCGAGTCAAAGCTTGGATGAGATGTATCAAGAAACATCCCCAGTTGGAGCAGCTGGAAACCAAGAAGGGAGAATTGTAGCCTTCCTGCACTTCACTGTTAGGAGATCAAGAGAGATATATAGGTTTCCTGGCACATATTCAGAAACTACCAGGGGTTTCTATAGCAACAGAAATGAGAATGAGAATATGGTGTCTTCTTCTCTTCCTAAGATTCTTCAGCTTCACATGAGCCCAAGATCAAGGGAGCAAATACAGAATCACAGAGCAGAGCGGGACACGTGTTCCTTTTAGCCCAGCAGATGGCTCACAACTGGAACCTGCTGGAAGGTCTTCACTGGAGAAGAGATCAGGAGTACTGACGCACATGTGCATTTCTGTGATTTGGGACAGGAGGGAGACTGCAAACTAAATCCTGTTCATTTCTGCAGTGTTCTTTGGAATAGAGAATTAATCTCATTTGTAGCTCCTGTATGGAATCAAAGCCTGTAGAATTATTGTTTTAGAAGTTTCATTCTCTGGCTGGCTGTTTTTAAAATGTGAGTCAAGCCCCCACAGATAAGATTACCAAAAGTTTTATGTCTAGCAGTAAGGACAGCATTCTTTGGAGATTTTTAGCTTTAAACCACATGCTTTCCTGAATGTATAATTTGCATTTCCCAGAGATTGGGTGGAAAGTCTTCATTACCCTCCTGGTTCTGCCAGCAGTGACTTTTCAGGTCTGCAGAATGCAGAGGACAAGGCCGATTTCCTTCTCAGGAGCGCAAGTAGATATGATTTGAGTGCCTGGGAAAAGGGGAGAAATGGAGATAGTTATATCTGGATGGACTCCAAGATAAGGAAAGAATTTTGATGGGCAAGTGGAATGTCAGACAGATTTATGTCTCCCTGGATTTGGGTCTGTCAACACTGCCAGGAGGAGGAAGATGTTTGTCTCACATAAAGACATTCACATGGCAAAGATGAACACTAATATGCAAAGTCCTATAAACTTCCTTTGTATCAACTACTTTGGCAGGTGGTCCCAAGGGACACATTGACGATCCAAGTTGTCCTTTCTCTTCTGTCAATGGCTGTTTACACACCAAAGGCCACATTGACTTTTCATCAAACACACAAGCAGGCGTCTGGCTTCTCTCCCCTCTTTCCCACAAAGGACTTGTCCAAGCAAAGATCATGTTATTAGATAGCAGGTAACAGGCTTTCACTTATGGAGTATTCCAAGCATTAAGGCTGACTTTTTCTTCTTATAGTCATGCTAGGTTCAAACACAGACTAGGCAAAATGATTTGTTTTTAGCTTCCTCTCTTTTTAACTTCTCCGTTAAAGCTTTCTTTTGTACCTCAAAGGACAAATCTATCTCTGGTGCACCTAAAAAAGTTTTGGAAAAATTGAAGTTTTGGTCCAGTAGTTTAATGGTAACCCCAGAAAAATTGCCTTACTGATTCCACAGCATTGTCAGTTGGTTACTTGCTTTTAAAAATTATCATCCCACTCTTTCTTCTGCTTCTGTTTGGTTTTCCAACTTGAAATGTCTCCTGGTCCTCTCTAGCTCCTGTGATTTCCCAGGGTTGGGAAACTTGGTGCTTTCAGAGGAGGAGTAGAAATAGCAGAAAGCATGCTCAAGAGACTACACTGGTTTAGCTTGATTTAAATAATGTCATTCTCTTCACCTGGAGCACAACTAATCTTCCCATGGTTTGGCAGAGCAGATCTCTGGGACTAACAAGGCTGTGGTCTGTGTATAACGAAATACCTGAGATAAACAACTTGTGGAGAGAAAAGCTTTATCATTGAGAAATTGAGGTTTATTATTTCTTCTTCTTCCTCTTCCTCTTCCTCTTCCTCTCCTCTTCCTCCTCCTCTCAGAGTTTTGGAAGTTTCAATCCATGATTGGTTGGCCCCATTTGCTTTGGGTAAGGTACATAACACGGCAGGAGGATGCCACAGAGCAAAACTGCTTACCTTATGGACAAGAAGAAAAGAAAAGAAAAGAAAAAAAAACAAGAGAGAAGAAGGCCAGGACCCCACAGTCCTCCTCAAGGGCATACTCTCAATAACCTAAGGACTTCCCCAGGCCCTATCTTTTAAAGGTTCCACCACCTTCCAGTGGTGCCAATATGGGGACCACGTCTTTCATCCATGGGCCTTTAGGAGATATTCAAAACCCAAACAACAGCAATATGAGTATCTCAAACTTTGAGACTATTGCTTTCTTCTCTAGAGAACTTCCCCCATGCTCCAGCCCCATATGCATGTTCTATACAGAGTTCTATCAGCAAAGTTGTTCCAAGCAGAAGGAGCTTCATATTATGGTCTAGGAGCAAAAGAGACACAAAATTTCATCTTGGTATGGTGAAAGCTTGAATGAACTAGGATCTTTCCAGAGCTAGTTTAAACCTATTTCCTTGAGTGATATTTATCGATCTTCCTGGACTCCTTTTTTCTAGCAAATCAGTAACTTTCCGTTTGAGTTTTTTTTTATTCTGAATTTCTGGATTCCTAAAGTGACCCAAAGTTTCTTTACTCTGTTATTTTAGACTTTTAATTAAAAGTGATTCAAACATGGTTTCACTGCCTGCCTTGTTAAGTGCAAGGACCCGAGTTTGATCCCTAGTACCAAAAAAAAAAAAAAAAACAGAAAATAAAGAAAAGAAAAAAGTGATTCAAACATACTTAAAAAATCAGAAAATCAGTAAAAGACATATATCATATATATCATATATTCTATATATTCATTTTACATATTCAGACAATACTACTGAATTTGCTGTATTCTTTTTTTTACTATGTAGTTGAGACTGACCTGGAACTCATTATGTAGTCCAGGCTGGTCTCAAACTCACAGCAATCCTCCTGCCTCAGCCTTCTGAGTGCTGGGATTACAGGCGTACACCACCAAGCCCGGCTTTGTAGATTCTTTCATAAGAAAGGAAGCAAAAAATAAAAAAGAAATCAGAGCAGTGTAGGTGTAAATTTCTGCCTAGATTTCCCTGATGTCTTCCCTTTTCCACAGAATTTACTTGAAGTTTGTGCATATTACTTTCTTGTTTATTTATTTATTGTGTGTACCAGGTCTCATAAATAGCATAGGTTGTTGATTTTTAGTAGTATAATTTTAAATTAGCAGTATCATAATGCATGCATCTTTTGAAAGTTGATTTTTATTCAACATTATTTTTATTATCACATTTTTAAAAAACTGTCCATCTCGATCTGCTTTATCCATTTTAACTACATGAACCACCCAAAAAGTTTACTAACTTATTGCTGCTCCAACATAAAGCTGATTCTATTCTTTCCTGGCCCTACACTGTTTCATTCATCATGGGTTGAAGTTCTTAGCTCCATGGTCCTGTTAGGACCCTGTGTCTTGCTTTTCAAAGTTGTTTCTCTGATAAGTTAACTGTCTGTGCTTTGACCACAGTGAGTAAAATGGTCTCATGAGTAGCCTCTTCTAGATAAGAGAGTTTGTTTGAGATAGATTTTGCTTGTTCACCATTATCTTCCTAGCTTCCAAGAGAGTGCTTGATTCTTGGTAGTATGCAGTAAACATTTGTTGGATGAATGTCTGCCTGAGTGCAAGTAGATGGCTGTGGAATAAATGTTCAATTCTGTGATTGCACAGGCATGTAAAAGGGTGTTAAAATCTTTTCCAAAATACAATGCCTTCCAACAACCATTGCTTTCTTGCTAGTTTATTCTTCAAGAATTGCTATTATGGATCAAAGAGATGATTTTTGTCAGCTCTTTCAGGTTGTAGGCTCTCATATAGCTCAGAGATTTTTCAATATTTGCAAAGAGCCACCAAAAGCTTTTGCCATGAGGAATTGGTGATTTGAAAGGCTTGGCAGATGTTACGCTGATTTGCCATCTGTCTCTTAGAAGTAGCTTTGATTTGGCTTTGACCAGCAAGGTCACGAATGCCAGATTTGGTGGAAAAATGCCAAATGTGTGGCTCTGGCCAAAGGACCACACTTTTCTCCCTTACACTGCCTCTTTCCACATCCCAAGGCCAGTTTGTTTTATCTTGGAGTAGACATGGGCTCCTCTAATGATTGATTAGAGGGGCCAGGATAGAAAGGAAAGTGTTTCTGTACCATCAGCAAAGGCTTCTGGGGTATTTTGTCAGCTTCATTCACTCAATAATTATTTACTGAACAAGCAGATGGCAGTACATTCCTACCACTCCCAAGTTGCTTCTGATCCAGTGAAGGACACAAAACATGGTGTCTCCATCACACTAGGTAAATTCTAAAAAAGTGCCCACAGCTGAAACAACTGTAGGAGCAACAACAACCTACTGTCAGCAAAGATGTGGTGGTCAACAGAGGCTTCCTGTGGGGAAATGACTTTGTCTGCGTAATGGTAATCGTATCCACGTTGCAAGCTAGAATTTATAAATTTTGTACTGTTTGTTTAGTCTGATGATTAAGTTTAATTGTCTACTTGATTCACTTGGAAGCCACCTAGGGGGTTAGTAAAGCACACTTCTGGATGTGTTTGAATGGGGCTAGAGGTTGTAACCTTGGGAATTATATCTGGTTCTTAGCCCTTCCTCTGGTGCACTCCTCATAGCCTCCCCTCTGCTTTCTGGCTACCATAACCTGAGCAACTTTGCTCTGCTCTATCCTTCTGTCCTTTTGTTCCAGCATTGGAGCTAGCTAAACATGGACTGAATCCTTCCAAACCATGAGCCAAATTAAACCTCTCTTCCTTTAGGTTGTGGGTGGTGGGTATTACGTCTCAACAACGGAACAGTAATAGCAGTGATGACAATGTGGTATTACTCATGATGGTGGTGGTTAAAAGAATGGGGGATAATGGCATTCGCTCAAACATAGTCCTACTTTCAAAGCCTCACTCTTCTTGTTCTTAGCTCTGTGACCTCGCCCAAGACATTCGTCCTCTCTGTGTCTAATCTTTAAAATGCAAATGGTGATTTATACCTCCTGAATGATTATATCTTTTGCCATAAATGTTTATAGGGATCTTGACACAATGCCTCACGTTCAGTAAGGAGTTGGGAAAGGGAGCTGACATGAGCATCCAGTAAAAGAAAACAGGAACACGAAGGGGAGGTTGCAGCAGGTGCCCGCGGTGAATAGAGACAGAAGGGTTTTTGATGTGGAGCCTGTGAGCCTTCACTCTTACCTGTCGCTGAGGACTGGGAGCAGTTGGACACACTCTCCCGCACTGCCCCACATCTTCCCGAAGTACAGAGAGGCCGGTCCACAAAACAAACAGCGCAAGTGAGAGGAACACACCACGGTACCCAGGATGAGAGACAATGCAAAGATCAGTGTGTGATGCTGTGACGCGGGAAGGCTTGTGGAGGAGAGCAGCCTTGGGCTGTGGTGCTGAAGGCCATGTAGGATTTACCCAGGGAGAGCTTAATGAAGAGGACATTCCAGGCTGGGGCGCAACTGAGCCAAAGGGGCCAACTCACCTGCCAAGTGTGTCAGCACTACCGCCATCGTCTCCTCCTCACCTGTGGAACAGTCTTACTCGCGGCAGACAATGGGTAGTGCAGAGGCCTTGACTCGGGCACAAAAGTTCGTTTCTTTAATAGTCAGGGGTGATCCTGGCAAAATTGTCAAGTCATCGAAGTTAGTCTGCATGACCTCCCATCCTCCTGTCAGCAAGCCATCTTCCTTTGTGCAGTTTTGCCAGGTTGGCTAAACAAGGCTCCCTCTCTCACCCTACTTTGTGGGCCTGCCAAATGTACCCTGTGTGATTCTTCTTTCCAGCCTCCAAAGAGTACCTAGAATCACCACATGTGAAAATGTAAAATGAGCTTGGAGTTTATTGTTATGAGCCCTTTATTTTATTATAAAGGGAGATGCGCAAGGCTAAGCCCTAAGGGACAGAAGAAGACAGAGCCAGATCATTGTTATGTTTCTTTCTCCCACTGTGCAGTTTTAATTTTCTCCACGATGCATTTTGTTTAATTATTTTGAGGTAGGGCATCAATACCTACGTATTAATCAAGGTTGTTGGATTAAGTGTCAGAAACCTAAAGAGGCTGATTTTCTAAGAAGGAATGTCTTGGCGTGTGTACCTGAAGAGTTCCTCTAGGACTGAGTCTGGGCTCCAGAGGTGGAGGTAATTGCCTTTCCTTCACTAGGCTCTACTTTTCTTGGTGTGGCTCCATTCTCAGGCAAACCCACAAATGGTGTGCAAAATCTCCTCAACAGTGTGATTTATATCCTGCCATCTTAAACATCCCAAGAGAAAAGGAAATTTTCCGGCAAACTTCCTAGCTTGGTCTCTCGTCAGTTAGCCTTAACTCATGTGACCACTTCCCTCTTTGTGAGAGAGTTATAGAGCTGTGATTGTCTAAACTAGGTCACGTGCCCACAGCTGGAACCAGAGACATCGCCTTTCCCAAACTGGGAAGACAGAATAGGGAAGAGGTGGTAGCCAAGTAAAACCCAGGTTTCTGTCTTTGTAAAAGAAGAGAAATGGATGTTGCCCTGGTATGTGTGCGTCCACCCAACACGTTACCCTCCCCTCAAACCCACCACAACTCAATAGCAGTGTAAGCTATTGTATACCTACGTAGCACTTGCCTCGTGTGAGGGCTGCGGACGTTATCATACGTGTAATGGAAATTTTGCCTACCCTGAGAAGGCCAGTGGATGGGTTGAAGAAAGTACAGGTTTGGGATTTCAGTGTTCGTTGGGCTCTCTCAGATCATAACACAAAGTGACTGTCTGCTCTTCGTGAGCCCTCGCCTGTCGGTGGCCAGGGGACTCATTCTGAGGAAGTGTCTCCACTGGCCAACACACGCGGACAGTTGAAAGCTGACGCTGATTAACCGTTCTCCTAACTGTGCGACCCATTCGCACCACCTCTATTCCTACCACGGGCTGCTTACCTCTGCATAAGCAAGATCAGTATCATCTGAGCCCAAGTCAGGTGTGACTGTCCGATAGGACATAAGTATAACTTTGTGTGTACTCTTTCTCACCTTTTCACCGCCCTAATGTGCTTTGCTTGTGTGCTTGGAGAAAAGTCTGGACTTCTCTGTTAAGAATGACGTGGCTGCACTCTGTTATCCAGATGCAGGGCGGTGAGGTAGCACAGTGGGCACATAGGAGATGGAAGGAATAGTGGTGAGGGGCAATTAAAAGGTAGCATGGTGTGATGTGGTGGGGGCAATGCCCTATCTCTAGACTGAATTGAATGGGATTTTTGCCTAAGGCCTTTTAGAAATCATTTCCAAACTTGTTTTAATTCTTCATGTTTCCTTGCATGATTTCTGATTCATTTGCTTAATAGTTTCATTTGTGTTTAAAAGAGGAATGGCAAACCTTCATTATTTACTTTCCCTGATGCTTTTCAAATACCACAGAATTCTGTGAAGCTGTCAGAGACACAGAAGGTGCTAGTATTAAACATTCATTTTTGTTACTTTGGCAAAGAATTCTTGAGATCACTCAACACAGAGGAACCAGCACACGTCTCTGATAGCAGTACCTAGAGCTAATTAATTCACTCTCAAAATCTCCTGCCTCACAATTAGTAAAAATATGCAGAAATTTCTAAACACTCCAAAGATATTGGAGAGATCTTTGGAAAATATTTCAAAAACAGCTATAAATAACAGAAGCTTAGAAAACAAAGAACTCCCCCATGTAAGCATGGAGTTCAGGAGGGGACTCTGATCGGTTCCCTTTTCACTATCATTATCACTGATTGATAGAGAGAAGACTCACAGGACGCCTGTGGTGAATCCATGAGTCCATCTTTACATCGATTCTTGAATGCCCTAGATTTAAAGATCATTAAAGCAAGGAAAACAAGGTGATGTATTTTGCCTTGTCATATCCGTGGATACAGCAGCATGTGATTTCTTTCTTTTCTCTCCAAGAACCCTTATGCCATACCAAACATTCCTTATGATACAAAAGTGAATAAAGCTTCACCCTTGTTCGCAGAGAGCTCACAGTTTAATGACAGGATACACAGAAATAAATGGGCAATCAATATCGTATATTGTGATACAGTGTATAGAGATATCATGATAGAGGAACTACACAGTGCCTATGGACCGCATAAGGAGGAGAGCCCTTAACTTGGGTAATCAGGAAAGGCTTCTCAGAGAAAGTGCCATCTAATCTGAGTTTTGAAGGCCATGTCGAGTTCACTAGCTTGGTTTTCTGTGGCTGAGTGTCAGATGGGAGGAGCCTGGACTGCTGGTGAGGTAGGTGTTACCACCTGTAGATCCAGGAGCTCAGATGGAGTCCAGTCCAGTAGTCACGGCACAGCAGCCAAAGGATTAAGCCATGATGTTCATAGTCCAGACTCTGCATAGCAGGAGAGGAGACAGAAGTACTGGACATCTGTGAGGCCTTAGGAAAGATACTCACATGAGCACAGTCAGGTGCAGTCCTACTGCCCAGAGATAGTAGCACATTGCAGCCTTCATGAGACCTTTGGCGTCAAGTGTGTGGACACAGCCCAGTCTAGGAAGCAAGCTGACAGTCCATGTTCCCTGCATCTGGAGTCTTGGGAGCCTCCACTGCCATATAATTGTATCTGTTAGGATTACAGCAGGAAACAGACAGGGCAATCAAATTACAATTAGTTAAGGTGAATTTAGAAAGGGGCTATTTACAAGGTATGTTGAGTGTTTAGGAAAAGAAAAGGGGAATAATTTCTTACTGTGCCTAGAACTAAAGGGGCGGGGACAGGTGGTGGTCACAGAAACTGGAACAAGGCTGCTGCAGAGAGGCCCCCCAGCCCCTGTGGTGCTGGGACTTCTGGTGGGAGAATGCAGCAGTCCTCACAGACCACGGGGAGGTTGCTGGGGAAAGCACACTGCCCAGTGTCTTGTTCATGCTTCCCCATTGACTGAGCCCCAAAGGAGCCAGAGAGCAAGAAAACCTACTGATTCATTTCCTCCAGGCCAGCACCATGAGCCCAAGAGCAGAGTGGAAAGGGCTGGAGAGCGGGTGGGAGGGGCAAGCAGGTGGCATCCAGTGCGGATCTAAGCATTCTGTATGGTTTTATGAGCTTGAGTTTGTTATACACCATGGTATTTCTCTGTGACCTGGTTGTTGTTGACTTAATTTGTCTTCACATTTTTTCATATGGCTCTAACATACGTTTTAATTGTTGGCTGCAGAGTATTTCATCTTAAGGTTTATGAGAAAACTTTAAACATTTGCCTGTGTAATAGTTGATGAGTGCAAGTGAATATGCATTATCTATTAAGTTAAGAAGCCTAATAATAAAATGATCAATCTCAAATCACTAATTCCATTGACCCTACCTTGGACTGTTCTCCCACAATCTTCCTGTAATTGGTCTTTAATTGGGAGTTTGGAATTTTTTTTTTATTAATCTCCTCATGTTTTTAAAAATTGTCTTTCTGTTTGTCTATATCTCTGACCAGTATACAGCCTAATTTTACTCTGGTGAAGCATTTCACGGTTGCTTCTTTCATTTGTTTTATTTTAGACATGGCGCCAATACTGCTACAGGTAGCTGTGCTTCATCTGTTTCCACAGCTTCCAATATTGCAGGGCGCGAATATGCCACCATGTGCCTCGCCATCTGACTGTTGATGGGCTTGGAGGTTTGCTGTTGCACTGTTCTGTGCAGTGCTGTTTCTGCACAGTTCTGTCCATGTCTTCTGGCACACACATGCAAGAGCTGCTCCAGAGTGTATGCCTAGGAGTAGAGTTTCTGGGTCCTGCAGTTTACACATTTGTTCAGCTTTGCTAGGTAACGCCAGTTGTTTTCAGTGAGGTTGTGCCTCCTTAAATTCCCACCAGAAGTATGTAGGAGTTCTGGTTGTTCTTTGTCCTCCCCAATGTTTGATATTTTCAGATATCTTTATTTTATCAACATGTTTTCCTTGTCCTGCCTGATTTTAGTTGCCGTACTGTTCCCTGAAATCATTTACTAATGATGACACATTCTAATTATATTTAAAGGTAGTCGATGCATTGAAAATAAATATACCAAATGAATCTTTTATTTCTTTCCAACTCTAAAATAAAATGTGACTCTAATTCCATATAGAAATTATAGTTTATAAAACTGAAGGTTGGGATTGATCCATTATGGAGAAATTAACTCACAAAGAGGAAGGAGCAAGCCAACTATTCTCTATGTCCCCACCCTTTTAAACCAAACTCTGAAAACTGAGTTGTGTGTTCCTTTTTTTTTGGTTTTTTGAGACAGGGTCTCACTATGTAGTTGAGACTGTCCTGGAACTCACTATGTAGCCCAGGCTGGTCTCGAACTCACAGGGATCCTCCTGCCTCAGCCTCCCGAGTGCTGGGATTACAGCCGTGCGCCACCACACCCGGCTTTGAGTTGTGTATTTCTTAAAAGGGAATTGAATCAGGTAAGGTGAATCTTCTGTCTTTCTCTTCCTCACTCCTTCATTCTTCCCTCCCCGTTCTAACCTTGATTCCTTCTTTATATTCATTAACTGACTAGCTAAAGAATATAGTGGCAAAAACAAATGAATGTGTCTATGTGGCTTGCAAATGGGATATAAGGAGTGGCCAAATGGCTTCTCAATGCAGGGGTAGAGACTTCATCTGTGTATGTCCTGAGTCCATTTCAGTCCTGGGATGGAGTAGGCCCTGCTGATTGTTTGCCAAATGAATGAATAAACAAACCAATACTATGAAAAGTTTTCAGCCATGTGAAGTTGAATTCCTAGCAACTAATCCATCTTTTATTACTGGAGTTCACCTTTGGTAATGTAATACTCAAAAGAACTTTATATGATGTTTTGATTGATTCTTTCAGGAGATAGAAAACATTTTATTAATTTATTTTGCTTTTTAAAAAAATGCCTAGTGCAATCTTTTAAGCACTCTCTCTTCTTTCCCTAAATCTTGAGAACTGGCATCAGCTCCTTAAAATGAACCAGGATGCTTTCCCCTTTCCATACAAGTAAGATCTTGTAATCTACTCAGTGTGTCTCTGACCTAGAAAAGCTGAAAGAGTCACATGAGTGAAAACACAGGGACTTACAAAATTGCTCTCAGCCCTCCACCACGGAAACATGTCTGGTGCTTGGTCATTAGCTAGACGGAATATGGGTAATGGATGGAGTGCCATGGTGCTGCTGCTGCTGCTGCTGCTGCTGCTGCTGATGATGATGATGATTGGGTTATGTAACTCTGAGATCAGGAAGCTGGTTCCATGGGGTAGGAGAGAATTTCATTTAACAAGCTGCTGGGATTGGCAGAACTTGTGCTGGCCTTGCACTCTACTATTATAACCTCGATGTTTTTCTCATTTGTAAACTTCATTTGCATGCCAGAGCTCAGCTGATGTGCCTAGGTCCCCAGTTTCTTTAGTCTTGCGTCTTGGCTGGCTTGCATGTAAATCAGCTTCAGACTTCCATCTGCCCATATATTGCCCCAGTTCACACTCTGTAAAGAGTTCTTTCTTTGTAGGCTCTTGTCCAAAGCGTGGCAGTGTGGCTTAACACTGCACAGTGTGGTTGCCATTAGTAGCAATAAGTTGTTATTGAGCTTTAGTGAGGAGATTGAGTAGATGGAGTGATTGAAACAGTTCAGGATGGAGAATTTCTCCACTAACACTCTGCGGGACCTTGGAGAGTTTGTCAAGTCACCTCAGGTCCCTTATTCCATTCCTACTAGAGATGGCTTTTTTTTCCTACTTATGATGTCATGAGCATAATGGAAAACCATGATTCTAAAAGTACTGAAGTAAGAGTTTCTGAAGTCATTCTATATCCTTTATAGTAATTGGGTAAGTGACATTTTCACACACACACACACACACACACACATTCTATATCACTAGGTCTTCTTACACCTACAAATCAGATGTGATCATCTTTTTAAATACAGAAATGCAAACAACTGAGCTGATATGAGGAAGCATTTAATACTGAAAGAGGAAGCAATTTAGCTGTTCAATCTATGACTGAAATATTGAATTTCTTTAATGATGATACATGTTTTTCCTTGTACCTTTTATTTTTTCATTTTAAGAGAAGGTCAACTTGTTTTGCAATGTCTGACTGAGGGAATGATGTACTGATTTATAATGCAGAGAAACAATTTGGTTACTCTTGTTAGCAGGACCTGTTAGCATTGTCTTTGCAAAGACTGCTTAACTCAATTTCACAAGTAAACAATAAAAAACAATTACTTGACAATCTTCACTGTATTCCATTCCCTTCTTTCATTTACATAAGGTAGGGTCTGAGTTGAATTTTTTTTCCTTCTCTGAGTTTATTGGTACATTTTAGGTATACAGCACAGTTACATTCATCACTGGGATCTTGTACTTCACATGACAGGTCTTGGTTCTCATTTTTTCCCCTTACCCCTGCCCTCCCTTCACCCCCTCCTCCCTTCCCTATTTACAAACACTTTATTTCCATTTTTTCATTTTCTCATATTTTTTTCTTTTCCCTTTCCCCTATCCTTCCCACTCCCCTACACCTTTATCTCTTTTCTTCCTATTTTACATTGTCAATTATACCATTAGGATCTTATGCACTATTATAGTTTTTCACACCTATTCAGTATTTATTTATACATGTGTGACTTATTTATTTCACTTAAGAGTATATCCTAAATATGCATCCATTTTCCTGTGAATAACTCTAATTTCTCATTCTTTATGGCTGAGTAGGACTCCATTTTATAGAAAAACCACATCTTCTTTATCCAGTTTCCAACTGATGGGCAAATGGGCTGTTTCCAAGTTTTAGCTATTGCAAACTGTGCCGCTATAAACATAGGTGTGCATATATCACTGTGGTATGATTCTTTTAATTCTTTTGGGAACATACCCAGCAGAGGGATGGCTGGGTCAAATGGAACCTCCAGTCCCAGCTCTTTGAGGTATCTCCATATTGATTTCCATAGTGGTTGCACCAGTCTGCACTCCCACCAACAATGGAGAAGGGTTCCTTTCTCCCCACAACCCTGCCAACATTTGTTATTGGTTGATTTCTTGATAACAGCCATTCTTTGTGGAGTGAGGTGGAATCTCATTGTTGTTTTCATCTGCACCTCTTGAATGACTGGTGATGAGGAACATTTTTTATATATTTACTTGATGCTTTCACTTTTTTGCCTGAGAAATGTCTGTTCATTTCAGATGTCCATGAGTTGAATTTTTGAAAGCCTTGCTGTCTTAACCTAAAGCTTATTTTCTAAATTGGAATTAGATAATTTTGCTAGCTGTCACACTAAGTAAGGAATCCTCCAGAGGAAATGTCCTTGGAGTAAGGTCTCCGGAGGGCCAGCTCTGGCCAGGTGCCTTCTTTGGTCCCAGCACAATTTGTAGAGTTGGATTCTTGGAATCTTTGTCTGAGGCTGAATTGGAGTTTAGGGACTGAGCAAATGAAAAAAGAAGGACTTTTAGGATGTAAGAAGTGAATCGGTGATCAAAAAGCTTGTGGCTCCACTAGCCAACATACACACACACACACACACACACACACATACACACAGTTCTATCAGTAAGGTCACAGATTTGTGGCTCAGTCTATGACCCGAGTTGAATTCCCTGGAGCATTTCTAGAAATATGTCACATGGAGGAATCATCTGAATGCTTGATGAAAATGTAGATTCCTGGGACTTGTGCTCAGGTTTTGAATTCATACATTTGGGGTGGGACCCAGGAATCTGTATCTGTAAATAATACAGATGGTCTGATGCTGGTGTCCTGAGAACTGCACTTGAAGAAGCACCAACTGGTCATCTCTTCCCTTGACCTTTTGCTTCTGCTTTATAAGGTGATGAATATGACTCGTGTCATCACTTGGAGCTGAAGCCAGGAATTCCTTTGAAATACTTATATCTATCCTGCTTGATTTCTATAAAGAGCACTTTAGGTGAATTATTTACTGGAAACCTGACTTTCTGGAAGGCTTCCACTGGTCAGTGGCTAGAATGATAGAAAGCTAGTCTGCATATAGCCTTGCAGACCTATGTAGATCACCAGCCTTCCTCTTCCTTTGGAAAACCCTGTAGCACTCCAGTGCAAAGTAAGAGATTTTCCCAGGCTAGAATTTTAATTAGGGAAGTTGAAAGACCTGGAAGTACATCATGGAGAATTTGAAAGCTTCCTTTATATATCTGGGTAGGACCTACTTTCATACAATCTGTAGATGTCACTGAAGTAATAAAACTAATAAAAACTATTTATAATTGATTAATATGTGTCAGGCCTTGTTCTACATACATTACATATATTCAGTTAATCTACAATTGTCACTGTAAGAATTAATATTACCTTTCTCTTATGGATATGAAACCAAGGATAATGGAAGTTAAGTAACTTGTGTGATCTCACATGGCAATCAAACAGCACTGGTCCCCCTTGGTTTGTATAAATTAAAGTGAAATACTTGCAGAAACTAGGAATCTGAAGATGCTTCCATGATCAAAAGAGAAAAATAAACACAGAGAGAAATGCAACACAACCACTTGTGCCTTTAAAACTGTTCCTTTGAAAACAAAGTTTATCAAAAATGTACCTAGACACAGTAGCCTTAGCCTCTCTCAATGCATATTGGGGTTAATTCCAAGACTTTAATAATCACTCAGGACTTGACAATATAATAGTTATTTGTGTCACCAAACCTTTTAGGCTGGAAGCTTTTCTACATTAGTAGCTGCTAAGGATCTTATGAGGAAATTACTGTCATGATTATAGAAGCCCTAATTTAACCCATATTGGTCATAATATGTTTTCAGCATAGTCAGACAATGCTTTCCTGCTTCAAGTAGCTTTATAAAGTATATTTAAAGTCTGGCTTCAATCTATCCGGAGTTACATAGCCCTTCTGTGAGTCCAAGTATGCTTCCTGTTAAGGATTTGATTTTTGTTTGTTTGCTTGTTTGCTTTTAGTGTTCTGAAAAGAAAACAAAAAGAGCAATTGATATTGTTCAGTACTGAGTTCTCCAGTATCTCCTGGCTCACCAGGCAAGAGTGCCAAGGTGGTCACATCATGGTTCGTGCCGTTTCACATCCTGAGCCTTGGTATGTAGAGCTGCAGGGCTCGGGACCTCCCTGCGAAGTCCCCTCCAGGCAGTTCTGAGAGTGCCAAGGGCACCTCTCCTGTGCTCAGTCTCAAGCTGTTCAAGACCACCTGCTTCTGTCACCTTGTTACTATTTCCTGTTACAACAGAAGTTTGAATATATAATCATTGATAGGGAGAAACAGACTTCTGTGCTTAACCATTTCTTTCTGAGTAGTAAGTTTGTTAGAAAACAACAACAACAAAAGGAAGCAGTAAAAAAATCTCCTCTGGAGGTGTGGAGTTTTTCATATGTCAGCCAGCTGTAACCTTTTGAAGGTTTAATGAAATCAGCAAATATAATCCACTTTATGAGAGTGGGTATGAATCAAGTCTATTATTGCTGAACAAATGGCATTAATTTCCAATGCACATGTGGACCTGAGTTTTAAAATATTTGTTTGAAAAATGTCAAGCTGCTCATTGTTTTAGAATATTTGAGCAGCCTGCCAATGTACTCTTTTTAAACTGTTGTACTCCTGAAAGGTTACAGTGTTTGCATATTTGCTCTTTTCAACTTTAATTTTTTTCCAGCAGCATGGATAGTGGGAAAATACTTTGAATTCCTCTTTTTATGGATTGTATTTCCTAGAGGATTTAAAAAAGTCCCCTTCACTTTCAGCAGTAGCATTAAACTAAGGGACACCCTGTATGTTCTTGTCCCTGCGTAGAGAAATTCTCTTCAGTATCCCCAGAGGTTGTAGAAGCTGATGGAGAAGCTCATATCTCCTGTGTCCCAGTATTACACCCTCACAGAAGGCAAGGGCTCTGGAAGAACCAACACTTGAGTGCTCTAAGGCTCTGGGAATGAGGTGACGAGAAGGCATCCCTGGGGTCTTCCTTCCAGGAGGTGACCCTGGGAGTCTAGCGAGGCCCAGTGGTCTTCAGAATGAGCATGGGAGATGCATGGGAATGCGGAGAGAATAATGGAAAGATTTAGTTTATGTCATTTTAAATTTCTGCCGGAGTGCAAGTTTCTCAATTCACATAGTATATTGGTATTGTGATTTTTCTTATTGGTAATAAACTTAATTATTTTCTGCACACATATACAGATGAGCTTCAGGACAGTTCTTTCCCATTGATCTTAGCTGATATTTTTAAGAAAGATTGACAACTATATTTTTAAAAAATCTAATCTGTCTAATCAGGAAATCGATTAAATCAGAGCACTCCATTCCATAGAAGATTTGCTAGAGTATTTTTTTTTTTAAGATGAAAGAGTACCCAGTAGCATGGTTATTTTTTGCGCTGATATCCAATTTAGAACCTCTTTCAAGTTAGATTTGAAGTTGGAGGTACTTACATTTTTGTAAGATAATCTCTTGTACTAGTTTTATAATCCCATTACTTATGAAAACATGGCCCTCCTCATTAACTTGTCCCCCTTTAATCCTATCTGCCGGGTGGGAATTCTCTATTACCTGGTCTCTACTTGCTTCTCTACTTTGGCCTTCCCTGGGAAAATCTGTAAAATGTCAGTTTGCTTACAACTTCCCTGAGTTTGTTCTTTGCCAAACACTGATGCCACAGTGACTTGTAGTCAGCCTGGTGACTTGGCTGAGCAATGGCAGAATCCATAGGTCATGATGGGCGGTCGACACGCATCCTAGGGCTGTTTTCCTTGACGCTGACCTTTCAGTCAACTTTGTATGAAGACATTTCTCTGTCTGAAAAATATATCCAATTATCCAACTCTTCTTCCATTTGATCTCATTGTTGGCACTCAACATCTCCCAGTTTTCCCTGGAGAGAGAGAATTTTTTTCCAGAAACGGTCCTTCCCTTTTGGTTGCCTTCCAGGGCGCTTCTATCACAATTAGTATTACTTCCATCTCCAAAATTAAATTATTTAATAATTGTGTATTATTTTAAAAATAATTCTAGAAAATCATGGGAGGGGTAGGGGAAAGCTAAGAAGTGAAAAGAAAAAATAAAACAAAAGGAAAAAAATGGAAACAGAGTCTCTGTAAATAGGGAAGGATGGAGGTAGTGAAGGGAGGTCTGGGAATGGGGAAAAAATAGAACCAAGATATATCGTGTAAAGGTACAAGATCCTAATGACGAGTGTAACTGTATTGTATACCTAAGATGTACCAATAAAGAAAAAAATCACAGTTTGCTGTTTTGAATCTTTTTAGGTTATTTTTCTGGATCTAATTTGTTGCATTTCATTGTTAGAACAGATATTCTTATCAGCATTTCCAGATGGATCTGTTTGTGAGTGTTCAGTTATTTCTTTAATTTCCTAAATTAGCATACCCATCTATAATTCCCAAATTTAAATTAAACCAGTATTTCTGGCACCTCAAGTATTTCCTAAATGCGGCTCTCTGGTTCACTACTCTATTTAATTCTGACAAGTTGCTGTGAAGAAAGCTTTTGGTGCTCAAAAGCATTTCCACCCAAAGCCTCTGTACCAGCTGCTCCCTTTGGCTGCAGTTCTTTCCCAGATCTTCATGTGGCCAACACCTATCATTCAGGCCTCCCTCTACTCCATCTTTGCTTTCCTGTCCACTGAGTTCTTTGCCGCTGTCTGTCATATCATTTGATTTTGTAGCATGTGTCACTGTTTAGAGTTATCTTTCTTCCCTTTTATTACCAACCTCTGACTAGAGTATAGGTTTAGAAGAGCAAGGGCCTTGTCTGTCCAATTGACTGCTTCATCCCCTGCATGCAGAACGATGGCTGGTACATAATGCTTTGAAAATGTGAACAAGTGGGTGAAACGTTTGAGAAATGCTGAGAAAAACAAAGTTAAAAAGAATCCTCTAGAATAGACTATCCTGTGTTGACGGTTTGTGAATGTACTTGACTCAGCACACTTGCACACACTTGCTAGAAGGAATGGGATGTAAGGTTATAGCAGTTTACTGCAAGCACGCCAGGACGTATTCATAGCAGATACATGACCGTCTTTTTAGTCTTAGAGGGATGAACTGTCTATACTTTTAGGACTCCCCTGTGAAGCAGAATTAAGGGAAGACCAAGAGGAACTCCAGAGGCTGCAGGAGTGCCCTCCCTCTCCTATTGTCCTCCCTGTGTGTCTCCAGATTATCACTCTGTAATGCTGCTCACCACTCTAGAGTAGATTTTGAGGCCATTTCAGGCCACAGACAGGCTTCTCTCACATCTCCTTTTCCATGTTATTTTGGCTTGGGACCTGATTTTGGAATAAATATTTGTAACTATGGTAGCAGAGGCGGTTTCCCCTGACATCTATGGCATGACCCTAATAACCCCAGAAAGAAGGATTTTCTAAACGTGCTTTTCTAAGGAGAGGCCGCTTGGGAGGCAGGGCAGACAGTGGGCAGGGAGGGCACTTACTGCTTCAGGGCTCTTATCTGCAACAGGAAGTACAAGTGAAACATAATCCTATATTTTGGTTTTGTTTTGTTTTTGTTTTTTTTTCTTTTTTCTTTTTTATTGAGGTTATTGGTACAATCTAGGTATACAAATACAGTTACATTCATCATTGGGATTCTCTACCTTTACATAATAGGTCTTGATTCTCATTTTTCCCCTTGTCCCTGCCCTCCCTTCACCCCCTCCTCCCCTCCCCATTTACAAACACTTTATTTCCATTTTTTCAGTTTCTCATATTTTTTTCCTCTCCCTTATTACCTTTCCCCCACCCTTCCCACTTTCCTTACACCTTTAGCCCTTTACTTCCTATTTCACATTATTAATTATCTCATTAGGATCCTGTGTACTATTATAGTTTTTCACACCAAAGAAACTATTCAGTATTTCAGTTAAAGAAATCTCTGTATGAACATTAAAAATAGGGAATCCTAAAATAAAACTAAAAAGGAAAGTAAAAGAGAAAAGGCAATGATGTAACATCAAAATAATCCTTAATTCTGGAGATGAAAATGGTCCCTGAACATATTTAAATTGCTTCTCACTCTTATAGTCTTATCTTATTCTTTTTTCATTATTTAGAGAATACTTTATTAGTTTCTGTAATCAAACCCATGTAGATATGACCTTACATATTTAGAATGGTGTGTTACCCCTGTACACATGGAAAAAAATAAAATAAAATAAATTAACATTTCTAGACCAATATGGTTGTCCATTTCTGTACAATGCCAAGTCAACACAGTAAATTGGGATGACTTTTTCCAAAGTTGGCAGCACCGTTAAAGTTTCCCAAAATTCAATTGATATATATATGTATATGTGTGTGTGTGTGTATATATATATATAAAGACTAATAATAGTATGTTATGCATCGATAGCAGCAACGGCTTTTCCAGGTTCTGCAGTCATCTAAACAAAATTATAGACATCAGCACATTCCATTAAAAAACAAAAAAAAAACAAAAAAAGAATAATATCCAGACAACAGCCAAGTTCTGTTGCTGCTGTGGTACCTGGCACCATTTTTTCTATTAGCCTCTTAATTATCATCTGGAAAGAGAACATTCTAAAGTAATATCATTAAATGTAGCTCGATAAAGCACGGTCCCTACTATGTATCATAAAGCAGGTACTAGATATTTTACATTCATAGAGGTATGATACAGTACCGTCCTACATCAATAATACTAGATTCAGTTTTGGTTTGAAATTTACTTTGTCTGCAAATAAGATTGCTACCCCTGTTTTTTTCTGGGCTGTTGTCACATGGAGAATTGTTTTCTATCTTTTCGCTTTCAGTCTATGGGTTTCTTTTTGCACTAGGCGTGTTTCTTGTATACAACATATTGTTGGATTTTGCTTCTTATTCCACTCTGCCAGTCTATTTCTCTTGATTGGCGAGTTGAGGCCATTGACATTACTGGTTATAAGTGATATGTACTAACTTATTATTGACATGTTATTGGCCTTTTGTTGACTCTTTTTACTTTTTCACCTTCTCCTTTTAATTTCTTGCCTTGCCTATTTGATTTGCTCTGTTGGGCCTCATGGCGTTGTTGCCTTCATTGTCTTTCTCTAGGATCTTGTTTAGAATTGCTTGTAGTGCTGGTTTGGTATTCATGTAGTTTCTCAGGTGTTTTTTGTTGTGGAAGTGTCTTATTTCCCCCTCCATTTTGAAAGAGAGTTTTCCTGGATACATCAGTCTCGTTTGGAGGTTGTTCTCTTTTAGTACTTGAAATATCTCATTCCAGGCTCTCCTTGCCCCAAGGGTTTGTGTTGAAAAGTCTGCTGTGATTCTGATGGGCTTTCCTTTGTATGTGATTTGTTTCTTTTCTCTTACTGCTTGTAGTATTTTGTTTTTCTGTTGGGTTTCTGGGATCTTGATTATTATATGTCTAGGTGTAGATTTTTTTTTATTGTAGCTAGTTGGGGTCCTATATGCCTCAGTTATCTGAATGTCAAATTCTTCCCCTCTGTTTGGGAAGTTTTCTGTCATTAATACTACAAACAGCTTTTTTAAGTCACTTGTATGTTCTCCTGCTACTTCATGTATTTCTATCAGTCTTATGTTATTCTTCTTTGCATCATCTAGGAGTTGTTGGATCAATTTCTCATGATCTCTTACTGTTTTTAAGAGACC
>NW_022900917.1:17918116-18088166 GCF_012274545.1 Fukomys damarensis | reverse complement strand
CTTGAGCGATGGCTGCTGGGTCAGGAGCAGGCGTGGTTCTCCTTCCCGTGGTGGATCGGGGCCCAGCCTACCTTCCCGGCACTTGAGCGATGGCTGCTGGATCGGGAGCAGGCGTGGTTCTCCTTCCTGCGGTGGATCAGGGCTGGCCTACCTTCCCGGCGCTTGAGCGATGGCTGCTCTGGTTTTGTTTTTAATTGTCAAATATTTCTCTATCAGTAAAATAGTGGCAAAGAGAAGAGGGGGGGAAAGGAGAGAGAGAGCAATGGAAGGAAGACAAGGGGGAAGGAAACAAGAGAAAGGAAAGGAAGAGGAGGAACAGAAGGGAAGGGAGGGGAGATGAGAAGAGAGGAGAGGAGTCGAGAGGAGAGGAGAGGACAGGGGAGAGGAGGGGAGGGGAGAACAGTCCTAGTGTATAGTGTCATTAGGCTTTTACAGTTCTAGGTTTGGGTGGTGAGGCAGAAGGAATGAATAAACAGTGTTTTCATTGTTTGCTCAATATAGTTCTTCCATCTTTGACAATAAGTTAAGATTTATTGTCCTAATGTCATGTACCTCGCCTATGGAAGCCTTCATGTAGAAGAGCCAGAAGTGTTTTAGAATTTAAGTTTTCCTAGAGAATCACTAAGTTACATACAACATTTCTTATCAGACATAAATTTCCATTTGTTTTTAACAGTCATAACACATTTTATCCTTGTTGGGTTATTTATCTATCAAAATGCTGCATGTTTAATAATTCACACACTAATTAGTCTAAAATATACTTTATTGTGCTGTCTTTGTCTTGTTTTGATACCAAGATAATACCTTGATAAAGGTATTGCTTAGTTTGATGTTGGTTTATTTCCTTAAATTGTGTAAACTCCCTTGTCAAACCTCCTTAGCTCAGTGACTTTCTGTGTCATATAAAAAGAGGAGAGAGCACTTCTTGATTTTTTTTATTGAATTTCTCACTGTTTCTTGATAGCTTCAAATTTTGTGTTTCTTCCTGAATCAGTTTTGGTAATTTTATTTCCTGCAGAATAATTAATCCTTTCATCGTCCTAAACGTAATTTTAAAAAATGTTATGCTGTATTTCCATAAGCTTAATTTAATCTGGAGTAGAGTTCTGATTCCAGTTGTTGCATTTGTTGATATTTTGCTTTATTTCATTTTATTGTGGTAAGAACATTTAACATGAGCTCTACCCTCTTAACAAAATGCTAAGCCCGTAATACACTGTTGTTAACTGTAGGTACAGCACTGTATAGACCGGCTGGGGAGAGTTTATGTATCTTGCTTGACCAAAACCTGATGACTGTTGTTAGTAACTTCCCATTCCCCTCCTTCAGCCCCTGGCAATCACTGTTCCATTCTCTGGTGCTATGAATTTGACTACTTTAGATACCACATAAAAGTGGAATAATGTAATTTTTGTCCTTTTGTGACTTGCTTATTTTACTTTGTATAATGTCCTTAAAAGATTCGTCATGTTATTGCATATT
The DNA here is from genome assembly GCF_012274545.1 of Fukomys damarensis. Classification (NCBI taxonomy): domain Eukaryota; kingdom Metazoa; phylum Chordata; class Mammalia; order Rodentia; family Bathyergidae; genus Fukomys; species Fukomys damarensis. Next base: position 18,086,681 of record NW_022900917.1, on the reverse strand, counting down.
GCAGAATTTCCTTCTTTTCAAAGACTAAATGATCATCTAATTATGTAAATACTACATTTTTTAACTATCCATTATATATATATTAACAAGAGATTGTTCATATCTTTTCAAGATCCTGATTTCAATACTTTTGGATACATACCCAGAATTAAGGTTGCTAAATCATATGGTGACTCTATTTTTAATTTTTGAGGACCTTCATACTGTTTTTCATAGCATTTGCATCATTTTGCATTGCCACTAGTATTATGCAAAGGTCCCGGTATCTTCACATTCTATATATTAACAAGAGATTGTTCATATCTTTTCAAGATCCTGATTTCAATACTTTTGGATACATACCCAGAATTAAGGTTGCTAAATCATATGGTGACTCTATTTTTAATTTTTGAGGACCTTCATACTGTTTTTCATAGCATTTGCATCATTTTGCATTGCCACTAGTATTATGCAAAGGTCCCGGTATCTTCACATTCTTCTAACATTTGTTGGCTTTTAAAATTCTCACAAATATGAGATGATATCCCATTGTGGCTCTGATTTGCATTTCCCTGTTGATTATTAGTCTTGAACATTTTTTTCATGTATCTGTTGGCCATCTTATTATCTTCTTTGGTAAAATGCCTGTTCCAGCACTTAGTTGATTTTAAAATTTGGTTATTAATTTTTTTCTAATACTAAGTTATAAGAGTTTTGCAGATTAGATATAATGCAAATTATTCTCATATCAAATGTATTTTTCAAATATTTTCTCATATTTTACAGGTTATCTTTCTACTCTGTTCATTGTTTTCTTGCTAATCAGAGACCACTTGGTTTGTTGTTGTTTATTTTTTATTTTTGCTGCTGATGCTTTTGTTTTGATATCCAAGATATCCATGAAATCATTATCAAGAGCAATGTCATGAAGCTTTTCTCATATGATTTCTCCTATGAATTCTATAGTTTCCAATCTTAAATTTTAACCCACTTTAAGTTTATTTTCATATATGGTGTTAAACAAAGAAACATCTTTTGCTTTTTTCATGAGGCTATCCAGTTTTCCCCAAACCCTTTGCTAGACTATCCTTTCCCTACTGTATATTCTTAGCACCCTTGTGGAAAGCCAGTTAGCCACATATGTATAGCTGTTTCTGGAACCTGTATTCTGTTCCACTGATTGAATCATCAACCTTTATAATGGTACTATACCGTTCTGATTATTACACTGTAGCTTTGTAATACATTTCAAAATCAGAAGTTGCGATGCCTCCAGCTTTGTTCTTCTTTGTCAGGCTTAATTTAGCTAGTCATGACCTTGAGTTGTTCCATTTGAATTTGAATTTTTAATAAAATAAAAATGCCAATAAGATTTAGGTAAAAATTTCATTGACTCTTTAGATTGCTTTCAGTAGTATGGACATTTTAATAGTATTAAGGTTTCTGATCCAGGGAACGTCTTTACATTTGTTTCTATTGCATTAAATTTCTTTCATCATCATTTTGTAGATGTCAAGATATAACCTCCTTAGTGATGCTTATTCCTAGATGTTTTATTACTTTGGATTCTGTTGTAAATGGGGTTATTTGCTCACTTCCCCTTCAGTGTTGGTTTGTAGAAATACTACTGATTTTTTATGTTGATTTTATATCCTACAACTTTAGTGAATTTGTATATTAGTTCTAAGTATTCTTATGGTGTCATTAAGGTTTTCTCTATATGTAATCATGTCATTTAAAATAGGACAATTTCAGTTCTTCCTTTCTGATACTTTTCATTTTCTTTTATAATTGCTCTAGCTCAGCGGTTGGCTGAATGTGATGAGAGTGAATGTACTGGCCTTATTTGTGATCTTAGAAGAAAGGCTGAGTTTTTTACTACTGATTTAGAATATTAATTGTGAGTATCTTACACAGAGCCTTTCTTGTGTTGAAATAATATCATTCAATTCCTAATTTATTTAGCACTTTTAATATGAAAAGGTGTTGAATTGTCAAATGATTTTTCTACATCTGTTGAGATGATCATATGATTTTTCTTTTCCATTCTCTTAATGTTGGATATAGTATTAACTGATTTTTGAATATTGAGGTACCCTTACATCCCATGGATACATTCTTCTTGGTCATAATGAATCATCCTTTTAATACACTGCAGTATTCATTTTGCTAGTATTTGAGGATTTTTGCACCTAGATTCATTAGGAGGTTTTCTTTTTTTGTGGTGCTTTTGTCTGGCTTTGGTGTCAGGATGACACTGGCATTGTGAAATGAACTTTTGAAATATTCCTTATCTTTAGTTTTTTTGGAACAGAAGTATTGGTAATACTTCTTTCAGTCTTTGGTACAATTCACTAGTAAAGCTATGTGGTCTTAGCTTGGGTTTTTCTTTGTAGGACTTTTTCTGGTTGCTGGTTCAAACTAGTAGTTATATGTCTGTTTAGACTTTCTAGTTCTTCATGATTTAGTCTTGTAGGTTTTATTTTTCTAGGAATTGAATCCTTTCTTGTAGCTTATCCATTTACTTGGACTAGAAGTATTTACAGCAGTCTATTAAAATGTTTTTTATTACTATAGCATCAGTTGTAGTATTTCTTCATTCTTTTCTGATTATATTTACTTCAGTCTTTTCTCTCAAGTTAGTTTAGCTAATGACTTGTCAAGTTTATCTTCTTAAAATATCAATCTTAGTTTTGTTGATTTTCTACTGTTTTCCTAGTTTCTACTTTGTTATTTCTGCACTAATCTTTTTTCCTCTGTGATAACTTTGGGTTTAGATTTTTCTTCTTTTGCTAGTTACTTCAGTTGGGAAGTTAAATTGTTTACAAGATCTGTCTTCTTTTTTAATGTAAGCATTCATTTTTTATGAGCCTGCCTTTTACTGTGGCTTTTGCTATGTCCCAGAAGTTTTCATATATTGTTTTAATTGTTTGTGTTGCATTTTATAATTTTCCTTTTTCATTTCTTCTTTAATCTGATGACTTTTGAAGACTGTGTTAATTTTCAAGTATTTGTAAAATTTTCAGTTTTCCTCTTGCTATTGGTTTCTAATGCCATTACCTTGTGGTCAGAGAAGATAGTCGGTATGATACTCGATAAGATTTCAATTTAAAATTGAAAGGGCCAGGGATTTAGCTCAGCGGTTCGTTGGCCTGCCTTGCAAGCGCAAAGACCCAAGTTCAATCCCTGGTACAAAAAAAAAAAAAGAAAGACTTGTTTTGTGATCTAGCATGTGATCTGCTAGCATGTGGAGAATATCTGTATGCACTTGGGAAGAATGTATGTTCTGCTGCTGTTGAGTGGAATGTTCTGTAAGTGTTGATAAGTCCTTTGGCCAATGTTCTCTCTTTCTGTGTTGATTTTTGGTCTTTATAAATAGTGAGGTATTGAAGACTCCATCATTATTTTTAAAATTAACTTTATTGGTACAGTTTAAATGTACAGAACATTTATCAAGCAGTCTCATTTATCAAAGGAAGTTTTTACCTGTACATGATATAGCTTGATTCCTCTTCTCCCATTCCCCTTTCCCCCTTTAATCTCCCTTTTCCCCATTAACAAAAGCTTTGTTTCCATTTTTTCCTTCTTTTATCAATTTTTTCCCATTTGCTCCTCCTTTCACAGTTTTCCTTTTCTTTTCAACAGTTTCTTCCTATTTCATATTATCTCATACATTTTGGTCCTTATTTACCCTTTCAGTTTCTTATTAGAAAAGCAAGCCGATATTTACACATGTTCAATTTATTTCACTTAAGAGTATTGTCTCAAGTTACATCCATTTAGCTATAAATATTTCAAATTTATCTTTCTTTATGGCTGAGTAATACTCCATTGTATAAAAAACCACATCTTTTATTCATTCATCAGTTGATGGGCATTTGGATTGTTTCTAGGATTTAGCTATAACAAACTGTGCTGCTATAAACATGGGTGTACATATATTGTTGGGGAATGATGCTTTTGATACCCAGCAAGGGAATAGTCGGGTCAAATGGTACCTCTAATCTTAGTTTTTTTGAAGTCTCTCTGTACTGATTTCCACAATGGTTGCATCACTCTGTACTCTCATCAACAATGGAGAAGGGTTCCTTTCTACCCACAGCCTTGCCAACATTTTTCGTTGGTTGAATTCTTGATAATAGCCATTCTCTCTGGAGGAAGACAGAATCTCAGTATTGTTTTAATTTGCATCTCTCATATAACTAGAGATGTTCTCTTATTTTGTCTTTTCCCTTTATAGTCCCCCCCACTTTGCCTAAAACTTTAGACATTTTTTCCTATTAATATCAGTTATACATTTTGATTCTTATTTAAACTTTTAGTTTATCACACCAGAGAAACTATTCTGTATTTACACGTGTGTGTCCTATTAATTTCACTTAAGAATTTGTCCTCAGTGTGCATCCACTTAGCTATAAATGTCTCTAGTTTCTCATTCCTTATGGCTGAGTAGTACTTGATTTTATTAAAACACACACACACACACACACACACACACAGACACACACACATCTTCTTTATCCAGTCTCCAGTTGATGGGCAATTAGGCTGTTTCCAAGTTTTAGCTGTGCTGCTGTAAACATGGGTGAGCCTATATCACTGTGGTATGATTATTTTAATTCTTTTGGGAAGATAACCCAGCAGAGGATTAGCTGGGTCAAATGGGGACTTCTAATCCTAGTTGTTTGAGGTATCTCCATATTGATCTCCACAGTGGTTGCACCAGTCTGCTCCCACCAACAATGGAGAAGGGTTCTTTCTCCCTACAACTCTGCCAACATCCATTATTAGTTGATTTCTTCATAGCAGCCGTTCTTTCTGGGGTGAGGTGGAATCTCAACTGTTGTTTTCTTCTGCATCTCTTGAATGACCAGTGATGTAGAACGTTTTTTCATATGTTTATTTGCTGCTTTTCCTTCTTTGTTTGAGAAATCTCTGTTCATTTCAGGTGCCCATTTTTTAATTAGGTTTATAAATTGTGGGGGGAGTCTGATTTTTTTGAGTTCTTCATATATTCTGGGTTGTAGACCTTTATCTGAGAAACAACTGGTAAAAATTTTTCCCCACATTGTAGGTTGTGTCTTAGCTCTGTTGTTGGTTTCTCTTGCAGTGCAGAAGCTTTTTAAAAAGATGAGATGCTAGTTGTTGATGCTTTGTGTTAGTTCATGTGCTACTGAAGATTTTTCATGTCTTTCCTATGCTGATGTCTTCAAGAGTTCTACCTAACTTATCTTCCAACAAGTTTAGTGTTTCTGTTTTAATATGTAGATTTTGAATCTACTTGGATTTTGGTTTAATACATGGTTAAAGATAGGGGTCTAGTTTTAATCTTTGTCAAGTTGAAATACAATTTTGGCAGCACCATTTATTAAAGAGGCTGTCTTTCCTCCAGTGAGGATGGTTGCCTCTTTTGTCAAACATGAGGTAGCTGAGTATGTCTGGAGTTGTTTCTCCATCTTCTTATCTATTCCACCGATCCCCAGATCTGTTTGTTTGCCAGTATCAGGCTGTTTTTATCACAGTAGCTTTGTAGTATTTCAAGTTGGGGATTATGATACCCCCTACCATGTGTTAGTTGCCTAGAATTGCTTTTGCTGTTCTATGTTTCTTCTGGTTCCAAATGAATTTTTCAATTGTTTTCTCTAGTTCAGTGAAATATACTGTTGGGATTTCAATTGTGATTACATTGAATCTGAATAGCAGTTTTGGAAGTATGGCCATTTTCATTATATTGGTTTTTCCTACCAAGGAAAAAAGGATGTCTTTCCATTTTCTTATATCCTTTTCAATCTCTTTTTTCAGAGTCTTGTAGTTCTCAATGTAGAGGTCTTATGTTTCCTTCATTAGAGTGATTCCTAGATATTTCATTTTATTGGATGCTATTGCTAAAGGGATTATTTCTCTAATTTCTCTCAGTGATTCTATTATTCATGAATGAGAAGGCTGTTGATTTTTGAGTGTTGACCTTGTGTCCAGCTACTCTACTGAATCTGTCTTAAGTTTAGAAGTCTTTTGACAGAGTTTTTTGGGTCTTCTATGTAGAGTATCATATCATCAGCAAATAATGACAGTTTCACTTCTTCCTTTCCTATCTTTATTGCTTTTGTTTCTTTCTCATGTCTAATTGTTGTGGCTAATATTTCCAAAACTATATTGAACAAGAGTGGTGACAGTGGACATCCTTGTCTTGTTCCTGATTTTAGTTTGAAGGCTTTCAGTTTTTGACCATTTAGTATGATATTGGCTATTGGTTTTTCATAGATAGCCTTTATCAAGTCAGAACTGCTTTCATTGTGTCCCATAGATTCCTGTATGTTGTATTGGCATTATCACTAAATTGTAAAAACTCTCTAATTTCTTCTTTAATTTCCTCTGTGGCCCATTGGTTGTTCAGGAGAGTGTTATTCATTTTCCATGTGTTTGTGAAGTTCTTGCGGTTTCTTTTGCTATTGATCTCCAGTTTAATTGCACTATGGTCTGATAATATCCAGGGGATAATTTCAACTCCTTTGCATTTACTTAAACATGTTCTTCAAGCTAGCATGTGGTCTATTTTGGAGATGACCTGTGTGCAGCCAAAAGGAATGTATATTCTGATTCTGTGGGGTGGAACACTCTGTAGACATCTATTAAGCCCATTTGCTCAAAAGCTTGGTTCAGTTCTAGTATTTCATTGTTTATTTTTTGTCTAGATGATCTATCTGTTTGTGACAGTGTGTATTGAGATCCCCTACTACAGTTGTATTAGTGCTGTTTGGTTTTTCATGTCCCTTAACATATGTTTTGTATAGTCGGGTACATTAGTATTTGGTGCATATACATTTATGATTGTCATCTCTTCCTCTTGGATTGTTCACCGTACAAGGATGTAGTGGCATTCTTTGTCTCTCTTAGTTAGTTTTGGTTTGAAATTTACTTTGTCTGCAATTAAGATAGCTACCCCTGCTTTTTTGCAGGTTCCTGTCACATGGAGAACTGTTATCCTTCCTTTTACTTTCAGTCTATGAGTTTCTTTTTAAAGTAGGTGCATTTCCTGTATACAGCACTTTTTTGGATTTTGCTTCTTAAGTCATTCTGCCAGTCTATTTCTTTTGATTATTGAATTGAGGCCATTGACATTAATGGTTATAACTGATATGTATTTACTTATCATCATGATGTTATTTTCCTGTTGTTGGCGCTTTTTAATTTTTTCCTCCCTCTCTTTAATTTTTTGCCTTGCCTGCTGGATCTGCTCTGTTGGACCTCGTGGAGTTGTGATCTTCATTGTTTTTTTCTAGCATATTATTTAGAACTGTTTGAAGTGATGGTTCAGTATTCATGAAGTTTCCTAGGTGTTCTTTGTCATGAAAGTATCTTATTTCCTCATCAGTTTTGAGAGAGAGTTTTGCAGGATACATCATTCTAGGTTGGAGGTTGTTTTCTTTTAGGGCTTGTAATACTTTATGCTTGACTTCATGGTTTGGGCTGAAACATCTGCTGTGATTCTGATGGACTTTCCTTTGCTTGTGATTCATTTTTTGTTTTTGGGTTTTTTTTTTTTTCCTCGAATTGCTTGTAGTATTTTGTTCTTTTGTTGAGTTTCTGGGACTTTTATTATTATATGCCTAGGTGTAGATTTTTTGTGAGCATGGCTATTTGGAGTCCTATAAGCCTCACTTATATTTCTGCTAATTTCTTTTGCTCTGTTTGGGCAGTTTTCTGTCATTAATTCTGTGAACAGATTTTTTTGTCACTTGTACTTTCTCTTGCTTTTTCATGGACTCCTGTCAGTCTAATATTATTCTTCTTTGTATCATCTAGGAGCTGTTGGATTGATTTATCACATTCTCTTACTTTTTTAAAGAGATCCCTCTTTTCATGGTCACTGACCACCATCCTATCTTCTATATCTGATATCCTGTCTTCAGATTGGCTCAGTCTGTTATGTATACTTTCAATAGAATTTTTAATCTTCTGGATATCTGTTTAAATCTGTTTCATGGATTCCATTTCTTTTCTATGTTGATCATTCATGATTTCCATTTCTTTCCTATGTCAGGCATTCATGGCCTATATAATGGTCCTGAGCTCATGTGTTATTTTTCTCTGTTTCTGTTCTAGAGTCTCTAATCATGTCTTTCATTCTGCTCACCATCTCTGTAATTGTCTGGGCAATTATTTCTGTTTTGAATTTTTCTAGAGCCTCATTCATCTATTTTGTTACTTCATGTGTTATCAGTTCCGATGTCCAGGTGGCTGATTATCAGACTTTTCCACCTCATTTCCTTCAAAATTTAACTTTGATGAATGGGCAGCCATTGTGTGTGCTTGTGCCTTGCTTGACTGTCTTCTCATTTTTATTTTTGTTGTTGGTACTGTCCTTGGTTTAATTCCTGGGTTAACACTTCTATTTCCCTGTTATAGCTTGTCTTTAGGTTTTGAGTCTCTAATGACTCTGAGGTAAGCTCATTTTCATTATACCAGGAAGAACAACTGATTAAATCAATCATAGCACCTTAGCCCAATTGATGCAATCAGCAACACAACAATATCAAGCACAGCTTTGAAAAATGACAGTTTGTGGTAGTTATTTATCTATCTCCTTTAACTGTTTGAATTAAATCAAAATCAAGACTAGGGCCCAGAGCAATGGCCCTTATGCCCCCCTGTGCTTCTGTGTTATGAATCCAGGTACCAGCCCTGCCGGGAGTTCAGAGGTACATGTGGGGTTGGGGGTGGCCATGCCTCTCACTGTTCTTTTTCTGAGGCCCAGAGGGGTGGGGCTGTGGTCCCAGGCAAGCTCCCTGTGGCTGAGCCTCCCACCATTCCTCTTTACAGTACTCTTAAAAGGAGATTAAAGGGGATATCAGAAGATGGAAAGACATCCCCTGCTCTTGGGTAGGAAGAACCAACATTGTGAAAATGGTCATACTCCCAAAATTGTTATGGAGATTAATGCAATCCCAACCAAAATACCATTAGCATACTTCACAGAACTAATGAAAATTTTCCTAAAATTCATTTGGAACCAGAAGAAACCTAGAAGAGCAAAAACAATTCTGAGCAACAAAGATAAGTCAGGGCATCACAATCCTGATTTGAAATTATACTGCAGAGCCTCTGTGATAAAAACATGTCCACTGGAGGAAGGATAGCCTCTTTAATAAGTGATGCTGGGAAAACTGGCTTTCTACATGCCAAGGATTAAAACTAGATTCATCATTTTTGTATGCTCCTATTTCCCCTTTCAATTTTGTCACTGTTGGCTTTATATACTTATGTGCTCTGTTTTTGGACCAAAATATATTTGTAATTATTGTTTTACCTTCCTGTAGGTTGGCCCTTTTATCATTATGTGTCCTTCATTGTTTCTTTTATTAATTTTCCATTTAAAGTATAATCTTACTTTTTATTAATACATGTTTGCAGTACATAATGTTTACATTCCTTGTGTGGAGTTGTTGCCCATACATAGCACATCTTAATTTCTTTTTTCATCTCCTCTCTCTCTCCTCCAGTTAGCCCTTCATCCCCTATCATTTGAGAGAGATCTATCTCCCTATTTCCCATTATCTTTTGTTTTGCTCTTTATTTATAATTTTGGTTTCTCATATAAGAGAATCCATGTGATATTTAAACTTGTGTGCCTGATTTATTTCACTTTAACTTTATGTCTAAAGTTGCATAATCACTCATGCTGTCTTTGAGTTACTATTTGCATTGAATATCTTTCTCTGTCCCTTCACTTTCAATGTATGTCCTTGTGTCTATAGTGTGTTCCTTATAGTTGAATTTTATTTTACTTTAAATTCATTCAGATACTTGGTCTTTTGATTGGGGAATTTCATCCATTGTACCCATTTAATGCCCTTATTATAATGGAAGAATTTACTGTTGATGTCTCATTGTTTTCTGTGAGTCTTATAATCCTTTTGTTTGTGTTATCTTCTCTTGTTGCCTTTATATTTTGTTAATTTTTTAATTGATATGCTTTGATTCTTACTGGAATCTTAAGCATTGTGCTTCTTCATGTGTTTCGAAATTTTGGTTTGCTGATTTACTTTGCATAGGATGGGATGTTTTAAATTTGGTTTTTGGTTGTATTTTATCTCTTTGGTCTCACTATTTTTTTCTCTAAAAGTTCTGCAGTCATTTTCACCTTGCCTGCAATATTCTTATTCCAGAACCAGGTTGTATTACATTCTATCAGCCACCTATTCTATTGGTGAGATTGGGGAAGTTATTCTGCTTCTAAGACAATAGGTTGAAAATTGAATGCTTGATTCTGAATCATGCCTGATTTTGAGTCATGCTTTTATCTGTTTCTCCTCAACTTTTTATAAAGGCTCAAACGCTTATAAATTTGTTATCTTTTTCCAAGTTTTCTTCATTGTTTTTAGCCCCATCTTCTAAATCCAGTCTCCATGGTTGGCTTCCCACAGTTAACCTGGCTTAGGTCCCTTTATCCCCAGAGAAGCATTTTTAGATTCTTTCCTTACTGAGCAGAATACTGAGTTGCCAATGCTAACTTCTGAAGCCAGACCCTGAAGATCTCCTGGCTTCACACTTACTTATTTTTTGAGACTCTAATCTATTTCTAGTCCACAGTGAGAGATGCTTATCTGCTTCTTGGAGCGAAACTCTAACCTTTGGTTTTCACTTTTTGTACTTCATCTCTAATTGCTACATTTGGAACAAAAGATTCTTACAGCAGTGTGAATTTGCTGAACCATGTTGACCAGAAGTCTCATCTTTAACTTTTAAACATTGTTTTATTCCTGGTCCACATTTCTTGCTTGTAGCTTTGTATGGTTATGACCTTTAAAGAACAAAATAAAGATTATTTTTTAAAAATATACTCATTGCTGAGATAAAGTAAGTTACATTAACCAGTGGTTGGAAGTAAACTTCTGCAATGGGTTTATGCTCCTAAAATTGTGGTCAAAGTAATTAGTGAGGAATGAGTTTCAATTATGTATTGATCACAAAAATTTATGTTATTTTCTTTCAGAGACTTAGCTAAAGCTTGATTGTGACTCATGTCATTATTAGACATTATTAGAATCAACTTGAGTGGATTTTACTGTATTCCAGGCTGTGAGAGAAACACATGTGAAAGTAATAAAAAGGTCTCAGCTGAAGGCTGGGGTAGAAGGCATGTTCCTCCCCTCTGCCTTGTAGAAGTGCCCAGAATCAGAGATGTCAGCCTTTTATTTTCAAACTGTGCAACTCTGTCCTGTTCCCAGCTTCCTACCACCAGGGAGTCTATTCCTTGCCACCCAACTGCTTGAGAATTATCATCCGGGAGAGCCATTTTTACTAACAACATACACTATATCATCAGGCATTATGATAATAATAAAACATATAATTAAATCCCAAAATGGATTAGGAAACTAGATAGATTGAGTATACACTGGCTGCCAGGCAATGCATTAGGCCCTTCCTTGCGATCACTGTTCCAACAGCACTATGGACAGATGTTGGTACCCATTTTTAGATTTGTAGAAATGGGAGCTCAGAGAACTCAGGCAGCTTGCTGAGGGTTCTTGGTAACTGGTGGGGTAGACTTACAATCCTGGCCTCAAATGCCTGTGGTCTTTACTCTGCTACAGTAAGAGAGACAAGGTTGAAACAAGGTTGAAACATGCCCTGTCTTACTGCAGCTTTCTCAAAAAGCAGATGAGGGTCAAAAGTGACATATTGTTAGATTACAGGGATAAAAAAGATGCAATCATGGTCATTTCACAGGCCATTTCAATTTTCTCCTTGATTTTTCAAACAATTCTGTACTTAAACTTGTCTACAATAGTATATAAAATTGAGATTTTTTTCCCCTTTGTTTATTCTTCATTCTTGGCAATCTTTACATCTTCCTACAGAGATTGTGCTCAAATGAGGTGTCAGAAAATGCTTTTTGTCCCTGATTTAAGCTTCTCATTTCTACATGAAATGTGCCAGACTTTTGATGCTTTGTCCAAAGTCCAATTTTGGACCCTCTTCCATATTCAAGGCTTTCTTATGGAGAGAGAGCCATTCTGGGGCCAGTCTTTCAAATCTGTTATTGCTGTGATTGCTATTGGAATCATTCATAAGATTAGCCAAAACTAGAACAAAACTAACTGCAGGTGGATGGGATTTTGGTCAATTTCCTGGTTACCTTGCACCTCAAGTTCTTTAGAGAGGACAGTGTGTATAAGATTGCTTGCTGTAACTTTTTCACCTGCTGCATCCCTTCTTTGAAATGAAAATGTAACTTAGCTCTTTCGTGGTGTATGGATATTTCAAATGGAGTTAGTTCATGCTGTTTTAAATTAGGCTTACCAAACAACATTTTTAGAACACTTGTCACATTTCTAAATAACATGTGCTTGTGATTGATCTTGTCTCTCATTCAAACTGGCAGCACATAGTATGTTAAGCCAGTGCATGAAGAAACAGCCTTTATGAAACTTCTACAACTTCCTAAGTAGATCTTTCCTGGGGGAGAATGGTTTGCAATGTCTGAGGTCATCATAAGGTAATTATGGTATAATCAAATGGCAACATTTAAAGAATTCATGCCGTGTGCCAGGGAATATGACAATGATAAATATCCTCCAGTTAATTCTCACAGTAGCCTTCAAAGTTAGTTTTGTATGATCACTCCCATTTTACAGATAGAGAAGTGAGGTTCAGTAACTTACCTATGTCAAACTGGTAGGGATAGATTGTTGAAAACACTTATTATACCTATGCATGCAAGCATAATTTAGCAGATTCATTTTTAGCATACATAGTCAAATAAAGAAAAGCAAGTTTTAAAAAGCAATCAAAAGAAGATTCTGCATCCTCTTTTGTGAGGCAGGCAGAGAGAAATGATTAAAATAACCATTACATCTGCCTCAGGAGTCCTGGGTTCTATTCTCAGACCCTACCTCCTGGGCAAATCTCTTTACTTCTCTGTGCAAAAATAGAGTGTTGCCCATTAGCTTCTAAAGTCATTCTAGCTTTAATAGAGATGAATGTAGAAAAGTAAAAAGGAATGTGGGCTCACTGTAGCCTTCTGAATGTGTGAGATTCTATGCAGTTCAAGAGAAAAGTAAATTATGAGTACTGTCAGGAAGGTTATCTTATTACATATAGCATACAAAAGTTAGTGGTATTTGTCCATACAGGTTCACCTTCTACATCTCCAAAACCCTAGTGGAATTTGAGGATGTTCTGAAAGAAACATCAAAATGTCATGATGAGACTATTGTGAAGGATGAAAAAGGAAAAAAAGAAACTCACTTAAAAATACCTAGAAATCATAGGTTTTTTATATTCCATACTTGAGAAGGTAATCTTAGCGTAAAGAAAACTATTACTTTACACAGTGAGTGATAAATTTATATAACTTTGTACTCATGGGTGGAATAAAATAAAAACAACGTTGAGAACATTTATTCCAGTGCAGAAGTGACAGTTCTTATTGGGTTATCAAAGGACACTCTAAAGTCCGGCACTGAGCGTGATCAGAATTACTGTCCTCCACAGGAGTCCCGTGGCTTCCAGTAGAAGTTGATTCCCTGTGGCTCCAACCAGGAAAGCAGATGTTTAGGCATCAGAAATTCTTTAGAATAGCAGCTTTCCTTGACAGTAAATATTACTATATTATAAAAATTTGTTTCACTTCTAGCAGATGAAAAATCATGATAGAAACTTATTCTAGGAAACATTACTAGTGGCACATGAAAACATTAACAGTTTTTTCTTGCTGAATGATGGCCAAACTGTGCCCACTTTTCCTTTCAGAGTGGTAGAATCTTCGTGTTGAGAGTGTCCTCAGAGCTTGTCTGCCTCAGTGCCCACCTCCCGCTCCACCGCATCAGGTCTGGGGTCTGCTCTCCTCCCGTCTCTGCTGCAGCGCTGCTAATAGTGTACAGCTCCCCTCCTGGAGAGCGCTGTGCCCTTGCTGGTGCATCGGATTTATTCTTTTACTGAGTTGAAATCCACCAGCATCTGTCCTCTTTTCACTGGCTTTACCTATGGCCAACCTTACTCCACTTGCAGATGAAGCATCTGGCCCTGTGTCGGATTTATTCTTTTACTGAGTTGAAATCCACCAGCATCTGTCCTCTTTTCACTGGCTTTACCTTTGGCCAACCCTACTCCTCTTGCAGATGAAGCATCTGGCCCTGTAAGTCTTCTCCAGGGTAACAGAGCTCCCCTGGCTTTTATCAGTGACTACTGGTTATATGGATGAATGGATTTACTTTGTCAGACTTGTACTTGCACATAACACATTTAATCATGCCTCACACTCCCCTCGCACGTCCCTACCACCCAGTTTCCCGCTCTATGGAGGATTGTACCGTGTATGCTGTATTTTAATCATATTATTGCCCCCATTACTCACCTTTACTCTCCCCTTTTTCCCTTCCTTTCTCTGTTAATAATCTCCCTTCCACTTTGTTGCTGTCATTTTAGATTCCATATACTACCTAGGGAGAAAATGCGGTATATGTCTTTCTGGGTCTGGCTTGTTTTCCTCAATCTGTTGATCTCCAGATTCATTCATTTTTCTGCAAATGACAAAATCTCACTCTTTTTATGGCAGAGTAGTACTCCACTGTGTAAATCCTATACTTTCTTTATCTGTTCATCTGTGATTGGCACCTAGGCTGGTTCTTGGCTATTTCCTCGTGTCGCACTAGACACAGATATTCCGGTACCTGATGGGGAGCTGACTTTAATTTGTTCTTTAAAGAATGCATTTCCAGACACTGTAAAATTCTGACAGCTCTTTTGGCAAAAGTCTTCTCCTAAAACTATTCATAAGCATTCTGGGGGGGGTTGGGGGTTATTAATTCAGAGTAAAGAGGAAATATTTCTTCATATAATGAGAAATATTATTTTATTTTTATCAGTGAATTCTAAACATTTCTTTAATATTGCTCCATGCTGTTAGCTCAGTACACTCAGTGCCATCTGAATTGTCCTGGTTGTCACAGGTTGAGCTTTTGTTAGTGTGCCACATGCACATTTGTATTTGTTTCTACTGAATTATCTGGTTGATTATAAATAATTTTTTCTACTTCAGGATAGTTTACAATATTGACTATTTGGCCCAACTTATTTAACAATGAAAAATAAAATTCTTCAAGGTATTGATGAAAATGTTGATCAAAATTGTATCAAGGGCTGGGTTGTTGGGTGGTATTAATACTCAAAACTTAATGAGGAAAATAATTTTGTAAAATTTTTACTTTGTTATTTATATTCCTTGATCTTGGTTTAATTGTATGGCCTATTAAAATGCATTGTTTATGCTAATACAAGTTAAATTAATAAAAACTTCTTTTTGTCAGCATTTTCATTACTTCAGAAAAATGCACAATTGAGAAGAGGCCACTTTTCTCTCAGAGACTTTTTTAAGTTAATTAACTATTCAAAGCATATGGCTACAACCATTGGATGAAATGTAACTAACTTAATTGTGAGAATACACTCTAATGTCAAGGTAATTGGAGAGGCATGGATGACATCATGCATATTGAATTCAAAATGTAAAATCATAATGTGACATGTGTCACAATACCCATTGATAAAAAACTCAATGTGTTTTTTTAATAATCTTTTATTTTAACTAATGATTTTGGAGAGAGGAAGTTAAACCATCCACTGTCTTTGGTGGTTTCTTTATGTTCTGCACATTGCTTTGTGTTTCTATTAGGTTCATTTTTAAAATAGTCTTTCTTCATGGATGTTCAGTCTCTAAGCCAATATTTCTTCCTTTCTGCCCTGTAGATCTGCCTTTATAAAACCTTATGATGGTCAAACTCCTTTTATTCCTTGTACTTGAAGTTTATTTTTAAGGTATCAGAACATCAGTTTTCTGTCCTTACAAAGTGTGACCATGCTTTATGTTAGCTTTAGATTTAGAAGAAATCACATTTGGGTAATTCATTTTGAGTTGAGTTGCAGAAATGTTACAGGTTTTATCTGCATTTGAGCTATCAGTTGCTTTTGATTCTTGAGAGCCTAAAGTTAACACTATTCTTCTTCATGCAAATATATTATTTTTGAATATTGAAGTTAAGCTTCAACTTCCATTTTAAATGGAAAGAAAGAGTTTTTCATTTTAGGTATACAAGCACAATATATACTTTTCCTTGGCTCTTCCAGCATTTTTATGAAGTATAATATTAGTTAAGATGTCTATCTGTCCCTGTCCTTCCCAGGACCTGTAAATTTCCATCAAAATAAGGCAGAGATCAAGATTAATGAGAAAAATAATATTCTTTGAACAAGAACACAAGAAAATGAAATGTTCAATTTTTGCAACATAACACTTCTAAAGCAAAATATACTGATGGAAATGTGAATTGTTCCCTAGGGTCTAAATACAGAGATTATGACCTGAAATGCCTTTCTTGATAGTGTGTGAGGTTTAGCATGATGACAGGATTAAAGACCAAGAGGTGCTGTGCATGGATAGCAAGCTGCTGCTCATGCAGGCATGGATCCTTTCAAAGTAAACTTAGATCCTTGACACACTCTTCTGAGGCTAAGAATCATGTCAGAAAGAAATCCTCTAGTGGAATATCGATAACATTATTTGTCTGTATTTAAACTAGAATTTGTTCATCCAAATAAAAGTTGTTTTCGGGTGTTTCTACCCTCAAAAGTCATGGAGCTACCTCAAAGTTCACCACCAAATCTTGAGATTTGAGATGTTTCCTCATTGTTACCATTGTCCAGGAAAACAGCAGGCAGGACCAGAGGAACAACTTGGATGTTTGATGTAGAAATGATTTCAGTAACTAATTTAAACTACACAGGGTATTGTGGCTGAGTATTTTTCAAAGCTATGTAGGCATCTTGGATTTTAGAAAACATTGTGGATCAAGGAAAATCCTTTAACATATAACCCTAAATAGTCAAAATATAAGTCAAAGAAAATTTCTTTTAGCAACTACACCTTTACTCTTATTTTAAAATAATGGAAAATTGATGATTTCCTGATTTTCTTGTTTAAATTATAGTATACAGGCATCTATTTCTATTCTTTTCTTTTTAATGCTACACAACTGTGCCTGACAAAAACTAGACATGGTAGTGTGTGAATGGTTGTTAGAAAAGAGAAATTATGGCACCGTTCTTGGATTTGACCATGGGAACAATGATTATTATTAAAATACAAGTTATTTTACTTTTCTGTGTCTTTTCCTGCCCCTCCAGAAGTTCCAGTATAATTCAACTCTTCTGGTCCTCTCATCCCTTCAAATGAGACAATTTGTCCTATGGTTGCTTAGGTTAAAGAAGAAGGAATTCAAAGGATGTTTCTTTTCCTCCATTTCATCAAAAGGATTTCCTTCTATTGACATTCTCTGCAGTAGCCCATGCTCAAATCAATGTTTAATCAATTTCAGCCATTTCTTCCAAATATACTGCAGTCACATTTTATATCTACCCAAGGTTTTCATGATCCACAGATAAATTGGATCCTTCTTGTTTTATCTTCGGATATCAGTCTGGTAATGTGCTCAGAGATTTCAACCCAGAATAGTCACGATTCTCCTTTTATGAGTTCAGACCAAGTGACCTGCACCAATAAGAGGGTACAGTCTGGGAGCAGAAGCAACTTTTAGGAGTAGCTGTGGGATGCATGAACATTTGGACAGATGACTCATTTTCTTGGGAAAGAAGTTTATATCCTACAAGCTAATACCCACCAGCTTCACTAAAAAAAAACTTGAAGATAAGAAATCAATTCAAGAGGAGTTCAGATGTTTGTTGTGTGGTCTCTGAATGCACCCTGTATGTTAGGAGCTTAGCTTTGTTCTGTGGACCACCTAGCCTGAATTGTTGTGGAGGAAAATATTTGTTCAAACACTGTCCCTTTTGTCTGTGCTGGGCAGTAACATACTGCACGTGGCAACTTCCCACTGAAAGTTATTGCTATGTTTCCAACAGGGATTAGGAAAACACAGATATCTTGAGAAAAGCCTGCCCACCTGTGTTTAGAATGTAAAGTGTGAGAGGATCCATAAAAACCAAAAAGGAGATAAGGAGATAAATGCCCAGACAAAAATGTGTTGAGGTTCTCGAGACCTTTCAAAGGACAATTTTTTCCCTTTAAAGTAGTTAGCAGTTCTAGATAATTTCATGCAATATTATATTATGGCAAACCTTGAGAGGTTTTACTTATCCCTCCTCTCTTAGCCTTCCATCTAAGACCTAAAATTGTATCCTGTTTTAGAAGCTCTCTCTAGAGGGAAATTTCCCATAATTTTCTCCCTGATAGTCATTTTTAAAAACTTCTACAAGAGCCTTCATCAAAACATTCTGGATCATATGATTATCATGCTCACTTCCAGGCCTGGCTTCCTTTGCAGTTTCTTCTGCTGTTCACCTCCCCCATGGAGGGACCATGCTCAGCTAAACTCATTAGTAGGTCACTTCTTAACCTTTTCTGTAAGGCTAAATAATAAGAAATGTTTTTCCTCCTCTTTTGTAGGTCATATTTTTTTCAACACTTTAATGATGTTTGTTGTTAAAATTTGACTGGGGATTTCCTAGATCTCAACATGCATTAGACTTTGAACTCTAGCCCTAGGACTCCCCTGCCACCATTTGAAATACACCCAGTGAAGTTAAGGGGAAGAATAAAGTGTCTGCAAACAAAACAAAATGCCACAAAATTAAAAACCAAAAACACTGGCTTGTTGTCTTTCTAATTTTTGACTGAGCAAGATGTTTTTAAAAGGAGGCGTGAATCATTGCCAGATGAGAATCCCATTTATTGATAATTGATCAATAAGAATGTGACCAGGTTCAGATAAATACTGTACAGTTCATACAATTTTCACTTAGGGATGTTGAAAGCTAGGCATGCCAAAAAGAGAAAAATAACAGCAATGGTCCTGCCTTACTACTTTTGATACATATACAGGTTCTAGTTGCCAAGGGCACTTGGAAAGTATTGAGCCATTATTGCAATGTCTTTTAGTGTGCTACTAGATACAGCTATGTCAGATTTGTACACGTTTATTTTATTGATTTCTAGTTTTTTATGGGAAATACTATACTTGTCAGATTCTAGCATCAAGATTATGATAACTTTGTGAGTAAATATAGACATTTTGAACATTTTTTTCTTTGCTTTGACACAGCTGAAATACATAAATCTGACCTGAAGTAAATGCTTGATTGAATTCACTTATAAAACTATCAAAGGAAGATCTTTGATAATTCTTGTGATTGCTTTATATAAGACATATACACAAGTATATATCTATACACAATCCAGACAACAATGAAGGAAGGATCTTACCTTGTTTCAGAAACAGAACATTAAGCCAGGCATGGTAGCGCACACCTATAATCCCAGGACTGGAGAGGCTGAGGCAAGAGGATTGCCAGAAGTTCATCGCCAGCCTGGACCACATAGCAAGACGATGTCAAAATTCAAAGAAAAGCAAAAGAAAAGAAAAATGGAAAGGAGGAAGGGGGAGAGAAAGAGGGAAAGAAAAAAGTAAGCAACAGAACTATACCAGTGCCTTGGAAGCCTGTGGTATACCTCTTTCTAATTGTCTCCCCCTCTCTGCCCTAACCCTATCCAGATTTTTGTTCTGAGGACCATTTAAATTTATATATATAATTGTAAGTCATTTTCATGTTTTATAATATTCTATTATATGAGTACCAAATTTATTTATCCATCCTGTTTTGGTTTTTTTTCTCATTGAGTTAATTGGTATATTTAAGGTATATAGTACAGTTACATTTATCATTGGGATCTTGTACCTTTACACGACTGGTCTTGGTTCTCAATTTTTCCCCTTACCCCTGCCCTCCCTTTGTTCCCTCCTCCCTTCCCTATTTACAAACAGTTTCTTTCCATTTTTTCATTTTCTCTTATTTTTTTCTTTTCCCTTATTTCCTTTCCCCTACCCTTCCTACTTCCCCTACACCTTTAGCCCTTTTCTTCCTATTTCACATTGTCAATTATACTATTAGGATCTTAGGTACAATTACAGTTTTTCACACCACAGAAACTATTTGGTACTTACACATGTGTAACTTATTTATTTCACTTAAGAGTATATCTTCAATATGCATCCATTTTTCCTATGAATGACTCTATTTTTTCATTCTTTGTGGCTGAGTAGTATTCCATTTTAAAGAAAATACACATCTTCTTTATCCAGTCTCTGATGGGCAAATGAGCTGTTTCCAAATTTTAGCTGCTATAAACTGTGCCATCCTATGTTTGATGAACATGCATATTGTATTTATTTTGAGACATTGTGTTTGATTCTCTGTTTCTATTTTGGTACTTGTTTCCTGGAACTCAATTCCCAGAATTCTTTAAAGTGGAATTGTTGGATTGTGAGACGCACAAAAAAACTTCAACTTTACAAGGGTATGTCCACGTGTTTTCCTAAATGATTTTAAAAATTTTCTACCAAAAATGAAAGAATTTCTCTTACTCAGAGTTCTTGCTAAGACCTCATCTTGTCAGATGTTAAGCTTATTGCCAGTTATATAGAAAGTACTATCTTGTTGAGAATTTAATTTACATTTCTCTGATCAATAATGAGATTGGTCATCTTTCAAATGCTTGATGTCTATTTGTAATTTCTTTTTGGTGAAATGCTTGTTTATCTCTTTTACCTATTTGTTTTTGTGTTGCTCATCTTATTCTTGCTGATTAGGAGCTTCTCTTTATCTGCCTTAAGTATGAATCGTTTTTGATTATATATTATAAATATATTCTCCCTATTTGTAGCCAATCCTCCTGTTCTACCATTTCTCTTGATATCCATGGAATCTTTACTTTATTATAGTTGAACTTAGGCATCTTCTCTTTGTGCTTTGCATTTTTTTGTCTCGTTAAAAAATTATGTATCTGAAGATACATAATTTTTTCTTAAAAATATTTTAATTTTTGACTTCTACATGTAAGTATTAAGCTAGTGTATAATTATGATTACAGCATATGTTTCACTTTTAGCATTCACATTTGACTTTTTTCTAGTTTTTATATGTCTAATGAAATTTCCCATCTTGTCATTAGATCCATGAAAATCTTAATCATATGTTTTTAAAAAGTTCTTGTCTAGGCTCTTGAAGGTGCAAGGTCCTAAGATCAATCCCCAGCATAAAAAAAAAAACAAGAGTTCTTGTCTAATAGTTTAAATGTCTGGGTGATACTTATTTGGATCTGGTTCTGCTGAGTACTATATTTTATGCATACAGGTCTTTCAATTTTGTGCTTATTTTGTATCACTTCATTTCTTATTTGATGCTAGACATTGTATATAAGAGGACAGTACAAACCCAAGAGAAAGTGTACTTATGTCCCCACATGTGAATACCTCTCCTGTCAAGCTCTGAAGTGAGACTTGTGGAGTCAAATCTCAGAGTTGAGCTGGAATTAGATTTCATTTCTGCTCTTTTTATTTTTAAATTTTGTATTAGAACATATTTGCAGTAGATAATGATTATATTCCTCGTGTGGGGTTGGTACATGTATGTAACACAGCTTAATTCTTTTAAACTCCCCCCCCTCCTCTATGTGCCCTCTCCCTCTGTCTCTTGATCTCCTTCTCACTTGAGAAAGATCTATCTCCCTGCTTCCTGTTACTGGCCTTTTAATTTGCTCTTCAAATCCTTGATGCTCAAGGCTGGTGCCGCCCTCTTTGGGTTTGGAGTTTGGGTTGCTGGAGGAATCCTCTTGGTATTCTATCTTACCTTCAGCTTTCAGGCTCTTTTTCTGTGTTAAAGAAAGTGTCTTTCTGTGCTTATTTCCTTCACTGGTTGTCAGCTGTTGTTACAGCTCTTTCCGTGAGTCAGTGTGATGGGGACAAAGTAGTTCTTGGTCCCTTTCCCTTCAGTCTTAGCCACGCTGTGTGTTGCACTATTGGTTTTCTACCTTCTTCAGTATACAGAGACAGTATTTTTAGTGTCATGGCAGGGAAGGAGGGCAATTTCCTGCCCTTCTGCTCATAGTCCCTGACTTCAGCCTGGAACTGGCTTGCAGGACACTTCGGTCACTCTTGGGAGCAGACCACCAGCCGGCTTCCTTAGGAGAAAGGTCTCGGGGGCCTGCTGATTCGAAGCAGCATCTGGCCATTGCCTGGACCCTGTACCACTGAGACAGGCTCTCCCAGGCTTCCCCCTTTCTCCCAGTCTTTCCGGGAAACACCCAGCGGAGGCCTATGGGAAAGATCTGGGAAATGAGGAACTACTGCCCTGAGGTGAGGGTTTCCTGGGATTCAGTCTCTTGCTCACTCGCATTTACCCTATAAGACTTTGTTAGTGTTTCCATTTTTCCTTTCTGCCTTTGCCCCCTCTTGCTCCTGTTCCTGTCACTGCCAAAGACAAATAGTTTATATGTCCCCTCTTCCCTTGAATTCATTTCATCTGGTTGAACTATTGTCAGATCTCTGATGCACTTTAAAAAGTTATGATTTTTATGGATTATCGAGCTTTCTCTCATTTTTAGGGTGGGGACAGCATTCTCTTGTGGCTGTCTGCATTTTCAAAGGAAGCAGGCTGATATTTCCTCACAAACTCCAGTCCCTGTCTCCTCATCACTACTTGGGGCACACCAGGCCTCTCCCCAGTCTGTGACGTGCTCACTTATCCCCACCAAGAGCTTCTACATGTGTTTCCACGCTGCCTGGAATGGTCTTTCCCTAATTCGGCATGCCCCACTTTCTGAGCAGGTCTCTGCTCAAATGTCATCTCCTTAGGGAAGAGACCCTCCCCAGCATTCCTACCTAAAATAGCTTTGTTTTTCATCCATTCCCTGCCACCATCCTTCTATATTCTTTTCTGCCTTTTTTCCTCATGGTCCTTAAAACTACTCTTATATTGTGTTTATTTATTTTCCATCTCTGCAATCAAAACTAAGACATTATTAAGGCAGAATATCTGCTTTTGTTTGTCATTTCTGTATTATAGCAAGAACTCAAGTTGCTGAAGGAAGTTATACATGTATGCCAGAGATCTTGCATTAGCCAATTTTCATAAGAATTCACTTCCTGCAAGACTGTTCTATCCTTCTTGCTCAAATACATCTATATCTTACTGTGTTTTTCTTCATCTTTTATCAGGCGAGTCCACTAGGACTCAATGTCTCCAAATAACCAGAACAGAGAAGTGAGGGTTTGTCTTGGGGGCTTTTTCTGTCCACCCTTGACAGGCCCATGGCTGGCATGCAGAAGGCCATGCTAAGGCCAGTCTAATTTCTAACCCTTGTGGTCTTATAACCAGTGCATTTCTGCCCTACTCTGCAGGATTTTCCTCCCACTCCCTAGGTCTGGGTCTTGGCAGTCAGGCTAACATGTGCCTCCCAAAGAATGATTCAGAGCCCTGGAATTTCTGTTCTGCCTTCCTAGTTATTTCGTTATGGCTGCTATTGCTGTTGGTGTCATTTGGAACAATTTGACCCTTTACTGTGTTGGAAGAGAGGCTGTTGGGAAAGAATCTGGGGGAAAGGAATTGGTCAGTCCCCTACCTACCTCAGAAAGAGCTCATGAGGTACCCACAGCCTGTCCCTGTTGGCTGGAGTCCTTGTTTTTGCTCTAGGGGCTTCATATCTAGCAACAGAGATGAGTAAGGGACTATGTATTTTCCTGTCTTTTACCAGGTGATAGTTTATCATGAAAATGGGATATTCTATAGCTCTGGGCAGCCTTTTTTGGTTTTGTTTCCTTAACTAGAATCCAACTTTATTGTAGTTAGTGTTCCTTTATGCTTGACCCTGACCTATGGGTGATTTTCAGTAGCCTTAGCCATGTGAGTTTTTATATTTTTCTGGTTTGTACTTTGAGAAGCTACATTAAGGAATACTAGCCAGATCCTATTTTGAATGAAACCTTCTGCACTTGTATTTTCTAGATGTGTTGTAGAAGATTTTGCAGTTGGGTAAATTTAAGTTCATTCCAAATGCTACCGAGCAAGAAGTAGGGTTTTGAGGTCATTAATAGTTACAAAAATACACCTATCTTATTATGGTCCCCCAATATTTTTTCTGATATAACAAATATTTTTAAGACTGTCATAATCAAAATTATATGTAATTATTCTTCCATGGCTCTGTGTCAAAGACCTTATCCTATGGGATCTCATTTAGTTTGCTGTCATTCAAAACCATCTTTCCCATATTTTAACTACTAGTTTAAGTAACCATTCTGTTTTGGAGAATGGAGGCATTGAAGAAAACAGAAAGAAGTATGATTATAGTACAACTTCAAATATTGTGAAAGGTAAAATAATAGCTCTCTTGATTTAGTTACTCTTATATGCCATCTGACTAAAAGTTCCTTAAAGCACATTTTTATATTTTTACTCCACTGCAGCCTCTTTGAGAAAATGATTTTGAGGGTGGTGAAAATGTTGACTAATTGTGTTCTTTGTCTCACATGGGATTACACCATTTTCTAAATCAGAAGTTCCTGCTATTGCAACATGTTCTTTTCTTTATTCTCTGTGTTTCTTTCCTCCCCCTTAGAAACCATCCATTTGGGTTCATTACTGGGCCATTTGTTAGTCTGGGGCATTCTTCTTGTTTGTGATGACAATGAAGTCATCCTAGGCTGGGTCTGCGTGCAAGTCAGTGGGAGATCCTGCAGCTGCCTAGTGAACCACTCAAGGCAGAGTCATTCTGATATTTTAGGCCCAAACCCCTGTTTTTCCCAAAGTAATATGGAATTTTTTTATCTAGCAAGAAGTTTGATTCAACTTTGGTTTGCTTGCTACATGCTGTGTATAGATATGAATCTGTTGGTCTTTTTATTGAAGTATAATATTCTCAGAGAAAGCGCACATATGCTAAGTGTATAATAAGATGAACTGTTATAAGCCGCTGAGCACACCTGCCTAACCCACATCCACACCCACACCAGGAAACAGTGTGACTGGCCCCCTAGAATTCTCCTCGTGCCCCTTTCCTGTCCCTAGCCCTCTTCATTAAGGGGAACCTTTTCCTGTTTTATCAGGTTTTAAACTTTATGTGAATGGAATTATACACAATGTATTATTGTTTATCTGGCTTCTTTCTGTTTTCATTATGCTTATGGAATTTATCCAAATTTATCTTGTATTATGTTTGTACATTCTCACTGCTTTGCAGGGTTCCAGTGATGGATACAGTGTATTCATTCTACTGTCAACAGTTATCTGAATAATTTCTTTTTGGAGGGAAAGGGGGATTATGATTAATATTCTGTTGTGAACATTCTCATCTATCTCTTTGGGTTAAAGTACACACACACACACAACCTATGTGCTTGTTGGACACACCACAGAGTTTGTTGTAGGGCTGGGGTCACAGGATGTGAGCATATTCATCCATTAGTTTTCTAGGCTGCTTTTGTGAACTGCCATTCACACCAGCAATGAACAAGAGTTCCAGTTTCTCCACTTCCTCACCAATACATTTTGTCTTTGCCTTTTTATTCATTTAGTGGCCATGTATTGTGTGTATTTAATGTATATTTCCCTGATGATAATCTTTTGTGTGATTGTCAGCAATATGTAGATCTTTTTCTTGGAGAGGGGGGAATTATCTAAGTCTTTTTTTTTTTTTGGTACTGAGGATTGAACTTGGGTCCTTGCACTTGCAAAGCAGGCCACTGAACCACTGAGCTAAATCCCTGGCCCCTATTTAAATCTTTTGCCCATATTTTCTAACCAGTTGACTCTTTTTGCTGCTATTTTACAAGAATTTGCATTATACCCTGCATCTCAGTCCTTTTTCAAACATAGGAATATTTCCTGCCCTAGTGCACTGCCTTTTCATTCCCTAAATGGAATCTTTTGATGAACAAAGCCTAATTTTTAACTTTTTCTTTGTGATTTTTGTGTCCAGTTTTATAAATGGCCTACTCTGAGATGACAAAACTGTCCTGTGCATTTCTCTAAAATCTTTATTTAGGTCTGAAATCCATCTGACTCGGTATTTGAGATATTATATGAAGTGTAGAGATAAAGATAGTTTTTTTTTCATATCAATAACCCATGACCTAGTGTGTTAACTTTTTCTCATTGTTGAGGCAAAATGCCCTACCTGAAGTTTTTGATGAACAAAGCCTAATTTTTAACTTTTTCTTTGTGATTTTTGTGTCCAGTTTTATAAATGGCCTACTCTGAGATGACAAAACTGTCCTGTGCATTTCTCTAAAATCTTTATTTAGGTCTGAAATCCATCTGACTCGGTATTTGAGATATTATATGAAGTGTAGAGATAAAGATAGTTTTTTTTTCATATCAATAACCCATGACCTAGTGTGTTAACTTTTTCTCATTGTTGAGGCAAAATGCCCAATACCTGAAGTTAAAGGAGAAGAGGTTTATTTGGCTTACATTCCCTCATTGGCTGGCTCCAAGGCAGGGAGGGCAAACAGACATCACAGAAGAGAAACAACATGGGGCACACAAGGTAACAAAGGCAGCAAGGGACCTTGACAGAGTGTTTCTGTCCCTTTTATCCTATTCAGACTACCAGGATTAAGGCGGTGCCAAATCAGTCAGTCATGGTATTGGTTTACTAATCACACACCCTTCATCCTAGCATCACACACTCCAGATTCACCCACTTATGACTGCAGGAAGCTTTCGGGGGATGTCTACACGAAAACAGTAACACTTAGCATGATTTTCCTTGTTTTGTTTTTTTTAAACTTGTTTAAATGTGTCTATAAAGCTTAGTTGCAGTAAAACGTTTTTCCTATATTTTTAGAGGTTACTCATTTATCTTGAAAAATATTTTAAAATTTTGGTGATTTAAAATTTATATTATCTCTAGATTTATTTGACACATATGAATTGGTATATCTCTTTAAAGTTTTTCTGTTCAATTAGATCTAGTTTCTAAATCTAGCCACTTATTAATTCAATACAAAAGTAATTTATAATGTGCAATCTTTATAAAACATCTTTTAAAAAATCTTTTAAATCTTTTAAAATCTTTAAAAATAATTGTTCATTTTTTAAATCTGAATTCCAGTTTCTCATGTTTTTGATGTGATGTGTCCTCTAGAATTTGAGACTTTTGAGAATATGGTTAAAATGTTAAGCTCCATTTTTATGTCATTTTGGTTTAAAACTATGTAATGATGTTATCAAACATCTGTCAGTAATAAACCAATTTCTTTTGTAGTCAAAATTATATTAATAAAGAGTGGTACAAGGTGAAGACTTTTTTTAGTATTAGAGCAGCCTTAGACTCCTTAGCTAATTCCTCTATGTCAAATTTTTCACTAGTGATTGCCCATTTCTTTTAAGACTTAAAAATAGAAAAGAAAATGTAAAAGTTTCATTTTTGTATTTGGAATGCCTGTGAATTCTTCCTCTTCAGTGTCATCATTGCTACTTTTTCCTCCTTTTTATGATTTGTTCTAGGTTGTGCTGGTCAGTGGACATCTGGACAGCTGGGACGTCGGGCAGGGCGCCATGGATGATGGTGGAGGAGCCTTTATATCATGGGAAGCGCTCTCGCTTATTAAAGATCTTGGTAAATATTTAGAAAATCATTAACCGAGGTGTGCGGATCTTAGCAGTGACATGTTTAACTCAATACACAACATTCACCAAGATCCTCCTGAGGTTTATATGTTTTGTCAGTTGATTTCCAGAAAAGAAGTAATTTATCCCTTAAAGAAAGAAATTTTTGTTCAAATATACTGCAGACATCCAATGTATCAGATATTATTATCAGCCACTTGGGAAAATGAACAAGCAAATAAAATTGAAGCAAGTATAACTGCATGAACTACAGACTATATAAGGAAACCATGACCAAATGCAAAGAAAAATCAGCATGTCCCCCTACTTTGTTTTCCTTATTCACTGTAAAACACCCATCAAGCTGCTAGGATGAAGAAAAATACATCTCATTCTTCTATGATAGAAATTAAAAAGAATGACTTAGAAGTAGAAGATTGATTCCCATATAGTGACAGTAGGAATCCAGGCTGAGACATTGAAACTTTCAGTTAAACCTAGACGTGGGTAAACTTGACAACATAAAAAAAGAATGGCTAAAACCAACAGCAGCTTATTTTGCTGCTCATATGTGCAAGCAAAACCTATACATTTCCTTTTCATGTGCTGGTCAAAATGGTGAATTTGATTGTGGTTAGAAATAGTTAAAGTAAGAGTCTGTATCAGACCAGTGGTGATTTAAAGTGCTTTGTCAGCACATTGTCTTGACCCATAACTGTGAAATAACCTCAGTTTCAGATGAAAGATCACAGTATTCCACTGCTTATTTTAGTATATACAGGTCTAAATTCATACTTTTCCTATCACTTTTAGTGAACGTTCTTTTTTGGGTGGTGGCGGGTACTGGGGATCTAACTCAGGTCCTTGTGCGAGGAAGGAAGTAGAACCACTGAGCCAAACCCCCAGCCTAGTGAATGTTCTTCATCTATTAAAGTTGCTTATCTTCTTTACAGTAGATGGTTTTAGATGAATCTTTGGTATACTGTATTAATTTATATCTTACTTGTGTTTTAAAATGGAGAAAGAGAATAGCAATCTTCCTTTAACTTCTAAATAAGCTGATGTGTTTCAAATTTGGCATGATGACACTTAGGATGAGACAATTCTTTGTTGCGGTGTCTGTCCTAAGTATAGTAGATATTCCATAGCATCCCTGGCCTTTACCAGTAGTTGACTGTAGTTCCTACCCACCCTCCTCAAGTTAAGATCACTAAAATGTCTCCTGGCATCGATGTCCTTAGTTGGGGGTGCCAGGCATAGTTGCACTAGTTTGAATCCAGTTTCTAGATAACTTGAATATACCATCATTTAAAAAAAAACTAATGGGAAATCTTACATTGCACATTCTTACACTTTTGTTATCATAACAATATATAACAAAAAAGATATGATTCACTGGGCACCTACTAAACTTTTCATACAGCCCTTCATAATGCGGGTTGCACAGAGAGGTTTAGAGAATCTCCTCTGTTCTTCAAATCCTTTAAATACAGTTGGAGAACTACTCATTCCACGGCACACATGTAAGGGCTGGTCACAAAATGCAGTGTATGCTTAAATTAAGAATGTGTTATAGTAAAAGTCGCATTGCTGTTAATCGTCCTCCTTTCTCACACACTTATCCCATCGCTCTTGCCACTTTATGGAGCAGTTATGGAAGTCTTCTTTCATGACTTTAGAAGATGTGATTGAAAATATGTTGAGTGCAGCTGCTGAGTGCCATCCACCAGAAAGGCAGGTTCATGAAAAAATTACAGCATGTCTTCATTCATCTTCGTAGTGAATCTGACACCATGAGATGACTGGCTCTTACCCAAAGTCAAAGGGACCGTGAAAGGTAAATATTTTGAATCAGTTCAGAATATCAAGGCAGCCAAGACAGTGCAACTAAAGATACTCACAAAAGAGGACTCCAGAGCTGCTTCAGAAAGTGGCAAGAGTGATGACATAAGTGTATACACAAGAGGGGGAGTGTTTTGAGGGGAATGAATGACTATTTAAAAATTTTAACATTGCATGTTTTGATCACACTGCATACATAGACTATTAATATTGATTTAGCTTCAACATCTATTCTTAGAATTGGGTAAAGTTTCAAAGAGAAATTGTCCAGAAAAAACAAAACAAAACAAAAAAACACCCACATTCCTTCAGAAAGATCTGGGAGATTGAATTTTCTCCTTTTTTTTAAGAGAAGCTTTCTCTTAAAAAGATTCCTGTGGCTGCCTGTTCTTTCTTCACTCACATCATTCCAGAATGAAGTGGATTCTAAAAAAAAAGCAGGCAAAAGTCACACATTTTTCCTCTGTAGAGAACACAGATTGGTATTCTGGAAATTAATTTTATTCCTGTGCATTAAACCAGCTTGATTGAAAACGAAGTAGCTGAGTGAAAAGAGAAAGTAGACATGTCTGAATTTGATTTTGGATTCCTCTGTGCTACAGATAACATTTCTGGTCTCAGGTCAGTCATTTGAACTCTTTGGACTTCATTTTATTGGTCTCTATTCAATTTTAAACTTTTGAAGTATTTTATTTGCTCTAGGCTGAAATAAAATTTTGCCCTCTTGAAGCTCTGAATCTCCATACTCTGACACTCAGTATGGAATCCTTAATCACTGTTAATTGAGTTCTATTCAATTGCATGGATAAATGTCAAACAGCATGCAAAGGAGAAGTATCTTTCCTACAATTCTGAAAGTACACTGAGTTCACTTGCTTTTGATGGCTGTTGATCACTCTTTTCAATTCACAGCTAAAAATCTCTGATTTTTGATAAGCACTTAAATATATGAATACAACTCAACTAATAGTATTTCTTTTGAGTAAGTGGTAGGAGGCAGTATCGTACAGTGGTCTAAAAAACACAGGAGCTCTGGGATCAGACTGCTTGGGCTTCTCTCTCAGCTCTCCAACTTCCTGGTTGTGTGTCCTTTGGCAAATTACATTACCTCTTGGACCTCAGTTTCCTTATGTAGGAGGTGAGGATAGCAGTGATTCCTTTCCACACAGTTGCTTTGGAAACTAAATCAATTGTTTGCATATGATATGTAGAACAGGGCCTGATCCAATCCAAATTCTCAATAAATATTAACTTTTGTAATTTAATAAGCATGACTCTGAAACAATCTTTTTAATATGAGAGGATGGTAATTTTTTTTCAACACCCACATTGATGATTACCTTGCCTCCTAACTAAATATGTTAATTATAATAATGTAACTCTAAGACCAGCTGCTGTGGTCTCCCTAAATATTCTTTCCTGTAAAAGGAAAGCGTCTCTCATATTCTGTCTCTTATATGGTGGAAACCTAATGATCCCTCTACTTTCTCTACTTACTTATTAAGTTTTCTAGAGTCTTAAATATCTCCTGGTCGCTTCCTGTATCTATGTTCTTCTGATGTTAAGGGCTCATATCCTCTTTGCATTTCTTTCTTGCAATCACATCCATTATGAATTACTCTTTAATTTTAAAATTGTTGTGGACTTATTTATATATTTAGATTCTTTTTGCAGTGCTGGGGATTGAACTCAGGGCCTTGGGAACAAGAGGTAAGTGCTTGACCTTTGCGCTACATTCTCAGCATTATGTTTTTTGATATGAGGAGCTGTGTCCAACATGTGACAAATGAGCTATGAATCAAGGCTACTGATGTACCTGACCAAGAAACAGGGCCATGGGCTTGAGGCCAAGAAATAGGTTCATATTTATATTACTTAATTACATGGTGCCCAAACTGTTTAATTGGTAAAATATGGAAGCTCTGTGGAAATCTCTTTTTGCAAGAAAAATGAAACTCCTCTTGGATGCTATTTCTTGGCTGATATGTCACACGGCATGCATGTCAGAGTCCCTCAGTGGCTTGTTAATTTGAAGTGTTGGCCCAGTGGGGCTCTCTGATATTTCAGAATCTTTTAGAAGATTCATCTTTCTGGTTATCTTCTCCTTCATCCTGTACATCCTTAACAACTCCTGTAGATTCACTCTTTTGCTGAATCCCTTGGCTTAAATTACATTGAATTAGTCAGATGAGATATTTGTACTTTGTAAATATAATTGGTCTTTCCTGAAGAACTGTCAACAGAAGGCTATTTACTGTGATGAGCTATTGAATACTATTTTGTGTTTGTGGCTTACTGGATGTGAAACTGTTTATCTGAAATGTCATTTCTTGGAATATTCTGGTGTTAGTGGACAAAGCCTATGGCCAAAAATGCTATACTTCATTTAAAATGTTCATTGGGCAAAAAATAAACTACCATCCATTGCAAAATTCTTTCAACTTTATTGTCTTCTGTGAAGTTAACATTTTGTTTCCAGCCCCAAAGAAATGAAAGAAATTAGAATGAACGTTATTACCTAGTTGTTGAAATGTGGGATATATAAGAAACATCTTTCCCAGGATATTTACGTGTGAGCACCTTGATTGTAGTTATTATAGAACTTGAAAGTCTATCTCTTAGAAAAATACTGTGTTTATACAATTCTTCCCTTGTTCATGCAATGTATTGCCATTGATATGTGTTGGTCCATGTCTGTGTACCATTTGTGTTGTCCCGAGTGGGGTGAGGGGTGGGGTCGTGGCCCTTCAAGTCCTTGAAGTGGGAGAGACAGAGACATATGATTCAAAAATGACACTGCAAGTATTGTGAGTTCGCCAAATGTAATATATACAAATTATTTTTGGTGGGGAAGGGGCCAGCATGGCTTGGCTGGGTCAGGGAAGGTCACCTGGATGATGTTTGAAGGTTTCTTTCATAAAGATAAATAGGATTTTCTGAAGCAAAAGAGGCAGAAAGAGGATATAGAAACATATCCCAGCAGCATATAGAATTACCAGTTCTGCATATATTAAAAATGCATAGTAGTTACCATCGGTCTTAGGATGGGGAAGGAGGGGCTGCATAATTGCAGGCGTTGCTAATTTTTTTACCTGATATGTTTACATAACATATGATTTTTGTGCAGAAGGATGTTACTTTAATAATCAAGAAAAAGCCCTCAATAGTCCACTAGCTTCTCTCTCCCAAAAAAGAGGAGAAAGAAAGAAATACCTTTACCAGGTACACTGTTAACAGAAATAACAGGGCAGAGGTGGACAAAGTAGGGAGAGTCACTTGGTAGCTACCAGGTCTTCCTGGCCCAGGATACACCCATGGACACGGCCAAATGCAGGCCAAAGCTTCAGTGCACTGATCCCACTACAGTTAGAGTTCTTTGCAGACATGTCAAATGTAGGGATTCTCCTTAGAAGTAGGGTCCTTAGCTGGAACAAAAAAGTTCCCTTTTCCTAGGCCCTGGTAAAGCGTGCCTTGGAAAAGCTGTAGGAGATCCAATTCAGAATAAATGAGGGAAGGAAATAAATATCTTCCACTGAAGTGGAGGTCCAGAGAGCAAGGCTAGAGATGGGCTGAATCCCTAATACCAACGTGGGACTAGCGGAAATGTGGAAAGGAGATCCCACTTAAAGAGCCCTCCCCTTGGGATCACATTAGACTTCTGGGCATAATAAAAGTACTAATAGCTAGGAGGATTAGGTGGCTTCTGCACAGTACTATATGGTAGGCATTGTGCAGAGCCTCTACTGTGCATATGCTCTCTCCTTCCCCCAGGCAGCTCCAAGCACTAGGTAACTCGTTATATCATAATTTTGAGAAACTCCTGTTGCTAATTTCTTTATTCATGAAAATATTTGTTGAAAGAATGTTCTATGGGTGCAGTGTACTTTAAGATACAGTGTCTGGTTTGGTGTTGGAGGTAGCGGAAAATCCAAGAATACTCACTCAGATGCACCTCATGGAACAGAGTACAAATGGCCTTTGGTTTGTATTCATACTAAGTTTTCTAGCCTGCCTTTGGGTGCTTACAGTTACCAAGACATCCAACATGTTGGAGCCACGTGATTGTTCACTAAGGTTGGAGTAGTAAACATTTTATTGTGATTATTCTTGAAAAGAGTTGTAGTCACCCAAGTTCAAACTCTATCCAACAACTGACTGACTCCTTAGTCACATTATCTGAATCTATTTTATTTTTCAAAATGTATTATTGGAAATGTTTGAAAGATGCTGTGGCCTCTCTCTGCCATGTTTTTCTGCAAATCTGAAGTTGATAAAATTGTCTTTTCTCTGTACTCCCACTTGGATTCTCCTTTTCCACAATTATTGTGAACACAGGAGGGGAGACGGTGGCCCTGGGAAAGGTATCCTAGTACATTCGCTGATTCTTTGGACCTTAAGAGAATATACATTTGCTTGTGAAGCTGTCCAGATCAAGATCAACTTGTCCAAAGCCTTAAAAATTCCCCCTTAACATTAAATTTTATTAACTTGAATGTTAACATGTACACAGTTGTTTGGTTTTAGTTTTTCAAAGCAAGTTATGCTTCTAACTTTATAATTGCACTTAGTATGGCAAATATCTGTAACAATTGAAGAGTTGGAATTTTATAAACTTATTTGTTTCTCTCCTTTTTTCCTTTCTTTTTTGGTCACTTCTGAAAGTAGGTTAATGGTAATGGGGTATTTATTACACCTCATGTGCTTTTGAGGATGATCTTCCTAGTTTTGATTCAAATATGTTATTTCCTCTAGTTGCAAGTTACATACCATCTGGCTTTTCATAAAAACCTATGGAAGATACACATTATTTTTCAGCTAGGAATTTCTGAGAATTCTTTCTGAGGTTCAAATACATTTATGAGTTTCACTAATACACTAAACATCCTAATATTTCATTCAGCCTACATAGACATTTCTGCTAGCATTTGCAAAAAAAATGGTATTGTGTGCAGATGATCTATAAAATATGTCATGGGATAAAGTAAGATTTGTTAAAAATGAGTCTCTTAGGATGTGGTCTATCTTTTAGTTTCGATATAATATGGGAGATTCTGTGATCATTTTTAGAGCTTTAGGCTGTGTGAATATTGCTACTACTATTTTATCCTTTGGCCAGAATATACAATTTCTGTGTAGAGATAATCACAACTCGGGCCCAGTGGCATACAGCATCATGAAGAGCTCCTCTCTGTCTGATAGAGAGGAAGGGTCCGGTGAATGCTGGGAGAAGAAGGGTTGCATAGTTCCCCTTTTCCCATAGCATGCTCAGCTGCCTCTCCCACATATGCTTTCATTTGGCCTGTAAGTGGGAAAATGGAGTGGTAAAGGAAGTGGAAACTTAAAAACTTGGTGTTATTTATCTTGGAGAAGAGAGGCCATGGAAAGACTTAATAATGTAACTTTATTCCCAGTGGATTCCCTCCTACCCAAGCGTGGGATGCATAAACATCAAGGGTAGGGCTGTTTGGAAAACCCAGCTACTTCCTTGAAACAATACCATCTCAGATCTGTGTGACTTGGTTCACAGCGATCTCTTGCTTCAGCACGTGTTGCATGCTTAATGTTGGGCAAATAAAATGGACAGAATGCAGCTCCTTCTGTCAAAGAGCTCATGATAAAATAATAGCATTGGCTTCACATGCCATGAAAAGGTGCATGCACAGTGGGAGAGGAAAGAACGGAATCAGCGCATGGAAGTCCACAGTTTGAGAAGTGGAGCTTGCTTCTGTAAATCTAGAGGTAATGAGAAATGAGCCAAATGAAAGGTGGAGGTCCATTTGTGAAGGGTACTGGCACAAAGCTGAAGTTGGAGTTGGTGCTAGAGGCAGCAGGAGCCGTGGCATTGGTGTGAGTGAACTTCCTTTTAAACTCAAGATGTCAAGTGGGCTTTCTTTTTAAATTCTAAAATGTGACACGTAGAATGGAGGCACAGAAAAAACTGAACAGGGAGATCCCAGAGATATTGAGCCTGGAAAATCAGTTTTAATTACTAAGCAAGATATTTTTTGTTATGTGGTTGATGAGCCAGCTTTGGTCTCTCTATGCTAAATATACCAAGGAGGAAGGAAGCGATGGGATTTCAGATGTTCCTCGCCTACACGTTTTTCTGCGTCATGCTAATGCTGCATTTGGTAAAAGCTGTGGTTTACCCAGCTTCCAATAAATTTTGTTTCAGTAAACTTGCCTAAAAACGGAGGCCTAAAAAGAAATAAGAAAATATACTGTGAACATCTGATCCAACCTCCATGGTTAAGAGGATTTAAAAATTGTCATCAATTGTAGGGTTTAGTTTAATTTATATGTAGGCTCCTGCACTCTTGTGAATATTCTCACAAGGCAGCACTAGGAAGGTACTGGGGAAACAATAGATTCAAGGAAGTACTGAAAGAAGTGGACCATTTTGAAAGTACTGCACGTATTAATAACCATACACCACTCTCCTCAGATAGATCATCATCGCCTATGAGTCTATATGTTCAGTCCATGTTTTGCCTGATTCCAGCATCTCCAGACTGAATGAGATGACTCAGCTCTCTTTGAACTTTTAGCCTTTAAAATTCTTTCCTTAAATAGATCAAAATCAGGAGGTAAAGGAGAGGCAGCGTGACACTGAGTAAGAATGTGTTCTATATTAGAATATCTTGTATTCAATTCCTTCTATGCTGCTTAGTATCTGTATGATCCTGGACAAATTACTTAGTGGTGGTGGTGGTGGTGGTTGTTTTGCAATACTGTGGATTGTTCTTTCCAGGGCCTTAAATAAAAATTCTTTTCATTTTTCGACACTGTGTCTTATTAATTGGCTAAGCTGCCCAAGCCTACTGCCTGACAGCTGTGTATTGTTACCTCTGGCAAGTCACTGGACATGAGTCCCTATCAGCAAAATAGGTGACAACACTCTCCTAAGGATTAAACATCATATAGAAGATGCCTATCTATAAGAGTTACAAAACTGGAAAATATATTTGATGGCACAAAATGGGAGGAAAACCACTGTGGCAATGTTGCCGCACTTTGTGACCGTCTCTCTAGCCTGAAATTGTTAACAATTTTAATAAGGAAAATCTTCACCAGTGTCCTGTAGCGCTTGACTAATGGCATGTGTTTAACATTTTATGATATTTCTTTAAAGAATTGACAGTAGCAGTGAATGCCCTGGCTGTAAGACTTAAGTGAAGTACTGTACAGTCGAAATTTCTCATCCAGGTCTTCTTAGGTTGGAGTGAAGATGAGTGTAGACTCCTTCCAATTTTAGGGTAAAATAATGACTGCAGTTAGCATTTGTGAACATGCTGTACCAAGCTCTGTAGTGTAAGTAAGATTTTCACTGAATCTAGAAGGTAGTGATTATTCGTTTTATGAATGGAGGGCTTCTGGCTGATGCTACTTACAACTTGCAAAGCTAACAATCTCTTGTTTCTTTTTCTTAAGATTGCTTTTTAAAAATTTCCTCTTCCTCTTCTTAGCCAGAAAATATTCCAGGCGTTTAAAAAATGACATAGGATAATAAACACGGATATATCCACTGAGATTTCATATATGTTAACAATTTGGGGTGTATATTTCAGATCCTTAGTATAAAAGAAGTACAGAATTGCAGATATAGTTAAATTATATTTTGTACTTATCTACTATTTTTTCCTTTTCCCTTCTTCAGATGTAACCAATGGTCTTAGATTGTTCTAAAATTTCTATTATTAGTATGTACATTCAAAAACAGTGTTTATGCAGCTTTCATGATTTTGAATTTATATAAGTGGTACAATTTTCTTCCATATTCAGGTTTATTCTGTTCTATTCTTTCTGTCTTCCTGAGGTGAATGTTTGGCCATTAATTTTCAGTCTTTCTTACTTTCTAATATGTACATTTGAGTACATATATCTCTCTATAGGCATGGGATTAACTGCATTCCACAAGTTTTGAATTTAATGAGCATTCAATCTAAATGTGTTAGAATTTTCATTATTATTTCTTCTTTGTCTTTTTAATTATTACAGCTTTAAACTTCCAAAGCCATAGTGTTATTATTGAGTTAATTAGTTCCACTTTTGTTTGCATAGTGATCATGCTGGTCTATATATTATCAATTATCTGGTATTTGTTGAGTTAATTTTGGCTTCTTACTTGATCAGTTTTTAAAAACTGTGTTGTATTGATTTGAAAATACTATGTGGCTCCCTTTTCCTGACAATAAGGCCTTACCTATATTCATTGGAACAAACTTGTTAGTTGTGTTATTCAGCACAGTTATATTATTAATAGTTTTTTTTGTTATCTGCTTCATCTATCACATTTTGAGAAAAGAATGTTCAAATTTCCCACTAGGACTATGCTTTTGTTAATTTCTCCTTGAATTTATATCAGCTTAGTTTATATATTTTGAAGCTGTGTTGCTTTTTTATCGTTGATCCCAAATACCTTCTTTACCCTTACTAATGATTTTTCCCTCCAATTCTATTTTGTCTTATATTGATATCATGGAGCCAACACTTTTAGTTACTCTTCTTTTTTTCTACTCCTTTGCCTTCATCCTATCTAGGCAGTTGCCTTTATGTTGATTCTGATATAAACATGTAATTTTGTTGATTCAGATATAAACATGATATTAAACATGTAGTTAGATTTTAAAACATCCAATATGACAATAATAGTTACAAGGAAGTTTGTCGTGTTTGTCTTTATTGCGCTTACTTATATTTTAGTAATTTTCTAACACTTTCTCTACAAAGGTGCTTCTCTCAATCTTTCCCTCTGTCTCTCTCTCCCATTTCTCTTGGTTTAAGTAGTTTTTTCTTATACTCTCCTCCCATTTTCCTTCCACTATTTGGAAATGTATATGTTTTTCTTCTACTTTTAGTGGTTACTATTAAAATATCATGTCTATATTCTTAATGAATCACTAGAGTAGTCCTAGATTGTTTCACTATGGTGTCTTCCATTGTATATACTGTCACATATGTTATCGTTAATTAGTGTTTCAATTAGGACTCCTTTATGAACCCTGCTCAGATGGATTATTACTTAGTTACTCTGTGAGTGTGAGTGTGTGTGTGTGTGTGTGTGTGTGTGTGTGTGTTTGGCTTTGCTACTTACTCGGTATTAGCTTGCAAGTTTGTTTAACTGTGCTGCCTCCGTTTCATCATATGTGTAAGAAAGACCATAGTAATATCTAGCATCAATTTATTTTGATACTTAATGATCTATTAGTTCCTGACACATAATAACCCAATTTTCACTTAGTGATTACTAGATTTCCAACATGTTTACTGACAAATTTATTGACAATTACTCTTTTCTTCTGATTCAATTGCTCTTTTCTTTTCTTTTTCTTTCTCTCTTTCCTTCCTTCTTTCTCTCTCTTTCTTTCTTTCTTTCTTTCACTTTTGAGCCTTTGTAAAATTCCAAGCTATCAAGTGGGGTTTCCTTAATTTTTTTCCATTACTTTTATTAGTGCATTCTAGATATGCAATGTAATGACATTAATCATTAGAGATCTGTACCTTTATATAATATATCTTTATTCTTATCCCCCCCTTCGCCTGCTGTTCATTCAACCCCTCCACCCCTTCCTATTTAAAAACTTTGTTTCCATTTTTTCATCTTTATTCCAGTCCTCCTTTCCTTTCCCCCACCCCTACCAGTTCCCCTTCCCCTTTGTACCTTCTCTTCCTTTTTAACATTGTTTATTATGCATTTTCAACCTTATTTACACTTTTAGTTTCTCACACCAGAGAAACTATTCAGTAATTACACATGTGGGTCCTATATTTCTTTTAAGAGTATGGCCTCAATGTGCGTTCCATTTAGCTATAAATGTCTCTAATTTCTCATCCTTTATGGCTGAGTAGTACTCCGTTTTATTAAACACATACACACACTCTCTCTCTCTCCCTCTCTCTCTCTCTCTCTCTCTCTCTCTCTCTGTCTCTCTCTCTCTCTCTTTATCCAGCCTCCAGTTGATGGGCAGTTGGGCTGTTTCCATGTTCTAGCTATTACAAACTGTGCTGCTGCTATGAACATGGGTGCACATACATTGCTGCGGTGTGATACCTTTAATTTTTTTAGGGAGATACCCAGCAAGGGAATAGCTGGATCAAATGGCTCTTCCAATTCTAGTGCTTTGAGATATGTCCATTCTGATTTCCACAGTGGTTATATCAGTTTTCACTCCTACGAACAGTGGAGCAAGGTTTCTTTTTCCCCACAGCCCATCCAGCATTTGTCATTGGTTGATTTCATGATAGCAGCCATTCTTTCTGGGGTGAGGTAGAATCTCAGCATTGTCCTCAAATGACCAGTGATGTTGAACATTTTTCATATGTTTTTTGCTATTTCTACTTCTTTGTCTGAGAAAGATCTCTTCATTTCAGATGCCCATTTTTGGATTCAGTCTTTAAATTTTGGAGGTCTGTTTTTGTTTGTTTGTTTTTGTTTTTATGTACCGGGGATTGAACTTTGGTCCTTGCACTTGGGAGGTAGACGGTGGAACCAATGAGCTAAATCCCTGGCCCAAGAGGTCTGGTTTTATAAAGTTCATTATATATTCAGATAGTAGACTTTTGTCTGAGGAACAGCTGGTAAAAATTTTTTCCCACATTGTGGTTTGTCTCAGCATGCTGTTGGTGGTTTCACTTGTGATGCAGAAGCTTTTTTTTAAAAAAGAGATCTCACTTGTTGATTCCTTGTGCTAGTTCACATGCAACTGAGGTTTTGTTCATAATATCCTTTCCTATGCCAAAGTATTCAAGAGTTGTACCTAACCACTCTTCCTGCCAGTTTAGTGCTTCCATTTTAATATTTAGATCTTTACTCCATTTTTATTTTAGTTTAATGCATGGTGAGAGATACAGGTCTAGTTTTAATCGTTGGCAAGTTGAAACCCAGTTTTTACAGCACCATTTATTAAAGAGGCCATCTTTCTTCCAGTGAAGGTGTTTGACTCCTTTGTTGAAGGTGAGGTAGCTGAGTATGCCTGGAGTTGTTTCTGGATCTTCTAATCTGTTCCGTTGGTTCTCAGATCTGTTTCTTTCCAAGTACAACGCTGTTTTTATCACAATAGCTTTGGACTATAGTTTCAAGTCAGGGATCACGATACCCTGTACCTTGTCTCTATTGCATTGAATTGCTTTTGCTATTCTAGGCCTCTTC
This sequence comes from Fukomys damarensis, assembly GCF_012274545.1. Classification (NCBI taxonomy): domain Eukaryota; kingdom Metazoa; phylum Chordata; class Mammalia; order Rodentia; family Bathyergidae; genus Fukomys; species Fukomys damarensis. Next base: position 18,046,246 of record NW_022900917.1, on the reverse strand, counting down.
TTGTGCCAAATGAATTTTTGGATTGTTTTCTCAAGGTCCATGAAGTGTGCTGCTGGAATTTCAATTGGGTTTGTGTTGAATCTCTATAGCAGTTTTGGAAGTATGGTCATTTTCACTATGTTGGTTCTTCCTACCCAGGAACAAGAGATATCTTTCCATTTTAAGATCTTACCTTCAGTCTCTTTTTCAGAGTGCTATAGTTTTCAAAGTAGAGGTCTTTGATTTCTTTTGTTAGATTGATTCCTAGGTTATTTCAATTTTTTGGATGCTATTATGAAAGGAATTGTTTGCCTCATTTCTCTCTCAGTGAGTCTGTTGTTCATGTACAGGAAAGCTATTGATTTTTGTGTGTTGACCTTGTATCCAGCTACTTTACTGAATTTGGTATTACATCTAGAAGACTTTTGGTGGAGTTCTTGGGATCTTCTATATAGAGTATCATGTCTTCAGTAAATAATGATAATTTGACTTCTTTGTTTCCTATTTTTATTCCTTTTATTTCTTTATCTTGTTTAATTGTTGTGGCTAATGTTTCAGAACTATATTGAACAGGAGGTGATAGTGGACATCCTAATTTGAGTGTGAAGGATTTCAGTTTTTCATCATTTAGCATGCTATTGGCTGTTGCTTTTTCATAGCTAGCTTTTATCTGATTGAGGTAGAGACTGTCTATTCCAATTTTTTGTATGATTTTTATCATGAATATGTGTTAGATTTTATTGAATGCTTTTTCTGCATCTATTGAGATGATCATATGTTTTTTGTCCTTGGCTCTATTAATATAACCTATTACATTTATTGATTTGCCTATGTTGAACGATCCCTGTATCCCTGGGATAAATACGACTTGGTCAGGATGTATGATCTTGATGATCTTCTGCATTCTATTTGCCAGTATGTTATCAAAGATTTTTGCATCTATGTTCACTAGTGATTTTGGTCTATTGTTCTCTTTTTTGGTTGGGTCTTTCTCTGTATTTGGGATCAATGTGATGCTTGCTTCTAGGAATTAATTTGGGAGTATTGCTTCCCTTTCAATTTCATTGAAGAGTTTAAACAGTAATGGCAGTAGTTCTCCAAATGTCTTGTAGAATTCATCAGTGTAGCCATCAAGACCTGGGCTTTTCTTAGTTGGAAAGTTTTTAATTATATGTTCAATTTCTTTGATTCATATTGCTTTGTTTAGAATTTTTAGGTCTTCTTTGTTCCAGCTTGGTAATTCACACATATCTAGAAATTTCCTCTGTGTTTTCCTCCTTATTGGCATACAGGTTCTCAAACAAGGTATTGATGATCCTCTGGATTTCTACTGGGTCCATTTAATTTTACCCTTTTCATTCCTAATTGCATGGATTTAGTTCTTTTCTTTCCTTTTTTTGATAAGGTTGGCTAAGGGTTTGTCAATTTTGTTTATTCTTTTGAAGAACCAACTCTTGGCTTCATTGATTTTTTTTTCTATTTTTCTCTTAGTCTTGATTGCATTGATTTCTGCTCTGATCTTTATAATTTCCTCCCTTGTATGAGTTTTGGGTGTTTCCTGCTCTTCTTTTTCTAGAAGTTTGAGGTTCAGCAGCAGATTTTTTATTTGAGTTTGCTCTGTTTTCCTAATATGAGTATTCATTAATATGAATTTTCCTTGTAAGACTGCTTTCATTGTGTCCCATAGATTCTGATAGGTTGTACTGATATTGTCATTTAATTGTAGAAACTGTCTGATTTATTCTTTAACTTCCTCTGCGACCCATTGATTTTTCAGAAGTGTGTTGTTCAATTTCCATGTGTTTATGAAATTCCTGCCATTTCTTTTACTATTGATCTCCACTTTGATTGCACTATGGTCTGATAGTATATAGGGGATCACTTCACTTCCTTTATACTTATGTAAACATGTTCTATGAGCAAGTATATGGTCTGTTTTGGAGAATGAGCTGGGCACAGCTGAAAAGGATGTGCATTCTGATTTTGTGGTGTGGAACAGTCTCTAAACATCTTTTAAGTTCATTGGATCAAGTGTTTGATTGAGTTCTAGTATTTCACTGTTTATTTTCTATCTAGTGGATCAATTATTCGTGACAGTGGGGTACTGAGGTCCCCCACTACAATTGTGTTAGTGCTTATTTGATTTTTCATGTCCATTAGTGTTTGTTTTATATAGTTGAGTGCACTAGTATTTGGTGCATCTATAATTATGATCATCTGTTCATCTTTGATTGTTCCCTTTACAAGGATGTAGTGTTCTTCTTTGTCCCTCTTAATCAGTGTTGGTTTGAAATACACTTGATCTGCAAATAGGATAGCTACTCCTGCTTTTTTGGAGGGTTTCTGTTGCATGGAGTATTTTTTTTCCACCCTTTAACTTTCAGTCTGTGAGTTTCCTTTTGAATTAAGTAAGTGTTTCTAGTATGAAGAATGCTTTTAGATCTTGCTTCTTGACCCATTTTGCCAGTCTATTTCTTTTGATTGGTGAATTGAGACCATTAACATTGATAGTTATGACTGATGTGCACTGACTTATCCTTGTTATGACTTTTTCTTTTTGTTGGATTCTCCTTCTTTGCATTTAATTTCTTGTCATGCCTGATGGATTCATTCTGCTGGGCTTCCTGGGGTTGTGATCCTCATTGTCTTTTCCTAGGGTATTGTTTAAAAATTTTTGGAGTGCTGATTTGGTATTCATGAAGTTCCTCAGGTGCTCTTTGTCATGAAAAAATCTTGTTTCTCCATTAATGTTGAAAGATAGTTTTGCAGGGTACATCAATCTTGGTTGGAGCTTGTTTTCTTTTAGGGCTTGAAATACATCATTCCAAGCTCTTCTTGCCTTGAGGTTTTGTGTTGCAAAGTCTGCTGTGATTCTGATGGGCTTTTCTTTGTATATGATTTATTTCTTTTCTCTAACTGCTTATAGAATTTTGTTCTTCTGTTGGGTTTCTAGAATCTTAACTATTATATGCCTAGGTATAGATTTTTTTTTTTAAATCATAGCTAGTTGAGGTCCTTTATGCCTCACTTATCTGTATGTCAAGTTCTTTTCCCCTGCTTGGGAAGTTTTCTGCTATTCTGTGAGTAACTTTTTTTATGTTGTTTGTATTCTCTCCTGTTTCTTCATTGACCCCAGCCAATCTTATGTGCATGGTCTACCAGCCGCTGGAATGATTTGTTGTGGTCCCTTACTATTTTTAAGCAATTTTTCTTTTCCTGGTCACTAATTGCAATCCTATCTTCTATATCTGAAATTCTGTCCTCAAACTGGCTCATTCTGCTGCATAAACTTTCAGTAGAGTTTTTAATCTCCTGGAAACCTGTTTGAATCTATGGACTCCATTTGTTTCCTAATTTGGGATTCCATCATGTTCCTCAGCTCTTCTATTATTTTTTCTGTATCTGCTCTAGATTTATTAATTATGTCTTGCACTATGGGTTCAATCTCTGTTTTTATCTGAGAAATTATTTCTGATTTCATTTTTCCAGATCCTCTTTTGTTGCCAGTTCAGAGTACAGGTGGTTGAGTATTAGATTGTTCCATCTTGTTGTCCTTTGGGGTTGCCTTAGGTGATCTGGAAGTCTGGTTTTGAGACTTGTTTATGTGTCTTCTCATTTCAACAGATGCAGCCTGCTTCACCTTTGTTGAGGCAATGTTTTACTCACCAGTGGTCTTCAGTTCTCAGCAAGCCATGGAGTGTCCTTTTCTCTGCTACTCACCAGTGTACCAGTTCCTGGGTTCAGAATGCTGGCTTTCTGGATCTCTGAGCTGACCTTTTGTTTGGGTGGGGTTCTGGCTGAGGCCTGTGCACTCTTGGGATGGTATCTAGGGATCCCTCTGGCTAAGGCCTGTCCTTTTATGGTGCTTTTGTCTATGAGGGCTCTTGGCTAGGGGCTGTGCACCCAAGTCTCTGGTGCCTGGTGATACTATGGGCTAGGTTCTGGGTGTACTTATCAATGGTATCCGGGTGGGCCTCTGGCTGCTGCTTGTATTCCTGTGCAGCTTTTTTCTGGCAGGTCTTTGACTGGGGCTTGTGGGTCCAAGCAGCCAGGGTTGGGGCAGGGCCCTGGCTGGATATCCCTGTAGCCATGCTACTCTGGTCCACACAAGCTTTTCATTCTCAATTGCTTTTTTCTTGAACTAGTGAGTTATTTAATACAGTTCTGTAATAAACTCTGTTTTATTTACAAATGCTTTATTTTGTTCTTACCTTTGAATGATGTATATAGTTGTGTATGAAATAATAGATGGTAGTTATTCTTTCCCAGAATTTGAAAGAAGTTTTCTCTCCCCCCTCTCTCCCTCCCTCTCTCTCTCTGTCTCCCCCTTCTCCTCCCTTCCTTCCTCCCTCCCTCTTCCTCTCATCTCCCTCTTGGATTCTTACAGGAAAACTTTCTTTCTCTCAGGTGTCTCAATTGAATTTTGAAATTTTTTATCTCTTTGTTTTTCCTTGCAGCTTTCTAGGGGATTTTCCTGGATCCATTCTTTCAATTCATAGTTTTTGTCTGCAGTTGTGTTTCTATTTCTATTTAACTCTACCATTGAGTTTTTAAGTGATTTTTTTTTTCCTTCTTTTTTTTGGTACTGGGGATTGAACTCTGGACCTTGTGCTTGTGAGGCAGGTGGCGGAACCACTGAGCTAAATCCCCAGCCCTTAAGTGACCTTTTATTTTAGAGAAGCTTTAGTTTTATATAAAAATCACAAAGACAGTTCAGAGCTTTCTTACATTCCATATCTAGTTTTGCCTATTAACACCCTGTCCTTGTATGGTGCATTTGTTACAATGAATGAGCAAATATCGGTGCAACATTATTAACCAAAACCCTATAGCTTATTCAGAGCCTCCTAGTTTTTACATAATATACTTTGTTTGTCCTACTATCCCATCCAAATACTACACTGAATAATTTCCATTGATTTTCACTTAAACTACACACTGTCTATTGTTACATTTGTATTTGTTGTTTTCCTTGTGAGTGGTGTGGTGGTGCCTACATATCCGATCCACAATTGATTTGGCTTGCTTTTTCTGGGACACAAGCTTTCCTGTCACCTTCTAAGGTTGGAGCTTTCAAAACCCAGTGAACTCAATAGCACCTAGCATTTACTTTCTGTACTAGCCTGAATTTCCTTTTTTTGTTTCTGGTTCCTGAAGATTTCTGTCTTTTTCTCATTTTTTTCTCTCTCCCTTTCCCTCCTGCCCTTCTCATTTTCTTCCTTTCTCTTTTATTGTTATGCTGTATATTAAGCAATAATAGTTTTTAAAATTCACACTTTCTAAGCATTTCCACAAATTTGTGTGACAAATGAATCCCTTCTGCATCAGATAGATTGGCCAGAAATCCTGTTTCTTTTCTAAGGTGGAAAAGAAAATTTTTTCATTTGGCCTGACATCTTAAGAAAGTACCTGGAAAATCAAGACAGTGCCTGCTCTGTAACACCTGTGGCATGTGATAATGAGGGTGGGGTGAAGTGAAGTATATATAGCAAAGGCTGGTAATCCCCACCCAGTTCACCATCAATATTCCCTTAAATTATAATATTCTAGTGTGTACTTCACAAGATTTTTCTTTAAAAAAGGAAAGTGACATGTAGAGTTGTTTAAATAATGTAAATTTCCCAAATTCTATGAATCACAATGTATATAGCCATACTTTCATGATGAGATGAGCAATATTACTGGATCACATCGATACTCTTCCAACCAAGAGCAAAGAAATTAAATTTGCCAATTTAGTTTATTCAGAGAACTGTATTGCCCATAAAGTATAATAATCTATTTTCCTTCAGACTATTCGAAACTGGCTCATAGAGTCCCTTTAATGATCCTACATTTTGAAACACTGGCATGAAGGTATAATTAGAAGCTTAGAGAGAAAGAAGTCATTCTTGTTGACCTCCTTCCCCTTAGCTACTGCTGGCTCAGCCGACAACCATGGTCATACTGCTTGCTCCCTCCTTGACCTAAGTTTCAGTGTCCCCTGAGGATGTTGAGATAGTCCTTAAGTTGTCTAGGTGCTGGTATTGATTATGTTTAGAGCTTTTAGAGGATGTTATTTGGGCTAGCACAAAGAGTACCACACACATTTTGCTTCTACCCTTGACAAATGACCCCAGTTTGCATATCAGATTAGAAAGTCCTGGATCACCAAAGCACAAGTGTTCTTTCATGGTTTATCAGTGATTCTGCCCAGCTTTGGTAAATGTACCTTATGTAATCAGCTCTTGCTTACATTTTGTTCAATACAGGTTTTATTTTATCTTATAGAATAATGCCTTAAAAATGTGCAGTAATTTTTCTTTACAATTATTAGCCAGACCTACCCAGTCCTGTCTCCTAACCCTCAGTGCCCCCAGCTGAGAAAGAAACAAATCCCTAGTTACATCTGTAGTTCCAGATCCAAGATATTCATGACAGTGATGGCTGGCCTTACTCTGAAGTCAGCCTGTCATCAAAGGACAGTGGATAGTACAGGAGTCACTAGAGAGCCTGGGGGACACAGTGGGAGGGTGAATCAGGAAGCAGTGGGGAGGTGCAGTTGTCTAGTCAGAGAGCATATTTTCAGAACGGAATTTTCCAAAGGGATAAACAATACAATTCTATTGTCTAAACTTTGGAATCCTACTTCTAGCCTTTTAACTTACCTTATATATACCTACGTGTTATTTTTATAATGAAATGGGCATTAAGTGAAGGATGAGAATGTTAATATAGTTAGGGTCTCTAGTTTAAATCTAGAGAATGTGCATAAAGACAACAGGAAGGAGAGTGAGTGACATGGAGCATAGCTGGCCGTGGCCCTTGCTGCCTGCTCCTTGCATGCAAGAGCATTTTGTGTCCCACCGACTTGCATACACCTCAGTATACCACACATTTTCACTGATCCGCATTCACCAGGTCTCCATCCTTTGTGTGTCTCATTCCCACTGTCAGATTTGTGCTCCTTAAGCATGGCTTTTAATCCTCACCTGCCTCCATCCAACAGCAAGGTAAAAACCAGTAATGTCTGTCAGATTTATCAAGTGCTGTAGGACAGGAAAATGAGGGAGCTAGCAGGAAGTTTGGCTTTGGTAAGTGAGGATGCAGTCCAGAAAGGCTCTGACATAAACAAAGAAATGATAAGGGGGAGTCACATGACCAAAGAGAAAGGAAAGGAGTGAGGAAGAAGGTAAAGACACAAGCAAGTAGAAAGAGAGCCTGGCTCACTGAGGCGCAGCTGAGTGAAAGAGTGATGTGTGCATTATACATGATGAAGTCAGGTAGGAAGTCCACGTCTAAGTCCGTTTGATCTGCTCCCCATCATTATTTTGTCTACTGGCACTGCATTTTGACCTTTTGTTAATCATTCAGTCTTTTGTTTAATCACTCACCCTTTCTGCTTTGGTCCTTCCTTGGCTTCAGTGTAAACATCACACTAATGTTAACTCCGAACTTTCAACCTAGGCTGCCTCTAGGTGAGCTACTTTCAGCCTGATACACTCATGTTTAAAGTGACAGTTACCTCCTTCTTCAGAAGGCAGATCTTCTTTAATAGCGTTTTTTCAAGTGCGGAGATAGTTGTGGTCATGCTGACAATTTTTTTCATCATTCTGTAAGTGCTATAAAAAGTAATTTAATGGCACAAAGTGAATTCCCATGATGGAGTTGTCCTGTCGCTGTGAATGGCAGCGATCACCTTTGAAGTGATATTTCTTTCCACACTGTCTGTCAGCAACTCTGTAGGGTTTGTTTTAGAATAAAAATGTGCAAGATTAGTTGATTTACATCCAAGGAATGCAGACATCTTTTGTTGTTGTTTTTGGATATGGTCACTGTTCAACTAGTTCAGCTGTGTGGTAGTTCTATTGTGTTTATCTGTCTTGAAGTTTTATATTCAGATGCAATGTTTACATATGCTTTTTTCTTATCCTACTGAAGGATAACTATAGAAGAAAAATAATTTTTATCTCTTCTGAGTGATGTTAACTTCATTGCATTCATTTTTAATAAATCATACACCTTCTGTCCTACATATCTTTCTTTTAAAAACTTTGAAATATGTGACTGGAGACTGACCCACATTTCCCCCATTTTCTCATACATATGTTGGACTTTTGTTTTCTTTTTGTGTCTTCCAGACTGGGAAAAATGTACTACTTGTGAGAAGATGATTTAATTTGGATAAATGCCTTTTTATTTATCTCTCCCATGGTTTATTGCCTGAAATCATGAGAAACATCCCGGTAGAGATGCTGTTTTCCAGCTTTGACAAAACTTTGGTTGTTGACCTCACAAACTTAGAAAAATGTATCTCTTGTGATTCAATTGTGGAAGTAATAATATCAGCAGTTAAAACCTTCTGAGACACCATCAGAAAAAAGAAACTGTGGTCTTTCTGCTTCTTGTTAAGAACAGCTGGCAATTTAAAAAGCAGACACTTATTGAAGGGGAAGAGATAAAAGTGATCAAATAGAAATGCCTCCTCCTGCAGTTGAATTTGAACTGAGGATGCTATAGAGTAGTGATAAAATCGAGTCTTAGAAGCTTCCTCTGACGAGTGTATGTCTATGTACTGATTTTTATTGGTCTTCCAAGATGAATTTTCTTGTGCATTTAATCTCTTTGAGAGAAATACATCTAAATTGAAGTATTTTGTAAAATACTAGCTTTATATAAAAGCTTATTTAAGATATTGTGCCTTCTATGGCTTTCTTGAGACTCAGATAGAGTTATCTGCTGTGTGAATTACATCTGGGAGAGACAGGCTCTTGCCATGCCTCCTGCACACTGATTCCACTCATCTGCCAGAAAGCAGTGGTGATTCCCATCATCCAAAGGCTGCCCTTAGAAAATGAGCCTCTGTAGTCCCTAAGACTGAAATACTAAAGGAAGGCTGCCAAAGTAACCTTCAAGTATCCTGATTGTGAGCAAGCAGCTTGAAGAGGAAGTGTGTCTAAAGAAAGATGTGTACATGACCAGTGAATAGGACCTGGTGCCACGTGACGGGCAGGTGCCATGTCTTCCTATCAAAAGTAAGGGAAAGGAAGATGAATTTCCTCCAACCTTTGCTGTTTTTTGAGTCTTGAATGTCTCTCAAAGGCATATGTGTTAAAGGTCTGATCTTCGGGGACGTGATTGGGATGTGGTGAAATGTCTAAGAGGTGAAGCCCAGTAGGAGGTCTCAGGGATTTGTGGGTGCTGGGCTCTTCCACTTTCTCTTCTGCTTCCGGGCCATGCGGTGAGCAGTTTGCTGCACCACACCCTCCTTCACATTGCCATCTGTCGTGGATACGCCCAAAACATGAACCAAATCAACCCCTTTCTCTTAAATGTTAATTTACTTTGAGTGTTTTATTATATTGCAGAAAATTGGTTAATATTCACTAACTTGGGACAGCAAGTCTTAGAAGCGAAATAATAGTGTGCCTTAGCATCTAATATTAAGTCACCCAGACTTTTTGTTTCTGGTTTATGGAATTCCAAGGGATCTTGGCTGTGTTAAAAATTAATGGAATATATTTCCATTTGTTCTTTTTGGTGTTAGTTCTCTAGTTCCCCTTGAACCTTTAGCCAAAGGTGGAGATGTACCCTTTGCTTCCCAATTGCTTAGAGAATCAGAATCTCAGTTGCTAGAGACAGAAGGGAATATCAAAATCACTTAGTGGAACAACCTGAGAATTCATGTGTGAAAAAATAAGCTCAGAGAGAATGGGATCCGTACAGGGAGACTAGTCACAGTTTGTCAGAACCCAGATTTCCTGACTTGTGGATCAGCATATCAGTAGTATTGCACACTAGCGGAAGCCTGTTTCTGTCCAGCCACACCTTCTACTTCACCAAATGTGTCTCCTTACGTGTGCTCCATAAGCTCCCACACCAGCACCCACCTCCTTTTATCCCTTCTTTTCAGAGACAATTTAAGCACGGAATTTAACTGTTATTATTGTGAAAGATCTCCCCAAGACCTTTCTGGTATTATAGTTTGAGGATTTACAGTGTCATCTGAAGCTGTCCTTTAAGGAGAGATGGAAAATGCAGGAGGGGTCCTGGTAGAGGCTCAATAGAGATGTCTTGTGGCTGGACGGTAGTGACCCCTAGGAAAGTCAAGTGTCCTAATGAAGACCACTGTTATATTAAGGTGAGTCTTTGACAGAGCAATACCCAATTGTGCTTTCTATCTCCTTTCAAAACTCCTCCCTATAGCAATAGTCCCAAATATTAAAGCCAAGAAAAAGAAGGGTTCAAGGTCACCTCTAGAATCAATTATAATCTGTCTAATCTTTTCCCTTCATAGTTTATATTTACCATATTCAGTTTGAGCAATGTGGTAACATAGAAAGTCCTACACTAGTCCTGGAAGCCTAGACTCAGGTGAAAGGTCTGACTATGCTATGTACTGTCTTAAAAGCTTTGTGAAAATTCTGTTAACAATCCCCACTTCAGTCTTCTTATCTGTCAAACGTAAATGACAGTACCTGCCACACGTAGTGCATCCTATACACATAAAATTGTTTCATTAACATTTCCTTCACTGCTGGATTGCCAGCTACATGAAAGCAGGGTGTGAATATATCTTGTTTACCACTGTATCCCCAGAACTTGGGGCTTGTACTATATTCATTAGTTGGTGTACATAGGGACAGGGAGAAATTTAGAGCAAGAATACACTGTTATTATCATTCTTAGTATCTTTGATGTTGCAGTTCTGGTTCCCCAGAGTGTGCTGCTTGTTAGTTGTGGTTTCCATTTTCTATTCTACATCACGGAGAAGGAACTGAGAGGGGAAAATAAAACCCCAAGAGACCTTGGTCATAAGTGAGTAAATTTTGTGGTTTCCATTTTCTATTCTACATCACGGAGAAGGAACTGAGAGGGGAAAATAAAACCCCATAGAGAGTCAGCAGAAGACCAACCATTGACCTTGGTCATAAGTGAGTAAAGCTCAAGATGGATTCTTTCCTTATCTCAGTACTTGGCACACAAAGTGGATGGGTTTGACCTTACAGGGGTCTGTTCTGTGTTCCTTAACGAGTAGGAGCCAGCAGTGATCCACAACAGGTGACCTTCTCTGCTTATCATTACTGGCCACTTTTCTTTTGTAATTTTTGGTCTTTGATGTGTGACTGTTTGGCAGCAAAGGTACACTCCTAATGGGAGTACACTAAGTGTGACTCCTGCCTGAGGAGCAGCATTTCTAAAGAGCATCTGGATCATCTCAGTTGTCTCTGAGAGACAGAGAGAGAGAGCAGGGCCTTTGGTAGCAGATAATTCTGATTTCTAACACCCCTACGGCTATCAATATGGCAGGGAAGAAAAATGCTAAAGAAATAATCATATGTGTGGGTAATGCCTTGATAGAGCAAATATTATTCTCATTATGCAGATGAGAAAACTGAGTCTGAAAGACAAGAAGTTTTCCTCAAAATTTCTGAGAGAGGAAGTTTCATAGTCAGGCCACCTTACTGTAGAATCAGGATAATAACAGTGCCTTTTTCAGGAGACACTGTGATGAGTTGGTAAGAAAATATATGTGAAATTATTGAGCACAGAATAATAGTGATAATATATATTCAATAAAGGTGAGTTTCTGTCTACTTTCTTTTCTTCATTCTCTTTTTCATAAAGTAACACAAAATGAAAACTAGCAGAACAATCATCCATTGACTCACCTGAAGTGTATCCTTTCACTTCATATCCATCTTTCAGATTGCTTGTTGTACACACATCTCCTGTTAATACAAATTGAAGGGAGTAACATGACCTTCATTTATTGACATAGAATAGGTAGGCAGAACACAGTGATGAATGTCTCAATTCAGGGAGGAATTGAATGTTGCCTGTGGGGTAGGATGGCTCTGCCACCTGTACTGACCATAGATCATCCCTGAAAATTAACTAATCTTCACCATAGCCATTAAATTGGAAACAAGTGTCTATCCATTGGCAATCACCTTCAAAGGGAGGGATGAAGGTCTACTGTCAGATGTGTGATGGACCCACATCTCTAATCACGTTAGCATTTGTGCTATTCTAACTCTGCCACTTGGAGAATGTTTTAAGACTTTATATTGCATGAATGGGTTTGTGTATGTATTATTGGGTTCTTGAAAAAGAGCAGACTAGAAGCTAATAGTATTATATGAAAATACAATTATTTCCAAATTCGAGAGTCAATGTACTGTTTCACATCCATTCTTGCTCACTTAGTACAACCTTATGCATCATTGGGCGTGTTGAATATGAAAATAATGATGTGGACCGTAGTATTTATAGGTCGAGTACATAGTAGTTCTGTATCTTTGAAATTTTAAAAACATTATTGCTTCCTAAAAAGAATAGGTCATTTTAATTTAAAAGAGGATTAGTGTATGCATGAACTAGTTTCTACTAACAAGTTTTTTTGTTAGACTTTTTTTGTTAAAGACATTAAGACTAATTTAGCCTTTGCTGTTAAATCCATTAATCCAAATTATACTTATCGGTAGTTAGATGAGCCCAACACTAAGCATATATGTCAAATTTTATATAAAATATACTTACATTCATACACACAAAACCAATACTTGCACATTTAAATGTAAAAACAAATGATTAATGCCTCTTTATAAAGTTGATATACTTAGGTTCTACAATTATTGAATAGCACATTAATAAAGAGAATGAAAACTACTCTAGCTATTTTAAGCAAAAAGAGATTGAATGTGGGGAATTAGAGCCTATAACAGAAGTACTTATCCAGCATTGTGCCGTTCTCCGATCATCTCTTGCTGTTAGCTTGAGATCTTAACATGGTCCTGACTGAAAAGACTGTGAAGGGGAGTGAAGTTTAATTTTCTAGGGCCAAACTGATGAAGAGCTTCTGTGCTTCTTCCTACCCTCACTTCCCCTCCTAGTAACCTTGGAAGCTATATGTTGAAATGAAAAAATAAAGAGATAGAAGAGTCCTGGTCATCTGAGACACAGATGCAGAAAATGTCTCACCAATTTATATTGGGTTTTGCATGAGAAAAAGTCAACCCTGACAGGTAGAAGCCAGTAAAATTTTTTAAAGTTTTGCCTATTGAGGTAGCTAGGGTTCTTCAGCTTACAAATCCTTATAACAGTGTTGGAAGGCCTTAGAGAGGGAAGGTCATGTTCAGAGAATCAAGAAGTGTAGGAACTACAGGAAATGGTCGCCCATGAGCTCAGTGGCCTTTGGCATCAAAGTGAGTGATTTGTAGGAAGATACAGGGAAGCTTTTGGCAAAAGCTCATAGCTGGGTCTACCAAGCCCGTGTGCCTATCTGCACCAGTGCATTATCTATACATAATAGTTTGTAAATGAGTTTTGTCATTGGAACCTCACATAAATAGATCTCATTGTCTTAATCTAAACCATAATCTTTCTGGCAAAGACTCTAGGAAATGCAATTCCAAGGCTTTTAATACTGTAGTACTAGGGAGGGTATAGAAAGAGAAGATGCTGTAAATTTTCCAAAACATAACTTGACATAGCTCAGTTATTAAAGTGGTGATTTGTCTCAGTTTATCTAAAATGCTTGACCCAGAATGAATGTTGACAGTTCCCTGTTTCAATCTCAAAACATTCTATTTGTACACCAAATTATATGACTGTCTATCCATTATTAACATGATAAAAATACTTTCTTCAATTCCTCAGAAAACACTTCTTGAGGATATGCTAAGTGCTAATCCGTGTGCTAAGCACAAGGGACACTGATGAACAAATGCACACACAGTTCAGGTCTTCACGGAATTTAGAGACTAGTTTTAGTGAATGAAGAAAGTTGCGCAAGACAATAGTGACAAGAACAGAGCAGTAAAGACATAATTTGAAAAAGGTTAAGGAATTATGTTGTACACGTTAATATGGTGGTTAAGACCCTCTTCTCTTAAGAAATTCTGAGTTTGACTACTAGCTCTACCACTTAGCTATCTTAACTTGATAAGTTACCCATCATCTCTGCTTCCATTTACTACTCTTATAATGCTATAAGGTTATTGTGAATATTAAATGCAATTAAAATGTATAAATCTTATGAGTGCCTAGCATGCAGTAAAAACTCAATAAGCATTTGTTCTGATTATAATAAGAAAAAAATATTGTTGGTATTATTTTTCCTGTAATAGCTGAATACAAGAACAGTAAGTAAACTCCTACATTTCTGACTCGGATGTCTTTTTGATGGGTGATTTTGTAAACTAGTAAATGCAAAAGAAGGTGACTTATGTGGGAGAAAGAATGTATATAGTCTGGGTGAATTACTAAAAGAATAAGTACATGAAAAGCCAATTTAATGGAAGAAATAATGCTTTCATTTAAGGAACTATGGGTGTGAACAGCAATGTCTTTTACGCAGCTAATAGGTGTGGTGCTTTGAAGGAGCTCTGAGCTGAAATCTAGATTTGTGAGCTTTTAGAATCTAAATAGTACTTAAAGCCAAGGGAATGAAATCAGTTAGAATATTTAGAGTGAGAAATGGATAAGCCATTAATAGTACTTAAGTGCAGAGGAAAAGAAATCCCATAGAAAAGAAAAAAAGAAATAGCCAGAGAAATGGAAGAGCACCATGCAGATGATTTAAAAGAAAGCACAGTAAGAGAGAAAGTCAGAAAGAAAAAGGTGGAAAGTAGTGTTAAGTATCAAACACAAGTCAAGAAGGTAAGAACAGAAATGAGACCATGTATTCAGCAATTTAGGACTCTTGGTGATTGTTTAAAAACTAGAATTAAGGAGTAGGGAAGTAGAGGTCTGATTAGATCACCAAGGGTAAAGGTGAGAATAAGAATGTTCCTATATATGATGAAATATTCATTTTTTTTTTTGTTCAGAGCACTTGACTATTGAAGAAAGAATTAGCTGGTGGCTGAAGGCTTTTTTAAAGCAGAGCCTCCATGATCACGTGGACCCAGAATTGCACAAAGAATTTGCAGACCAGGAATGTTTTAGATTACATGAATTTCAAAGTCCTTTTGATTTTGCAGTGTTTATTCTCTGATTCTTTGCTTAATAAGCACTCAAGTTCAGGTTTTATATCTACAGGTTGATAACTGTAGACAAAGCATAATACTGGTCTTCTCTTTTTTTTTCAGCTTTAATTGAGTTTATTGGTACATTTTAGGGATACAGTACAGTTACATTCATTGTTGGGAATTTGTACCTCTACATGACATGTGTTGGTTCTCATTTTTTCCCCTTGTCCCTGCCCTCCCTTCACCCCCTCCTCCCCTCCCCATCTACAAACACTTTATTTCCATCTTTTCATTATCTCACATTTTTTTCTTTTCCATTATTACCCTTGCCCTACCCATCCCACCTTCCCTACACCTTTAGCTCCTTTCTTCCCATTTCTAAATGTCAGTAATCTTATTAGGATCTTCTGTATTATTGCAGATTACTCACACCAGAGAGACTATTCGGTATTTACATGTGTGCCTTATTTATTTCACTTAGGAGTATATCTTCAATATGTATCCATTTTCCTATGAATGAATCTATTTTCTCATTCTTTATGGCTAAGTAATATTCCATTTTATTCTCAACAAATTTAAGTTAGAATTAATTTGATTTTACAAATCTTTCTGGAAATATATTTCAGAGGTTAAAATGAATATTGTATATGAATGAATGGTGTTCTTAATTTTTTAGTTTCACAAACATTCTCTTCTTTATAAATTATTTAATAATTACCTTCTTTATTCAATCAGTTGCCTGTTCTTAAATATTATTGGCCTTTTTTTTTTTTTGATACCAAATATCGAACTCGGGACCTTGAGCTTGCAAGGCAGGTGGCAGACCCACTGACCTAAATCCCTGGGCCCATCATTGGCCTTATTTTACTACTTTTTCATGCCTGCTTCCAGCTTTTCTCGAAGAATAATTACTAAATGATTGGAGCAGATAGTAGAGGAGCTTTGCTGTAATTCTTTTCAAAGGCTTTAGCATGCCCATCACCCCAGGTTGGTTTATTGACTCAAGCAGAGTTAGTTTGCTACAAGTGGAGCAAGGTAGGCACCATCTGGAAATATTCTACCAGGGGACCCCTGGCCTTGTTTGTGAAAAGTCCCAGGTCTCCCATCACTCACCTCTAGTCTTGCTGTGGCACAGAGTCCGAATTTATAACTGCATCGTAATTCTGTATTGCAGCCTTTCATCTAGGGTCTTTTGTTTAGAAAGTCTCTTCAAATGTTTTCTTAGCCTCAAGGGAAATGTTTCTCCCAGAGATACCTCAAGTTTGATCAAAAGCATTCACAAGTCCCGCTTTGGTTTTTTATCTACCAATTAAGGTCCCCTTAGCTGGATAGATTAAAGCTCGTAAAGTTGCTTTCATTGGTTTATTAGAAAACTCACTTTAGCTAGAAGAGTCAAAGTTTTCATATAGATAGTCCCTAGGGAGCTAAGAAAAGGTTATTTTCCTCTAAAGAATTGAAGTCCTATAATTTAATTTTCCTCTGGTTTTGACCAAGCTTAGATTTTTGCTGACTTTATTGTGTAACACAGCCTGTCCATTTCAGATAGAGTTGGTCCCTACTGTTCTCACTGAATTAGAAACTTCCAAATTGTTGCTCTCATTTTAATTGTTTTCCTGTCTGTGTTTAAGGCCTCTTCATAATTATGTTAAAATACCCTTTTTCTTTAGTATTAAATAACATTAGTGGAAAGATGCACCTTTGATATGAGATTTTCAAAAGAACACCCCTTCTCAGTGGATGTGTACACTGATCATAGGACTGTTCTGATTTCAGAAAAATTAAAATGTGCTCTGGGAATTGAAGATACATGGCTTTAATGGTCATTTTACTTGACTGAACCCTCTTATTTTAGGGGCTCAATTTTGCTTAATATTCACCCATCTATTCTCCATTAATCCATTCCACTCATAGTTATTGAGAACAGTATTAAGTCTTAAGCTGTTTTACTAAGCAATGGACAGTGAAGACTGTCTGGTAATAATTGCATTTTAAATTGAAAAATTGGGCCATTTATTATATGTCTTAGAGTAGTATATTTCTTTAAAAGGTTCAGCATTTTCCTCTAAGAATTTTGAAATCCAAATTGAGAAAAATAGAAATTACATGGCATTCCCTCACATAGTCTCCATTCTTCTGCTTATACTATTCCCTCATGTTCCTGAGTACTGATCAGCAGCTGTGTTTCAGTCTCTCAAAGCACGCCATGCTGGCCTCATCATACATGATTCAAGTGGAAAACACTTGAAAATAGGTGTGCTTGAAATCTTCAGACACACACAAAAAGTTCCAGCCCACCCAGTCCTGGCAACTTAGTGATCTGTGAGACCCTGTTTCAAAATAAAGAACATGAAAAGGGCTGGGAATAGAGTTCAATACAAAGGTACTGGGTTTAATCCTCATTGTGACAAACAACAACAACAATAAATAATAAACCTTGAGAATAGGACTTTATGAAGTAGCATTGAGATATAATGAAATTTGAATGTACAGATTCAAGAGAACCCATTTAAATGAGCAGAAATGAAAATGCATAGTTAGCTTTGCTTTACATCACTCTGACAAGATACCTGAAAATCAACTGAAAAGAGGAAAGATTTCTTTTGACTTATGGTTTCAGAGGTTCGTGGTCATGTAGCTGCATTGCTTTAGGCCTGTGGTGAGGCAAATGCATCATGGGGAAAGGAAAGCTTCTCACCTCTTGATGGCCAAAATGCAGAGAGAGCCAAAAGAGCCAGAGAGGAAGAGGCAGATACAATCAGATACAATCCCTGAGATCACCCCACAGGATCTACTCCCTTCAGCTAGCTCACTTCCTATTTCCATCACCCCACAATATTGCTATCAAATTATGGTGTCATCAGTGGATGGTTCCACTTTGAAGTCTGAGCCCTCATAATCTAATCACCTTCCTTGGCCCTATCCTATAAACACTGGTACTTTGGAGATCAAGCCCTCAATACACGAGTCTTTCAGGGACACTTCATATTTGATTTTTAAAAACTCTAGTTAGTTAAAAGAATAAACACAAAATGAGAGAATATTGTCAAAGTGAGACTTTATGAATTGGATGATGGCAATCAAAAATCACCAAGGTGTATGTATTCATTAGGGTTCACTAGAGGAACAGATTTAATATAAAATATATGTATGATCACACAAAGGATATACTAAGTAATCTTACAGATTTGGAAGTGATAGAGTCCCAGTGGCAGTCTGCCAGATCAGAGGTGGGAGAATGAAAAATGGTAGCTTGCATGCCGGAGTATGGAAGGATCTAGTAAAGGTCCAAAGCCTGGAGCTCACTGCAGAATTTGATGGGAGACTGTGTCAGAAAGCTGGAGAGTGTATGTTGAAATCTGAAGAGTGCACTGGAACCCTGAAGGAACTGGAGAAGTATGTCCAGAAACAATGGCAAAGACCAGAGCTCCTCTGAAGAAAAGGAGCAGATTTTTTTTCTTTCCCTTTTTATTTCAGTCAGGCCACAAACCTATTGGTTGGTACCTCTCATATCCAGGGCAGGTTTAACCTCCTTAGTTTGTGGCCTACATGTCAATCATCCGCAGACACACTCGGAGTTCTACTAATCATCAAGGTGGTACTTACTCAGGTCAAGTTGACATAATTGCTATGAACCATCACAGTATGTAAAAGAGAAAGAAGAGAACTGAAGATGTAAAAGGTGTCGAAATGTAAGATACGCAGATGAAAACACAGAGATTCCACCTCACCCCAGAAAGTGTGGCTACTATCAAGAAATCAACCAATAACAAATGCTGGTGGGGTTGTGGGGAGATAGGAACCCTTCTTCATTGCTGGTGGGAGTGCAGACTGGTGTGACCACTGTGGAAATCAATATAAAGATACCTCAAACAACTAGGATTAGAAGTGCCATTTGACCCAGCTATTCCTCTGCTGGGTATCTTCCAAAAAGAATTAAAAGAATCATACCACAGCAGTATATGCTCACCCATGTTTATAGTGGCACAGTTTGTAATAGCTAAAATTTGGAAACAGCTCAATTGCACATCACCTGGAGACTGGGCAAAAAAGATGTATTTTTTTTTAATAAAACGGAGTACTACTCAGCCATAAAGAATGAGAAACTAGAGACATTTGTAGCTAAGTGGATGCATGTTGAGGCCATGCTCTTAAGGGAAATTAATAAAACACACATGTAAATACTGAATAGTTTCTCTGGTGTGAAAAACTATAAGTGTAAATAAGGATCAAAATGTATAATTGGTATTGTGTAATAGGAAGAAAAGATCTAAAAGAATTGAGGAAGTAGGAGAGTTAGGGGAAAGGGAAAAGGGAAAAGAAAAAAATACGTGAAAAGGAAAAACATGAAAACAATGTCTTGTAAACAGGGAAGGGTGGAGGGGCTGAAGGGAGGGCTGGGAAATGGGGAATAATAAGAACCAAAATAAGTCATGAAAAGGTACAAGATCCAAATTATGAATGTAACTGTATTGTATACCTAAAATGTACCAATAAATAATAAAGATCTTTTAAAAAGTTCTATTATACAGTAGAGTTACAGCATGAAAATATAGAGAAAACTGTTCAACATTTCCTAGAATCTAGACAAGATGTATTTATATTCAAAACAGGATAAAGAATGCCAAACTAGATTAAAGTTAAAAACCTCTTCCTATATTTATATTATTGCAAAGCTAGAAAACATCAAGAGCAAAAAGTTTGTGTTTTTGAATCATAAGATGAAGTTTCATTGAGGAGTCCCTGTGTTACTACAGGCTTGCATGCTGTTGTGATGAAACTTTCCTGTACATTGGTGGGTTATTTCTCTACTGTCGGAGGTCATAATGGCCTCTTACTCATTTTAGTTTACTGCCATTCTTTGCCATTTGTTGAACAAACAAAAAAACGCTGTCTTTCTAAAAACACATAATAACAGATATGGAACAAAGAATTGGCTTTAAAGTAATTATATAATGATAATCATAGCTTACATTTATATGATATTTACTATCTATCAGGCACTTTTACAAGGTTTTTCTCATTTAGTCTTCAAAACATTTCCATGAGGCTGATACTAATATGTCATCCTCATTTTTCATATGAGAAGCGTGAGACTGCAAGAAACTGAGTCACTTGCCCCAGGTTGTGCAGCTTGAACTAGTTTACTGCAAAACAGTACTAATGAATTTATTACTTTAGAGATGGAATTATGTTTTGGGGTTAACTATTTTGACACTTTTTCCTAATTTATTTCTATTATGTAGAAATCCAAAGCTATCCTTTGAAATGTTAGGAGGAAAATAGAGTATTAAGAAGTATAGTTAGGGAAGTCAAAGAATTTATTTAAAATTCATGAAAGAATTCCAATAAACTGTGACTAATAATACCCTTAATACATAAAATAGTCAAACAAATCAACAAAGAAGCCCCAGGTGTGCAATAAATAAGGACCTGACATACATAATTTACAAGGAAGTTTAAAATGTTAAATCTCAGCAGCAAAAACATGCAATTCAAATAATGAAATAACATTAAATTAATGATTAAAAACAGCAAAACACTTAATGAAAATACACTTTCATCCACTGTGGGGAAATAATTTGGTATGAAACATTTGGAAGTCAAGTTAACAAAATATATCAGGGCCCATGAAAATATCCTTTGACTATTTTTACTTCTTATAATTCATGCTCAGAAAAGTTCAAATGTCTAAAAAAGATTTATGTTCAAATCTAGCCATTTCAGGGCCGGGAATTTAGCTCAGTGGTTCTGCTGCCTGCCTTGCAAGCACAAGGACCCAAATTCAATCCCCGCTACCAAAAAAAAAAAAAAAAAAAAAGCTAGCCATTTCAATGTTATGTTATTATTAACAAGTTGAAAATAAATAAAAACTGGAGCAGTAGAAGAAAAATTAACATTTACTTCATCCTTATAATGGAAGTTTTTTCAGATAATACAAATAGAAGTTTAGGAAAACTGAAATCACATAGATAAATATGTAAGCAGTATTGAACAAAAAAATGTACATGTGTAATGAATCAAGTTTAAGAAATTTAAAAGGTTGGCAAAAAAGAATTGAAAAAAAGTACCACAAGTTAACAAATATTATCTTATTGTTAATAGTGTTTTAAATATCATTATGTATTTTTCATGATTTTCTGTGATGAACAAGATTTCTTCCAGTTTAAGAGGATAAGAAAAAAATGTTTTTAAATGAAAGAAAAATATAATCAAAACTCTTCTGGGTTGGAGGAAGTGCCTTTACAAATGCAACTTCATTGGGAAAGCCATGAATTTTTGCTGTAGCAACTGAAGAGTTATTATCATTTCACATGGACTTTTAAAATATTGTGTAGAGCCTTTGACCTAGTGCCACAGAGGAACCCAGCTGCAGTGGCACTAATACAGTGGTATTTGTGCCCCCAACACTGAAAAAAAGAGAAAGAAGGCCTCTCTGAGGCTCCCAGATGAAAGTCTGGGAAAGTGAAGAAAATCTGTGATAAAGGCACACCACACCACCATAGTTGGTAAGTCAGAGGGACCAGCACCTCACATCATAACCTGGTCTAAATTCAGGGGAAAAAACAGCTGGAACCTGCAGTAGAAACTTGCAGGGTTCAACCCAGCAGGAGGACAGAGATCTCAACTTGGTCCTTGAGGCCAGAAATCAGCCTGAAACTCAGGGGAGAGCTACTGGCTTGCTGAGACTAATTAGCTTAGACCTGCACACTCCTGCCCACACTGTTTATTGTGTCAACAGAGGCAAACCCTGAAGGAGGCCCTCTATTTGTATTTTTTATTTTTAAAGTAATATTTTTCACTTATCTTTAATCATTTAAATATTTTTATCTATCCTTTTCTTTGCTCAATTTTTTTCCATTTTTAAAAAATCATTTTCTTATCTTCCTTTCTTTATCTCTCTCTCTCTCTCTCTCACCTTGATCTCCATTACTTTCCTTTTTCATTCCTTTTCTTATCCTAATTTTAATTTGTTTTCCTTTTGCCTTTCATCTCTTTTTCCTTCTCTCTATTGTCATTAGTTTAAAAAAAAAAGTGATCACAGTCTCTAGCCTCCCTATTGCCACTAGTTTGTTCTGTTCTTGGGAATATTTTGTTCTGTCTTCTCCTTTTCTCTTCAACAGCTCCCTAGAGTTGGTGTGATCTTCCTGTGTCCTCTGACCTCACTTCTAACCTTTCCCCATCTTATCTATCTTTCCCTCCCTCCCCAACTCCTTCTAAATCCACATCCTGAAGAGTAAAGTTGCTATGTTGAAGAGTTTTTTCACTATAAACATATCTTGTGCTGTGCTCAATTTTTATTTCATTCACATGATTAAAGGTGATAGATTAATAACTACCACAAGTTGTTATTTTCTAAGTTATTCTTGATGTTATTGTGTTGCTGATTGTATCACTTGGGCTAAGGTGTTTTGATTGATCTAATCAGTTTTCTCCCTGGTATAATGAAAATGAGTTTTCCTCAGAGACATTAGAGACTCAAAACATAAAGACCAGCTGTATCTGGAAGATTGAAGTATTAATCTAGGAATTAAACCAAGGACAGTACCAACAACAAAAATAGAAATGAGAAGGCATTTAAACAAGACACAAACAGACTTCCACCCCACCAAAGGTAAACTCTGGGGGAAATGAGGTATAAAAGTCTGACAGCTGACCATCTGGACACCCTGAACCAATAGCACAGGAAGTAAATAAAAGATAAACGAGGCTCTAGAAAAATTAAAAAAAATAATCTCCCAGATAACTACAGAGATGGTGAGCACAATGAAAGACATGATTAGAGACTCTAGAACAGAAACAGAGAAAAAAATAGATGAGCTCAGGACCATGATGGAAAGGAAAGGAATGGAAACCTTAATGCCCAACGTATGAAAGAAATGGAGTCCATGAAACTATACTACACAGCTACTGTGATAAAAACAGCATGTAACTGGCAAAAAACAGACCTGAGGATCAGTGTAGTAGATTAGAAGATGCAGAAACAACACCAGACATACTCAGCTGCCTCATCCTTGACAAAGGAGCCAACCATCCTCAGTGAAAGAAAGATAGGCTTTTTAATAAATGGTGTTGGAAAACTGGATTTCAACTTGTCAAAGATTAAAACTAGATCCATATCTTTCACCATACACTAAACTAAAATCCAAGTGGATCTAAGATCTAAATATCAAAATAGAAACACTAAACTTCCTGGAAAATAAATTAGCTAGAACTCTCAAAGACATTGGCATAGGAGAAGACTTTAAGAACAAATCCTGAGCAGCATGAGAACTTGAACAAAGAATAAACTGAGGTCTCATTGTATTAAAAAGTTTTTGCAGTGCAAGAGGAATCATCAGTAGAGCTAAGAGACAACCTACAGTGTGGGAAAAAATTTTACCAGCTACTCCTCAGACAAAGGGCTACTATCTAATATATAAAGAACTAAAAAAAATAAATAATTCCCCCCAAATACAAAGACCCAATTCAAAAATGGGCATCTCAAATGAACAGACATTTCTCAGACAAACAAGTAAAAGCAGCAAAAATTATATAAAAAAATGTTCCACATCACTGGTCATTCAAGAGATGTAGGTGAAAACAACAGAGATTTCACCTCACCCCAGAAAGAATGGCTACTATCAAGAAATCAGTCAATAGCAAATGCTGGCAGGAATGTGGGAAGAAAGAAACCCTTCTCCACTGTTGGTGGGAGTGCAGACTGGTGTGACCACTGTGGAAATTTTTATGGAGAAACCTCAAAGAACTAGGATTAGAGGTTCCATTTGATCCAGCTATCCCTCTGAGAATAGTGGCACAGTTCATAATAGCTAAAAATTGGAAACAACCCAAATGCCCATCAGCTGGACACTGGATAAAGAAGATGGGGTTTTTCTATAAAATGGAGTACTACTCAGCTATAAAGAATGAGAAACTAAAGTCATTTATAGCTAAATGTATGCACATTGAGGCCATACTCTTATGTGAAATAAATAGGACACACTTGAATAAATTCCGAATAGTTTCTCTGGTGTGAAAAACTAAAAGTGTAAACAAGGTTCCAATGGTACAACTGAGAGCGTGAAATAGGAAGAAAATAGCTAAAGGGGAAGTGGGAAGAGTAGGGGAAAGGAAATAAGGGAAAATGAAAAATGTGATAAAAGGAAAAAATGGAAACAAAGTCTTTGTAAATAGGGAAGGGTGAAGGGAGGGCAAGGGAGTGGGGGAAAAAAAGAACCAAGATATATCATGTAAAGATAGAAGATCCCAATGATAAATGTAACTGTATTGTTTGCTTTAGATGTACCAGTAAACTTAATGGGGGAAAAAATGAATACTGTGTAGACTAACCAGCAAAGGCAACATCCTCCAAATTAACATTTAGGTATGAAAAGATTGCCAGGGGCTGGGGATTTAGCTCAGTGGTTCCATGCCTGCCTTGCAAGTACAAGTTCCGGAGTTTGATCCCTGGTACAAAAAAAAAAAAAAAAAAAAAAAAGATTGCCAGAACAGTTTTTATCTACCTTAAATCGCAATCTAATCTGAGCAGGTGTTTGATGGGCTGTCACATGTTAACTGCATATAAATGATGCTAATTATAAATCTGCCTTATCCTTTCCCTGAGGAGGTTATCAGTTTAATGGGGTGAAATCTAAATGTGTGAGTGTGAGTATACACAGATGTGATTTGCTTTTGGTTCTGATGACTAAATCTCAGTTTGTAGTCATTCAGAGGCAATCTTTCCCCGCAGAAGGATTCCCCTTATATATACACACATTGCCTCACTGAATATGGGAACCTCAAATGAAAAAGACCATTGCCCATTTTATATGTTCCATAAGATCCACTCACAGTAACCATCTGTGTTTCAGGTACCTTCTACAGTGTAGAACCCTGAGTACTTTCCCCAAATTGTCTGGGGAGGGAAACAAAATCTGAGCAGTCTGGATATTTCCACTCCCAGAGATCTGCTGGTCCCTTTTAGCAATGTATGCAAACTAGTTTGAGGTCTTAGGTTGTGTGGGTTTTGAGTCACTAACTGTGCTTGCCGTAAAGCCCACTGAATTTGAGAATTAGGAAGGAAGAAGTTTTGAAGACAAAAATACCATTAAACTTTGGATAAAGAGCAGTGAGATTGAAGAGGGATGAAAGAATCTAAGAGTGAAGATGCCCCTTCTTGAGAGTCTTTTCCAGTATATATGTTCTGCTGCTATTCCTTAGATTTATCCAAATTTCACTCAAAAGAGGAGTTTGGGAGCTGGCATCCAGCAGACACTCAGAGGAATCTGCTACTTCTATATCTTTTATAGTCAGTAAATAGGAGAGTAAAGAATTGTTCAGTATACAAAGAATCTAAGGCAAATAAAACCTGTGCAAAGCACATTTGTAATTGTCTAAATATTTGTCCCATTTGAAGATTCCTGGTTTTGATTCCTTAGTCCAAGTTGCATTTTACCTTATAAGAGCTCATTATTGGTGTCTCTGCCTTCTTAGAACCCCTGGAAGCATACAAGATAAGGTAATAAAAATACTTATTAAATGTAAATACAGCAGCTGCATTCGTGATGTGTTGTTCTGGCAACCCTTGCTGGCAGGGAACTGGGAAGGACCAGGTGCACCAGGACCCTACTTATCTGGTCACACAGCTGTGGGGCCTGCGGATGGACAGGCTCTGAAGGCAGCCTTTTGTTACCTGACTTCTCCGCAGGTTGCTGGCTCATTCTCCCAGGAAGCATAGCTGAAACTTGTCTTTCAACTAAATAGAGTACATGGGGGCAGAGATTCTTTTTAAGTTTGGTAACCTAAGTATATAAGAGAAAAAAACTGCTGCAAAATAACAGGAAAACATGAAAAATGCTTATGAAAAAACATAAAAGAAAACCAGAGGAAAGCATGCCCAGCCTCAGCCATTAAAAAGCACACTACTGTTCCCAGTCCTGCCTTCTCCAACCCCTCCAAAAGTTTGTTTGAAGAGTTTCTTCTCTAAAGCTCCAAACTGTTCCCAATGTACCGATGATGTCTTTAACAGGCCTGGAATGATGGGGTTGCATGAGGAGAGACACAATCGTCCATTTCATTTGCAGTTTTACACTGTGGCTTAATCCTGGCACCTGACTGTTTTAACAGAAGCTGGGTGGTGTTTTCTCAGTTAGAGCTTTCCACACCAGTGTCTTCCCACGATGGCCCTGGCAGCCAATAAAAGCAGGCCCACCCAGCAGAAATGCCACAGGTCCTGCCTAGAAGAAAGTGATGCATGCAGATGCCACCAAGAACTTGCTTGCCTCCTGACTCATATTTTATCTTCTGCAAAGTGGCTGTTCTATAAAGTTCAAAACTGACTGTGTCTGCAGCCTGGTAATGGAAGATAATGATTAGGACACCAAAATAGTAGTCCTGGGGCTATTTGACACCGTCTTTAGAAAAATTCTTTACTTTCTCAAAAGCTAAAACTGAGAACTATTTCTTAAATGACAAATGTGTGTAAATTTTCAACGTGGATTGTGATTTCACTGACAAAAAAAAAATCAGGCAACCATACAGCAGTTTTACTTTTGAATATAAGGTGGTCTAATTCTTGAAAGAAAAAAAAAACGAAAAATTTCCTTCTCAGCAACAGTGTGCATTTCTAGATGGGAGAAGAAATGGTTATTGCTTATAATAAAAAGCAGGCTGTTTTTCTTATTTGGCAATTTAAGGGGGATGAAGTAACAGTTTTAATGCTACAAAGAAGTGGGCTGCGAAACCCCAGGATAAATCTTATTTATTAATTTAATGCCCATGGTCTGTTAGGCATGAAGAGACTCACTCTGGAGCTATTATTTAATACTGGAACAATAAAATAATCTGGCTGGGATGATTAGATCAGGTTAGGAAGAACTCCAGGTTCAAGGCTCTAAAGTGAATAAATGAACATTGCCTCTGTACAGAGTGCCTGGACACACATGGGTAGGAGTTTGGGAGAAGCAAGTAATCCTCCCTCTTTGGGGTACTTCCTGAAGTCCAAGGTTTGAGGAAATGCCCCGAGATCTTTATTAAAAAAACAAAACAACAACAACAACAAAAGCCTCTTCAATGTCAATTGTCCTTTGAAGAATTTAAACCCAAAATTATTTGCTCAGAATAATTTGCTGCTTTGTGCTATTGATCCCCCACTATGTAGAAATAGATTTCAGCAACATGGAGGTGAATCAAGCCAAGACAGCGGGGAAGCTGCCATCAATAACTCAGTAGTCTCTGTAATAATGTGTTGATTTATGCTTGGACATTTTAGGGGATGTGCTTATACAAATGTGAATAAATGTACCTTCAACTTGTGGCCAGGCTGAATTCGGTGCCAAAAAGAATAACTCTTTGGCCAGGGCTTCTCATTTTTCAGTAATGTGCCTGGCGCAACGTGCACTTTTTCTTATTAGAGCCTCATGGGTGTGTATCGTTACCATCTTCATTGGTGCCAGGTTCTCACAGGACTACTCTCCAAGTGAGTCATCTCCAGCCCACTGGGAAGACTGAAAGGGTTCCCATATAAAATAAAGGCGTAGGTCACAGGCTTTACTCACAAGGGCCTGAGTTCAAGCCTGTTTCTACTTGTGACAAGTATGTGACCAGGAATGAGTGGCTTTACTTCCTTAAACCTCGTTTTGCTGATCTGTAAATCAGGAAACACAATACAACCCAAACCCTTATGTTACCATGAAGTTCATTTGGGAAAAATTAAAGCAGCCAATGACATAAAGAATTCAGCATACTGCCTGGCACATTCGTAGGCACTCAGTAAATACTGGCTTTCATTCTACATCACTGAATGTCATTGTCCTCTAGTTGGTGTTCTTTATCCACATCAAGGTCAGGATGACAGCATGGAAGTCTGTCTGGTTTGTGTTTATGTCTGATGGCCATGTGAGTATTTCTTCACTCTCCACTCTGCTTCTCTAAGGTTCTCTCCATGTACATCTTCCTGATTCCCAGCTTTGGACCCTGTCCGCTTCTGTACAGTGCCTGAGGCAGAGCTGCTGTTTGTCCATGGCAGAATCTGTCCAGTCACTCTGCACTGGCAGCCTCTGCACAGCCAGCTGCAGGCACTTGCTCTCCATCTGCACCAGCTCTGTGCCAGGCCCTAGTAACTATAAAGCACCTGCTGATGGCCCAGAGAGCCAGCCAGATGGACTCTTCCTCTCTGGTTCTCCGCTTGGATGCGTGACTGGCTCCAGCATTCTTTCTGATCAGTCCCTGCCACTTTCCATCTCATCTTCACCATGGCACACCTGGTGTTTCCTTATTGTGGAAGGTAGGCTCAGGGCAGCTGCCCCGATTAGGGTGGTGCTGTTGGCAGGAGGTGCAGGAAGTAACAGTAAGACGTCCACATCCTTTCTTAAGTTTATGACACTGTTGTGTATGGTCACTAGTGACTTTTGGAGGAGTTATTCCTCTATGAAAAAAAGATGTTCTTTGTTCTGCATATCCTTTCAAAAGACTCACAGGTTACCTGTGGCTTTTATCATTTGAAATGAATCTTAAGCCGGTCTATATTACATCTATATCACCTGTATCTCAAGTCATTTACTCTATGCATTTTTTTCTCAATTAATTGTCATTCACTCATGCATCTACTCATTCATTCAGTCATTTGTTCTGGTGAGGGAGCAAGGCCTGCTAAATCAGAAGGTGGCAGCTTTAGCCGGAGTGTTGGACATGGGGAAAAGCGGGGCTGTGATGCCTGATCTCAGCTCACAAGGTGACTTCTGTCCTTTCTAAGATTTCTGCCAGCCACAAGTATTTGATTTACTGTGTTGTACTTTGTGTCTGCCTTCACACAACTTCTTTTCTTCCTTACACTCTGCTCCATCCTAGTTTTCCTGGGGAAGTTTGCACTGGAAACTTGAGGGGTTAGAAGGTGGAGTCACGGTGAATATCAATAGGGAGCAGTGGGAACAGCACCTGTCCCTGCTGTGACAATGCCCTGTGACTTAAAACTGTTCTCGAACCTCCATGTTGTTATTGAAATCCTGCCTCTGTTCTACCTATGCCCTATGTCGTAGTATTTGGCTGTCTATATCAGGGAATGTTCTTAATGTAGGGGCCCTGAGTCAGAGTGGTAGCTGAAAAGTTACGGGTCCTGGGATTAAAAATACTGAGGTGGGTTTATGTCCAGGTTTGAGCATTGACTGGCTCTGTGCCATTGTGTTCTTTCAATCTTTGCTTCCTTATCTGTAATGTGGGGATAAAGTCATCAGATATCATGATTCTCCCATGAAATAATGAATAATGAAATAATGTCTGGAAAGAAATTAGCACAGTGTCTGGTGTAGTGTTAAATACCCAGTAAACTCTGGTTCCTTCTCTCCCCCACCCTTACCTCCTTCCCACTTGGCCGCTACCTCTAATGCAGAATTGGTGAAATTGTAAATACCTTCACAGTTATGTAATCACTCTCTACCAGTCTACTCCTTGATCACCTCTCTGCCCTCCCTCTGGATCTATTTCTGAACTCAATTATGTCTCTACCTCTGGTATAATCTCTGAGAGAACAGTAAAACCTTGATGCTTAAAAAGTCATTTTTCCTTAGAAGAATTTAAAGCCCCCAAAATGTCATTGTTAGTCTATCAATTAAATTTATTGTTGACAACAAAAATTCATATATTTGAATTCTTTGTCACAATAATCTCTACTGTATAATTCTCTTGATTTTTGAAAAGCCTTATGATTTTTTTGTGCACAAAATGCATTTTGTTGATTTGTGTGCTAGGCTTATAATTTTTCAGACTCATTTTTTATTTTTCTGGAGATCAATCCCATAAAATAAACAAGTCTTGACCCATCTGGAAGATAAGTTGTTCTTCTTCTCTGTCTCCTGTTTATTCAAAGTTAACGATGTTTTGGACCCAGCAGCTCAAGATTTTGTCATTCTTGTTGCTGTAATTGTGCACATTCCAATGGTGTCCAGCTTTTTACTGTCTGAGCAACTGATTGCCTCTCTCTGGCAGCCTAAAAAATGCCTTTTGTATTGTTCCCAGTTTTCTGTGCCACTGACTGGATGCATACACCCAACCTACTGTCTGGAGGTCGTGTTCTTGCCACTTTGTCACTTTGAAATTGAACAATTTCAGCTGGAATTTGAAGATGCTAATGCAGGACTCTTAACTAACAGGGACAAATGTACTGGCCTTGTTAGTTTACATTCTCTAACATCAGTTTCACTGAAAAGGAGAGCCAAGAGGATGGATGCTGCTCAAAACTGGTCAGACCTTTCCCTGCCGTTCATCATTGGAAGTCAGTGGCACGAAGCACTTAAGAATGGGACTTGGTGTCATACAGGTATAATCCTAGCTTTTCCACTTACTAGGTGGATGGTAGGGTGTCTTAGTTACTTTCTCATTGCTAGGACAAAATGCTGACATTCACAAGTTCAAGGAGGAGAGGTTTACTTTGGCTCACAATTTGTAGAGGTTTCAATGCACAGTTGGCTGGCTCCAAGCAGGGCAACCTGATGGAAGACAAAAGCTTGCAGCATCGCAGGCAGGAAGCGGGGAAGGATCAAGGGAGGAGGAGGGAGACAGCCCCTCTTAGGCTGTGCCTATAGTGACCCACTTCTTCCCATCAGACTTTAGCTCCCAACATCACACCCAGTGGACTAATCTAGGGATGAGTATCATGCATTCATGATCCATCCAGTCGCTGCCCCGAAACCCCCCCCACCTATGCGCGTGTGAGGCTTTAGGGGAATAACTCGATATAAACTGTAACATAAGGGCAAGCAATTTAATTTTTCTGCTTCTTAAGTTTCATTGTTATAAAAAGGTAGGTAATATCATTTGCTTTGCAGAAATAAATGAGGTAATATTTACAGAATTTATAAGATATTATTTGGAAACACACAATGGCAGCCACAGGACTCAATGCCGAATACATCTTGGTCTCATTTGTTTGTTTGTTTGTTTGTATTTTTGTTTTTTGAGACAGGCTCTTACTTTGTAATTCAAGCTGGCCTTGAATTCACTATGTAGCCCAGGCCGGCCTCAAACTGTTGAGCAACCCCCCACCCGTATCAGCCTCCTGAGTGCTGGGATTACAGGCTGCCCTGGCACACCAGCTATTGGTCCCTTCTCCGGAATGTGGGCCATCTCCAAAGTTGCATGAGTGGTGCTCTAAGTCCCTTTCCTACTGAGTCCTTGCTCTCTCCCAGTTTTTTATTATGAATTTATTTATTTTCTGCTTCACCTGTCAGTTCTCCTTTTGAACCCAGTTATAACTCTCTCCACCCCCCTTCTCTGTCCATACCAATAATATTGTTAAAATAAATTTTCTTTGGATGACTTCAAAGCAACCTACAAATAACGATGGTAGTGATGGTGATGATAAGAATATTGTGGAAATTTCTTGCTCTTTTTGTCCATTAGCTTATTAAGTTTTGTGAGTCCAAAGGGCATTGTTTTCTTCAGCCCCAAATCCCTTGGTTCCTGGATCAGGAACAGTTGTAAAATAAACGTGATATTTCATGTAGCTTTGACGGTGCCATTTAATCTTTTTGATTTCTACCATTTGTCCAAATGATTATTTGTTGCTTCATGTATTCACTTCTCTTATTACAGAATAATTTTAATTTCTTCTTCTGTAGTGTAGAATTTAAAAATGTGTGGTATGTGTCCAAGGTAAATAGTGAGGATGTGCTTTAAGAAGAATTAAATGTGGGACTTGGGAATAAGTTAGAACAGGACAGGAAATGTTCTTGATATGTTAGTATCTACATAGGGAAAGAATAGCAGATTGATTTTAAGGTTTGAGGACAGAGGGTCCTGGGAAAAGTGCTGAGAGGGAAGGCATCTCATTCCTTCCCACACTAAGTGCATAACTCTACATAGATTGGTTTTATTTCAAGCGTGGAGTGGTCTTAGATTAAACCCACCCTATAACCCTGAGAGAGCAACTGATAAACTTGGGGAATCATTCTCAGACAACAATCCCCTGAGACTTTAAGTAAAATTTTATGCGTTCCTATAAATACTTTTGAAAACGACATAGAATTTCTCCCTTACCCTTCCATCTTTTACATTTGAGTCCAAATAACCTGGAAAAGCAAACACTGCATAAGGTCAGATCACTCATGACCTTAGCAATATAAGACTCATAAAAATTTGAAACATTGAAATGTCATGTGAACACCCCTGAGTATGTGGTTTTCTTTTATCTCAAAAATATAAATGTGTCTCACACTTTCCCTAATTGAGGAATGAAAATGTCTGAGATAAACAGCACTTCTGCGGGGAAGCCAAATGCTTCTCTGGAATAAATACCACTTCCAAGTCCCTGTGGGCAAGGTTCAGTATTTGTAGAGTCACCAAGTATGATACCCTAGATCTTCAGGGATTTGAAGATTTCAATCTATTTCCACCTGCCCTACCTGCACAAGACAGGCCTTATCTCCATGCTTTGCTCTCCCTCAGGCAACTGCAACTGATAACAGATTTAATGTTCAAAAATACCCTGTCCTAAAGTTCTATTTAGAGATATAATCTATATCTTTCTTGCTGCAGTTTAAAACAACTTCTGTTAGTTGTGCTAATCCATAAACCAACAAGCATGTGTGGCGCTCTTTGATTTATCAGGGACTATGCATGAAAAGCAAAAGCAGAAGGTACATTAATCATGATTAATTGCCAGATGGATGGACCAGAAAATGACAGTGTAGAAGTTCAGAGGAAGGGGAAGGGAGCAGGAGGAACTGAAAGCTGGTTGGAAGATGGATCAGATGGGGGAAAAAGAAGGGGCAAACCAGATGGCATAAATGACTCGAGGAAAAGCACAAAAATGAGAAGAAAGTGAAGAGACCAAATGACAGGGAAATGGGATTTCACGAAGGGGAATAGTTAGACATAAGTGCATCAGCCCTCAAATGCCATCTTAATAAGGATGGCTTATCATAGAGACCAAAGGCTTCCAAAACCAAAGAGGGCACAGGAAAATCCCTCTGAGTAAAGGAATCTAATTATTCTTTATATAGAAAAGAAGAATTTTGCTAATCATTTCTTGTTTGAACAGTTTTGCATGTCATTTACATAACCACACATGTATCCTGATTTAAGCTCCAAATTGGTTTATTGATAAATGCATGCTCAAAAAGGTTGGACACAAACTCTTGCTGATAAGGAGCAATACGATTAACCACTGACGTTCAGTGCAGTTTGCATGCTCAAAAAGGTTGGACACAAACTCTTGCTGATAAGGAGCAATACGATTAACCACTGACATGTTCAGTGCAGTTTGTTGTTGTTGTTGTTGTTGTTGTTGTTTTTATTTTTGGTATGGGTCCTTGTGCTTGCGAGGTAGGCAGCAGAACCTCTGAGCTAAATCCCCAGCCCCATAGTGCAGTATTTTTAAAAGATCAGTTTGGCAGCAGTTATACAGAGGATTCAAGAAAGTGGGTAGTGATTACAATTGAGAAGGCTTAAATTATGGCAGCCACAGTGAGAATGGAAAGGAAGGGGAAAGTTCCAGGGACCTTTTGGCAATCTTGTTCTTTTCATAGAGAGATTTTACCAAAGCAAGAGTATTCAGACATCACCCTGGGGGCTGAAAATGGAGTGGTGCTCAGGAAAATGAGTTTTTGTTGAAAACTGATTGAAAAAAATGGATTAGTACTACTATATGTGCTGTGGCCTAAAATCTAAACAAATGCAATGAAGAAAAAAAATACTGATTAATTTTGGGTCAAAATAAAGGATTACTACATCAATAATGTATAAATAATCATGTAACATTTGATAACTTCATAACTAATCTGTATGCAAGGAAAATCTTTGAAAGCATAAATAATATCTTCTTTACCACAGTCGGAAAAAGGAGCTTTTAACGTAGTTGACTGAAGCAGCTTAATCATAGCTTCTGCATCATAAAACAACTTGGGCTTCATATCTGCTGTTTGGTGTTGAAAAGGAATCCAGAAGATGTTCTCATCTCAATTGTTCCGTGGAGATGCATTGCTCTTTGTTAATCCCTGTTGCGAGCACCAACACTGTTATTCTTACCACTCCACCTTCCTGAGAAATACAATTTAAAGAGCCATCCACATCCATATTGGTGAATGTAAATTTGTAAAGGTAGTTAATGTACTACTGCTCCTGATTTATCATCATTTTCTTAAACATTGTACTGTTTAACTCTTCATTTTACTACTTTTAAAATAGCAAAACATTTATTGGTACATTTTAGGCATACATGATGGTAACATTCATCATAGGGAGTTTGGAGGTAGAACTCTTAACAAAAGTATGATTCAGAGTTCAAATCTATCATTAGCCAGGCTTCTTAATTTCTCCTTTCAGTTAAAAATAATGGTAGGGAAAAAGAAATTCGGTATTTTAAAATTCTAACTGGGTCAGGCTTGGGGACTAATGCTATAGACATTATCTTAGAAGTAATATTGATGGAAAAGACTATCAGACATTTAAGAAAAATAAATGCACATATTTTAACTCAACAGGCATCAGATATAAGCTTAGCATTTGTCTCAATCAAGTTAAAATACATATTAGATTGTGTTTGCATGCACAGGTATAATTATTTTAGTGAAAATGGGTGGAATATAATAGAAAAAAATAGATCTATGGCACACAAGAAAACACGGGAACTGAGATTAAAAAGTTCTACTTTAAGTAAATGTAATTATTCTCACACACTGCTTGGAAGAATAAAAATCAGTAACCTGTCTTCAGGGCACTGGTGACCTATCAAGAACCTTAAAAGGTTTGTACCATTAAGACTCAATATTTCTATTTTTAAGAACTTGTCCAAAAACTAAAACCTGAAATGTTCAATAATTAAGGACTAGAAAAAAACAAAAACAAAAACTAAGGACCACCACATTTTTTCTTTTTCTTTTTCTTTTTTCTTTTCTTTTTTTTTTTTTTTTTTTTTTTTTTTTTTTTTTTTTTTTTTTTTGATACTGGGGATTGAACTAGGACCCTTGCACTTGTGAGGCAGGTGCCATAACCACTGAGCTAAATTCCCAGCCTGGGACCACTTTCTTAAAGATTACTGATTATAAATTAGACCATATATGCAATGATTTTAAGTGGGAAAAAATAGTATAAATCTATATATAAAAATTAGTGGGCCATTGCTGCTCCTCCAATGCCAGGAAGGTGAGATTCAGGAAAGCACCTCAGACATCAGATCTCCCTCCAGCCTGCTGGGGCCCAATCCACGTGTCTGGTTAGCCACTCTCTCCCTTACGGGTGCTGCCATTGCTGCTCCAGCTCCAGAAGGGTAGCCCTCTCCCCCACCCCACCCCTGCTCTCAGACCTCCTGATTGTGCCAGTCCTTGGACCCACTCCGCAGAAGCATAGCTGGTTATAAAGGGTAATTTTCTGAGCTCCCAAATTTGAAAATCTTTAAAGAAAGGGAGGGGGAAACCTGTAGTTGAACTGTTTGGAGTTCAACCCTGTAGGAGGTCAGGGAGCTCCATTTGGGCCTTGCAGCCTGAGGTCAGTTTGTATGGCGGGTGTCTACCATTGGCTGGCTGAGAAGGGGTGATTTGGTTCTGCACGTGGCTGCATATGATGTATATTGTGACAGCAGAGATACAGTCTAAAAAAGCCCTTCAAAGTCATTTTTTGTCCTTTTCTTTTCCTTGTTCCACTCTGTAAATTCTTTTTTCTTTCCTCTTTCACCAACTCATTATCTTGCTCCACCATATTGTCCCTCATCTCCCTTTCTGTTTCTGCTCCTGCCCTAACTCAGATTTCTTCTTTTATCATTTTTTCATTTTTCTTAATGTTCTTTTTTTCTATCACTGTGCCTCACTCAAGGGTCAGTAGTTTCAAGGGAAAGTGAGCCCCTATTGCTGTTGAGGGGATATATTCTTGTCCTTATACTTGCACTCTGTCTATCCCTTTTGAGTTTAACAGTTTCCTAAAGATTGTGTGGTCATTCTGTTACCTCTGGCTTCACTTGAAAGCTTCTCCAGTTCTTTTACGTATTTACTCTTCTTATCCTAACTCTGTCTAGGCCCCCATCCTAAATGGTAAATATGCTATGTTGAGGAGTTTGTTCACTGCAAGCATATTTTGGGCTACTTCTTGATTGTAATTTAATTCACATGGTTTAAAGGTGATAGATTAATGACTACCACAAGTGGTCAGTTGCAAGTAGTGATTCATCCTATTGTGTTGCTGATTGTATCAATTGGGATAAAGGATAGGGATTGATTTGACAAGTTGTTTTCTCTGATATTGTGAAAATGAGAATGTCTATGAGTCATTAGAGAATCGAGAGCTGAAATGCAATGATATTGGGAGGATTTAATAACCCAGAGATTGAACCAAGGACAACCTAATAGCAAAAATAAAAATGAGAACACACTTAAGCAAGATACAAAGACAGACTTCCAGTTCAACAATGGCAAACAGTGGGGCAAAGGAGGATGAAAAGTCTGATAGTGAACCACTGGGACACTCAGAACTCACAGCACAGGAACTAACAAAACAGATCAATCAGGCTCTAGAAAAATTCAAAATGGAAATAATTTCCCAGATAACCATAGAAATGGTGAGCAAAATGAAAGTCATGATGCGAGACTCTAGAACAGAAATTGACCAAAAAAAAAAAAAATAGATGAGCTCAGGACAATGGAAGAAGCCATGAAGGCCCAGCATAAGAAAGAAATGGAAACAATGAATGCCCAACAGAGGAAAGAAATGGAATTCATTAAACAGATTCAAACAGATGTCCAGGAGATTAAAAACTCTATTGAAAGTGTACACAACAGAATAAAGGAATGCGAAGATAGAATCTCAGATATAGAAGACAGGATCGCAGATGGTGACCATGAAGAGAGGTCTCTTAAAAACAGTAAGGGATCATGAGAAATCAATTCAACAATTCATAGGTTATGCAAAGAAGAATAACATAAAACTGATAATTATAGAAGACAGGATCGCAGATGGTGACCATGAAGAGAGGTCTCTTAAAAACAGTAAGGGATCACGAGAAATCAATTCAACAATTCATAGGTTATGCAAAGAAGAATAACATAAGACTGATAGGAATCCATGAAGTAGCAGGAGAAAATACAAATGACTTAAAAAAGCTGTTCATAGAATTAATGACAGAAAACTTCCCAAACAGAGGGGAAGAATTTGACATACAGATAAGTGAGGCATATAGGACACCAACTAGCCATGATCAAAAAAAATCTATACCTAGACATATAATAATCAAGATCCCAGAAACCCAACAGAAGAACAAAATACTACAACAGTAAGAGAAAAGAAACAAATCACATGCAAAGGAAAGCCCATCAGAATCACAGCAGTCTTTTCAACACAAACCCTCAGGTCAAGGAGAGCCTGGAGTGAGGTATTTCAAATCCTAAAAGAAAACAACCTCCAACCTAGACTGATGTATCCTGCAAAACTCTCTTTCAAAATGGATGGGGAGATAAGATACTTCCATGACAAAGAACACCTGAGAAACTTCATGAATACCACACCAGCCCTACAAGGAATTCTAAACAATATCCTAGAAAAAGACAATGAAGGTAACAACACCATGAGGCCCAACAGACCAAATCAAATAGTCAAGGCAAGAAACTAAAAGGAGAGGGCAAAAAATTAAAAAGAGTCAACAAAAGGCCAATAACATGACAATAAGAAGTCAGTACTTATCAGTTATAACCATCAATGTCAGTGGCCTCAGTTCACCAATCAAGAGAAATAGACTGGCAGAATGGATTAAGAAGCAAAATCCAAAAATATGTTGTATACAAGAAACACACCTAGTGCAAAAAAGAAGCTCATAGACTGAAAGTGAAAGGGCAGAAAACAATTCTCCATGTGACAGGAGCCCAGAAAAAATCAGGGGTAGCAATCTTATTCACAGACAAAGTGAATTTCAAAGCAAAACTGATTAAGAGAGACAAAGAAGGCCACTACATCCTTGTAAAGGGAACAATTCAAGAGGAAGAGGGGCCAGGAATTTAGATAAGTGGTTCAGTGGACTGTCTTGCAAGCGCAAGGACCCAAGTTCAATCCCCAGTACAAAAAAAAAGAGGAAGAGATGACAATCACAAACATATATGCACCAAATATAAATCCCCCCAACTATATAAAACAAATATTAAATAACATGAAATACCAAATAAGCACAAATACACTTGTAGTGAGGGATCTAAACACCCCACTATAACAAATAGACAGATCATCTACTCAGAAAATGACAATGAAATACTAGAAGTGAACCAAGCTTTTGAATGCATGGACTTATTAGACGTCTATAGAGTGTTCCACCCCACAAAATCAGAATATACATTCTTTTCAGCTGCACATGGGTCATTCTCCAAGATATATCACATACTAGCTCACAGAACAGATTTGAATAAATGCAAAAGAATCAAAGTTATTCCCTGTATGTTATCAGATCACAGTGCAATAAAGCTGGAGATCAGTAGCATAAGAAACCATAGGAACTTCACAAACACAGGGAAATCAAACAACACTCTCCTGAACAATCAATGGATCACAGAGGAAATTAAAGAAGAAATCAGACAGTTTTTACAAATAAACGAAAATGCCAATACAACATACAGGAATCTATGGGACACAATGAAAGCAGTTCTATGTGGAAAATTCATAGCACTGGATGGATGCCCACATTAGGAAAACAGAGCAAGCTCAAATAAACAACCTAACAATGACTCTTAGACTCCTAGAAAAACAAGAGCAAGAAAAACCCAAAGCTTTAACAAGAGAGGAAATTATAAAGATTAGAGCAGAAATCAATACAATGGAAACTAAGAAAACAATACAAAAAATAAATGAATCAAAGAGTTGGTTTTTTGAAAGAATAAATAAAATTGATAAACCCTTAGCAAACCT
The DNA here is from genome assembly GCF_012274545.1 of Fukomys damarensis. NCBI lineage: Eukaryota > Metazoa > Chordata > Mammalia > Rodentia > Bathyergidae > Fukomys > Fukomys damarensis. Next base: position 18,007,466 of record NW_022900917.1, on the reverse strand, counting down.
TATCAAAAAAAGGAAAGAAAAGGCTCAGATCCAAGCAATCAGGAATGAAAAAGGCAAAGTCACAACAGATCCAAAAGAAATCCAGAAGATAGTCAATACCTATTTTGAGAACCTGTACTCTAATAAAATGGAAAACACAGAAGAAATGGACAGATTTCTAGATACTTATGAATTACTAAAGTTGAACAAAGAAGATAAAAACATTTTAAACACCCCAATTGCAATCAGTGAAATTGAAAATGTAACTAAAAACTTGGCAACAAAGAAAAGCCCAGGTCGTCATGGATTGACTGCTGAATTTTATAAGACATTTAGAGAAGAACTACTGCCATTACTCTTCAAACTTTTCAATGAAATTGAAAGGGAAGCAGTACTTCAAAATTCATTCCTGGAAGCAAGTATCACTTTGATTCCCAAACCAGGGAAAGATGCAGCTAAAAAAGAGAACTGCAGGCCAATCTCCTTAATGAATATAGATGCAAAAATCCTCAATAAGATACTAGCAAACAGAATACTATAATCATCAAGAAGATCATACATCCTAACCACATCGGATTTATTCCAGGGATGCAAGGATGGTTCAACATACATAAGTCAATAAATGTAATACACTATATTAACAAAGTCAAGGACAAAAACCACATAATCCTTTCAATAGATGCAGAAAAAGCATTTGACAAAATTCAATACCCATTCATGATAAAATCCTTGCAAAAATTGGAATAGATGGTCTATACCTCAATTTAATAAAGGCTATCTATGAAACACTAATAGCCAACATCATGTTAAATGGCCACAAACTGAAAACCTTCACGTTAAAATCAGGAACAAGACAAGGATACCCACTATCACCACTCCTCTTAGATATAGTTCTGGAGACATTATCCATAGCAATTAGACAAGAAAAAGAAATTAAAGCAATAAAGATAGGAAAGGAAGAAGTTAAACTGCTATTGTTTGCTGACGATATGATACTCTACATTAAAGACCCAAAAAACTCCACCAAAAGACTTCTTGACTTAAGTGACACTTTTAGCAGAGTAGCAGGATAAAAGGTCAACACCCAAAAATCAATAACCTTCTTGTACACACATAACAGATTCACTGAGAGAGAAATTGGGAAAACAATTCCTTTCATAATAGCACCAAAAAAATGAAGTGTCTAGGAATCAACCTAACAAAAGAAACAAAAGACCTCTATACTGAAAACTACAGCACTCTGAAAAAAAGATCAAAGAGGATATAAGAAAATGGAAAGATTTCCCCTGCTCCTGGGTAGGAAGAATTAACATAGTAAAAATGGCCATACTACCAAAACTGCTATACAGATTCAATGCAATGCCAATTGAAATTCCAACACAATATTTCACAGAACTAGAAAAAAGAATCCAAAAATTCATTTGGAACCATAAAAGACCTAGAATAGCAAAAGCCATCCTAGGCAACAGACACATGGTAGTGGGTATAACAGTTCCCAATTTCAAACTATACTACAAAGCCACTGTGATAAAAACAGCATGGTACTGGCAAAGAAACAAACCTGAGGATCAGTGGAACAGACTGGAAGACACAAAAACAACTCCAGATGCACTCAGCTACCTCATCTTTGACAAAGGAGCTGACCATCCCCACTGGAGGAAAGATAGCCTCTTTAATAAATGTTGTGGAAAAACTGGATCTCAACCTGCCAAAGATTAAAACTAGACCCTTATCTCTCACCATGCACTAAATTAAAATCCAAGTGGATTAAAGATTTAAATATTAAAACATAAACACTAAACTTACTGGAAAATAAGTTAGGCAGAACTCTGGAAGACATTGGCATAGGAAAAGACTTTACAAACAAATCTTCAGTACCATGGGAACTAGCAGAAAGAATCAACAACTGGGATCTCATCTTATTAAAAATCTTCTGCACTGCAAAAGAAACCATCAACAGAACTAAGAGACAACCTACAATGTGGGAAAAATATTTTACCAGCTGCTCCTCAGACAAAGGACTATTATCTAGAATATATAAATAACTCAAAACAATCAGCCCCCCAAATATAAAGACCCAGTTCAAAAATGGGAATCTGAAATGAACAGATATTTCTCAGACAAAAAAGTAAAAGCAGCAAGTAAATATATGAAAAAATGTTCCACATCACTGATCATTCAAGAGATGCAGATGAAAACAACACTGGGAGTCCACCTCACCCCACAAAGAATGGCTGCTATCAAGAAATCAATCAATAACAAATGTTGGCGGGGATGTGGGGAGAAAGGAACCCTTCTCCATTGTTGTTGAGAGTGCAGACTGGGGCAACCACTGTGGAAATCAGTATGGAGATACGTCAAGGAGCTGGGACTAGAGGTTCCATTTGACCCAGCCATAGCTCTGCTGGGTGTCTTTCCAAAAGAATTAAAAGAATCATACCACAGTGACATATGAGCACCTATGTTTATAGCACCACAGTTTGTAATAGCTATAACATGGAAACAGCCCATTTGCCCATCAGTTGGAAACTGGATAAAGAAGATGTGTTTTTTCTATAAAATGGAATACTACTCAGCCATAAAAAATAAGAGATTAGATCATTCATAGGCAAATGGATACATTTTGAGGATATACTCCTAAGTGAAATAGATAAGTCACACATGTGTAAATACCGAATAGTTTCTCTGCTGTGAAAAACTATAATAGCACACAAGATCCTAATGAGATAATTAACAATGTGAAATAGAAAGAAAAGGGCTAAAGTTGTAGGGTAAGTGGGAAGGGTAGGGGAAAGGGAATAAGGGGAAAGAAAAAATATGAGAAAATGAAAAATTGGAAATAAAGTGTTTGTAAATGGGGAGGGGAGGAGGGGTTGAAGGGAGGGCAGGGACCAGGGTTAAAAATGAGAACCAAGACCTGTCAAGTAAAAGTACAAGATCCCAGTAATGAATGTAACTACTGTATACCTAAAATGCACCAATAAACTCAATAAAAAGAAAAAAAATTAGTGATTACATATATATGTAATTTTGTATGCCTCTATGTATACAAAATTTATAAGGAAATATAACAATATGCTTATAAATCCAATTTTTAAATTTCCTTTATTTTGAATTTTTAAGAAGAAAATCTTATGTTGTTTTTATATCAGAAAAAATATTAAAGTAAAAAAGAGCTGTCAGAGTTTAAAGGGAAAATATCTATAATTTCATTCAGTTAGCTGATGGTTAACTGCTGGGAAGATTCCTGTGACTGCAATATATTTATTTAATAACTTGACCAACCAGATCTGTTGAGGTACCAAATTTCTGTTAGACCCAGCTGTGCTATGAAAGAAGGCAGGGTAATAGCAACTGAAGCAAATGTCTATGTTGAAGAACATTTAATTTTCTTGGCTACTGGAGTGTTTTCATCTGTGTTATTTGGGCTTTGGTCTCTCCAAAATAGCATATGTTCCCAACTTTCTGAACTGAGTAGGCACCAACGCACTTTAGATTAAATGACAAGGCAGTTTCTTTTATTTATATTTACATAAATATATTCAGTCATTTAATCGATCAGTACACCTTTACCCAACATTTTAAAAATGTTAAATACTGATGCCAATCACGAAAAAGGAAAACAAGTCCGTCTTGGAAAATTAATGGTCTAGTGGGAAGATCAATTTGAGTTAGGGAAACCTTTCCGAAGACAGTAACATTAGAGATGTGCTCTGTTGAATGAATAGGCGTTGCCCAGATGGAACAAGTGAAGTGGGATTATAGCCAGGAAGACAAGCATATGCAAAGGGCCTAAGGCCTCAGACAGCATGGCATGCTCAGGGACCAGCAAGGAATGTGGTGGGCTGGAGTCCAGGATGAAAGGCAGAGGCGGGGAATGAGGGGAAGACTGAATTAGGCCAGAAATGGCCCCCACATGTGTAGTCTCAGGGTTTCTACTCCATCAATGACTAATAGTGATTTTCCTGGCTCTCAGAAGCCTCTTCATTTTAATGAGATGGGACCATTCCCTTTGAATTATGGAAATGTAAGTGTGATGACCTACCTGTTCCACAAACATGATTATATATATTATCACATCACTTCCATCTCCTTGCCAGTTAATCACCCAAGCTTCCAGGGCCCAGTCAGCAAGACCTGCACTGTCCTGGGGAGGCTGCTCCCCCTGCTCTGAATTCTCCATGAATCTGAGGTCTTTATTTAGGACCATGGGCCAGGCCTTCTCCAGAATCTGTGGCTGGCTCTGCCTGTACCAGATGCTTCTCTGTGCCTGGTGCACGGTACGCTTGTGCATCTGTGTCACAGTGGTGCCTATTTTCTCTAAATTATCTCCATGGTGCCAGAGGGGCTGGATCTGGAGGAAATTCTGGAGCTGGCTGCCCCAACTTCCCAGCTCAGCAGCCCGGCCACCCCGCTCCAACTTTATTTCTGTGGCTTTGAGGACCTTCCCTGTGTAAGAACCTTAATCAGTGTCACCTTGCCCCAACAAATCTCTTATCTTCAGCCTTCAGTCAAAGGAAACAGTTGAGGACACAGGAGCTTGGCTTTCATTTTTGTACTGATTCTCTTTCCCAGTTGTCCCTTCAGGTGGCTCAAGAGATAGGTCTGCAAGATGGACTTTAAAGAACGTTCTGTTGCCCTGCCATGTTCTCCACAAAAGTTCTTAATTGTTTTATATTTACATAACTAAAAGGACACCAGGTGATTCTCCCAAGAACAAAGTTCATCTTCAAAGTGACCTTCTGCTCCTGCCTATGATCTACATAAAATAATCTTTGCCTAACCATGCCCCCTATTTTAAAAATCAATGATGATGACGCTGGGCATGGTGGAGCACACCTATAATCACAGCTCTTGGGAGGCTGAGGCAGGAGGATCGCTGCAAGTTCGAGACCAGCCTGGGCTACATTGTGAGTTCCAAGTCGGTCTCAACTACACAGTGAGACCCTCTCTCAAACAACAACAATAAAAATCAATGATGATGTACTCATATATTATATGATGAATTATGTAACTTGTTCAAGGTGGAACTAAGACTCAAACCCCATGTATTAAGCCATAATGTTTTAGTATCTTCTCTACTTGAACTCATACGCTACTTGGTTGCACTTTATTTCTATAACTCCACCTTATTGTAGGAATAGAAGTCTCTGGAAGTGTAGGTCTCCTTGAAAGTGCTGCTGAAAGGTAATTGTCAACCAATGTATCTATGAGCTAGAGTGAGTATATTTCCATAAGAAAAAGCTGCATTTTCTCTGCGGAGTTACGTTACAATAGGGAGAACGTAAGTGTAGTTTCAGAAGGCTTGAAACTGAGTAGTGGGTGTCAGAGTTAATTCACCCCATTAACAAAAAGTATCATATAGAAGTTGTGATTTGGGAATGTTACCTACAAGGCTGGACTAATCTGAGTTTTTCTGCTGAAATTCACATTTATTTTTCTTTGCCCTGGTGGTGCAAGCTTAAGACAGTCAACAGACCTTTTCAATTCAACAGTTAATGATTGTCATCTCTCAGCCTTCTCATTTTTAAATTTGAGAAATACAGAAACCTAAAGGCTAAACATATGTTTTCATCTTTTCTCATAGGCAGTGTTTCCCCTGGCATCATTTTCTTTAACAAAAGGGAAATGAAATACACGTATTTATATTTATGGCCCAAAACAAAGTTCAGACATGTTATCAGTAGTTTTCTTCTTTTACAGAAAAAATAAAACCCATGATGCTGTAAATTGTTGTACTATCTGAAGGTCTTAACTGAAATTCAAGGAGGTCACAGGGTCTCTGGGAAGTTTGTATAAATCTGTAGGAAAACTAATTGCCTTTCCTCTGACAAAACCTCAGAAAGACCTGACTCCTAGCCAGCTAAAGCTTGGTTTGGTCACCCTCTCACCTCTGATCTACAACCTTCTTCCATGTACTTGCCTTAGACTGGGATGCCTCCCACTCAGCAGGGCCAAAAGTGGCAGAGCTGGGAGTGAATCTCAACTCATTCAGACTCCACAGTCAGTGTCTTGCTATGCCCCATGCTGTCCCTTGTGGACTTAGGTGGCCTGGGCATCCAAATGCCACACCAGGCTCAGAGTCTATGAACAAGGCCCCATGCGTTTCTGAGGTTTAGGGCCAATCAGATTGTCAGAGTGGAAAGAGACTTTGAACACAAGTACTTGCTAAAACCCCTGAGTTTTCATCTACTCTATGGGACTCGGCTTTGTGAAGGTACCAGTGTTCCTTGCCGCTGGGTGCTGAATTTTGCAGCGTCTTGAGGAGGCTCTGTCTTTTTACAGCCCACTCTACTTCTATCCTTTTGAGACATTAGCATGCCTCACTTCAGACTCATTATTTCTTTATTCTCTTAATATAGCATCCTTGGCCATCACTGATTTGAAATGTGAGGGAGACTAATGACTTTCAGGCAGCACACCAGTCTACAGGGATATGCAGAACACTGGCTTTTAAAATGTAGGTTCTCTCCAGCTTGTGCTGCTCTCATATCATTATTTAGAGAATTCAATCATTTTAATAATTTGATACTATTTTTCTGCTAGGTACAGAGAGATGTAAAAAGAAAATGTGTTTTCCTGATACATTTGAAAATGTTTAGCGTTTTCATTTTCAGTAATATAAATGATATTACTTTGTCTTATTTTCTCCCCTCCCCAGGTTCCAAGCAAAATATCCTTTGATTTAAATCCACTTTAAACACATGTCTTTTAGAGAAATTGAAGGTTGAAATTTTGAGTAATCCCTATTAGATTTCCTTCTGAGACAACACTTTGTTCAGTTCATGCCATGAATGTGAGCGGGGGGTCAGACTCTACACCTGATCTTAACCATAAGAATAACATGTGATAGATGGTTTGACATTGGAGCAAGCAGTGGTCATTCCAAGGTTCTTCCTCCTCAAGCGCTTTGAAGATTCTCTCCTTGGGCAGTGGTTGCCCCTTCTTTTGTGTGGAGGTTTAAGTGTGTGTTCCCTGCCTGGATACTGTCGTGTACTTTTGTAGTTCATTATTAGATGTCAATTACATATCAGCTACAGGGTCATTTTGCATACATCATCCCATCTCATTTAATCCCCACAACCACCCAATGAAGAGTTACAGTATAGGTGTGTAACACCTTCTCCATGTGTCAGATGAAAAGGCTGAGTGAGGTTCAGGCAGGCCAATCTAATGATAGCAGGGTTCAGTAGATCTGTCTACCTCTTCCACAGGTAGCACCTTGCCTGGAAATGGGCAGAAGTTCTAGATGAGACTGAGAAGGGACTTGGAATTTTATTCTAATAAAATTACCAAGCTTTGTGTTCAGACTTCCCTTCAGTACTACATATGGAATATCTAGTGTGTGCCAAATAATCTGGGAACTGAATTAAAACACAGAAATCCCTGCCTCTAAGAAGCGGAAGCTTCCTCTTTGGTTATTGGAGGTTTTGAGCAGAGAAACAGTCTGATCAGCTTAGGTTTGGGAAAGTTCTTCTGGCCACTCTATGCAGCATCATTCTCAGAGGTGACGGTGAAGGGAAGGAGACCTCTTTGGAAACAGCTGCAACAATCCAGACACCAGAGGGTAGAGCCTGGACCAGAGTGCAACCGAGGTGAGGAGTTCAGTTCTGATGGACTTACAAGGACATGCTGGAGGATTCGAGGTGGAATTGAGGTGGAAATTGCTTTTCCAGGCTTTACCTGGAACTCAGGTCAGCCTGCATTCTAACCTGGACTCTTTTAATAATGTCAAAATTCTCAAGTGTAAAATAACTTCGCAGTCGTATTCATTTCAGAAAAACATATAACTGCCTCCTTTAGCAACTTAGCACTATGCTTGTGAGAGGAGGATGACTGTGGGCATCTGGAGATGGAAAGAAGGATTTCCATGCCTCAGCTGCAGCTGACCATGTAGCTCCTGCCTTTAGTGCCTGTCCCCGTACTCTTGAGTGGCAGATCACGTGTGGTTATAGCAGAGCCTCATAGCACGTCGATCTCAGAGCCACTCAAAGAGCATTTCAGTCTTTACCAATGACTGGCCTGTGAGGAGGTGGGGAGACAAATCCTTTTAGTAAGATATAAGTACAGGCTCACGTTTTTATGCCTTTTCTAGTTCTACGAAATGACATTATCAGGACAGATTTTAATTCTGGGTGACAAAGTGGCACTTTAATACTACTGTTTCATCATGATTTAATTTTAGAAAACAGCTTCCTTGTATTAATTTTTACTGAGCAGATATGTTCACTCAAAAATGGTCCCAGACATGCCAGGCCTACCATTATTAACTTCAGTAACTTCCTTGACTGAAAATGGGGAGATGTCCTGATAAACTCTTCATAACCTGAGCATCTCCTAAGGCTAAAATGCATCTAATGCGCCTAAGCTAGCCAACATCCCAGATGAGCTACACAAGGCATCACAGAGCCTCCGTTGTTTCTCCTTATGATCCTGTACTGACTGCTGGCTGTGGCTAGCTTCTGCTGCCCAATCTCACAAAAAAGACTCATACTCATATTGCTAGCCTGGTAAAAGGTCAAAATTCATATCTTGTTTTCTATTGACTATGCACTGCTTTTGCATCATTGTAAGGTCAAAACAATACAAAACAAAACAAAAACAACAACAACAACAAACTAGTAAACTGAACCACCATAAGCCAGGGACTACCTGTACAAGTTTGTTTAGCACAAGTCAATGAAATTGCCATAAGCTGTTAGTGAAGTAATAAAGTGAATAAATGTCATCCCTAGTCAATTAATTTTTGTTGATCTTCAGTGAGTGACCTTATATTTCTAAATAGAAGAAGAAACTGGTCATGGACAAACATAAATGTTGAATCATTTCTTGGTTACAACAGTACTGCAGATAGCATGAGAAGCTAGCCGTACTTGTGAATTGTAATCTGCTCCCCCCACCCTTGATTATCTTGAGGTAGAATCAAACGATTTAGTCCCAGGTAATATTTCTGCAAAACCTCAAGATCTCCTTAAGCTCTTCCTAACTGCACCTTCTGGATATCATCTAGTATCTTCCTGAACTTGACCATCCCTTGGGCCCTTCCAGGCAGGCTAGCCAATTAAGGATGGGATTAGAGACTCTCCCTTCCCGACCTGCAGACAGCACCTGTCATAGCTCTTCTCTCTAGCCCTGGAGATCACCCGAGTTTCTCCTTTGCTGTGTCAGCCATACCCTCAGGCAGGCAGCTGCATGGCAAGAGAGGAGGGCCTCTGATTCTCCCCTGCGTCCACAATGCAGGTGATGGGTGCTGCCATTAGAAAAAAATTCCAAAATCAACTGACAGATCATTTCTTTTATTATTTTTCCTAGGGTTGCGTCCAAAGAGAACTCTGCGCCTGGTGCTGTGGACTGCAGAGGAACAAGGTGGAGTTGGTGCCTTCCAGTATTTTCAGTTACACAAGGTAAAAACAGGCAATTATATGCACAGTATCAATAGTCAATATAATATCACTGATTGATGCTTTGGGTTTAAAAAGTCTCTGTAATTGTCCCATTTTAATATTTTCTGGTCTGCTCACCATAGCAAACACTCCTGGACTCCTTCTTCCTCCACCCTAAAACATGAGAAGGGTCTGGTGAACTGAGGATGCTTTGGTATGAAGCCCCAGGCTTATCTCTTTCTACACCATAGTCTATGGCCTTAGAAAACTCCCAACGGCATGCCGCCATGTTCTCCAAGTCTCCATAGTTCTTCTGTACTCATGTATGCCAGAGCAATAGCAACAGGTGAGCATTCACCCTCATACTTGGATGCTCCAAATCCTCTTGGAAGTCCTGGCATTTGAAGGTCAAGTCTTGAGGCCGCCAGTAATGCATCATGCTGGTGGGCATTTGGCAGCTGGAGGTCTCAGATCAAGGAGAGCAGGATTTTCTGACCTTGAACCTAATTAGGCAAGAGTGGAGCCTAAGGCAAGATGGTGACTAAGGAAGATCATGATTAGAAACACAAGACCACATTTAGTATGGGGGACAGGAAGATTAATGTTGAGAATAGACTCTGAGAGAGCAACATCCAGGGTCAAAAGTGTGCTGGAACAAGTCAAGTATCAGTTCAAAGAGGAACTCCACTCACTGCTGAGCCACAATGTGCAGGTAGGGAGGCAGGTCTGGTTTGCTACTGCTGCACTGGATTATTCTCCCTGAATGTACAGATTGGAAGAAACAAGTTCAAATTACCCAAATCAGTGAGAGCTTCACTTGTTTTGTGACTTATATTTATATCTTTCTTGATCATTTTGTACAAGTCAGTCTCTGCTGTCCTATTTCAGTTAATTACAGCATGAATCCAGGGTTGTGAATTGAGTCACTGAATATAATCATTTGTTCTACAAATGACAACTATGATTTACACCCAGCTCTTTTACCACTTCAGTTCTTTCCATCACAGGTGATCCTGGGAATAAGAAAATTCAAGACAAGTGTCCTTGGGTTGGTGGGTTAGTAACATCATCTTTATAGGCATGGTAAATCTCAACAGCAGATGAGGGGTACTCTAAATTTAGCAACATTCAATCAACATTTTCTGAGTGCATATGATGGTCCATGTGTAATGTTTGATATTAGATTAAATGTCATTGCAAAGACTACCTCTGACTTTATGGAGACTAAAATCTGCAGAAAGACACTGACCACTAAAATTCAATTACTGCGTGAGGTGTTGAGTCTTCCTATTAAGAATCACGTTGATGGCAGTCTCAGGAAGTTCACTTAACCTGGTTTTGAAGAGCAGTCAGAATAAGCTGTGTGGAAGAAACAACAGCCAAGTTAAGGCCGGAGTAGAAGAGCAGGAAGGAAGAAGAGCAGGAAGAAGGAGGTGATACCAGGCCTAGGCTGAGGGAACTGTGCGTACAAAGGCCGAAGGGGAACGAGTGCATAGAACCCCGGGAACGGGAAGGGGTCGCAGAGGGGCTGGTGCACAGAATGTGGGTGCACAGTGGGTGGGGTAGGAGAGGTGAACAGGAGCCTGATCAAAAATGTACAGATACTATTTAGAAGCTTACACTTTATCCTCACAACCAGAAAGGGAGAGATTTTAAAATTCTATACATCTTGGAGTACATTTAAAAAAACAATACCCAAGAGAATCGCTCTAAAGCTCTTTCATTCTCTATTATGTACTCTAGCCAGGGAAAAAAGTTTGAAGTTATACTGCTATGGATCTGGCTTGAAAATTCCTCACCACTAAAATTCTTAGGATATGACGAGATAAGATTAATTCCTCTATAAGCTGTTGAGTGTCACTATAGACTATTAAAATGCATGGATAAAATCAGAAATGACTTGATTTTAATCCTCTAAGAAGTTGACAGGTATACACACCTGTACCAGCATGCAAAAGACATACAATCACGTGAACAGAACTGGTTTACTTGACAATATCTGTGATGTCTTCATACAAATGGGTGGATATAATGGTGGCTAATCTGTATTGCATTTTGATGGATGGAAAGAAAAAAATTCAGGGAAGGAAAAGCATGGGCTTTTTGTTTTAGGGTATCTCTTTATCTCTCCTTTTAAAGAGCATTCTGCATGTTTTACATGATTGAGCCAATTTCAAAGGACTTATTCTGGATTCTTAAGATTACCATATTGATAGAAGCACTTGCCAGGAGCATAATCATTTCTGGGCTGGCTTAGTTGAACTCAAAAGTTAATATATAAGCAAGTCCCAAACTGGGAAGTAAGGAGTAAATCAGATTGTCTTTGGGCATCATTGAATGCCACAGATAACCCAACAGTGTACAATTCACTCTCGCCACAAAAGAAACCCTTTGTTCTAAAAAAGGTAATGACAACTGCTGGAGCAAATAAGCCTTCAAATTTCCATGGCTTCACATAATAGGAGCTCATTCCTGCTCACCCATCGTTCAGTAAGGCTCTGTTCCGTATGGTAATTCAGGGATGCAGGTTGACAGACTCTTCTGCAAATAGATGTTATTAGGCCTTGAGCATCAACATCCAGCTGGCAGGTGGGGGAGAGTGGGAGGATTTTGTGAGACAGTTCTGGAAGTGGCTGACATCATGTCTTAGTTACTTTTCTTGCCACCAGGGCAAAATACCTGGCACACAAAATTAAAGGAAGAGAGGATTATTTGGCTCACCATCTGTTGTGGTTTCAGTCCATAGTCTGCTCTCTCTGAGGCAAGGTGGCACAACAGAGAGTCATCGCAGAGGAGAAACAGTCCATGGCAAAGCAGGGCAGGCAGAAGGCAGCAAAGCGACAAACAGCAGCAGCAGTAGTAAGCTTGCCTTCCCTATCATTGTACTGCATCCCAGCTGTAAGCCTATTAATTGGTGTCACCCACACCCAGGTGGGCTTCCATTATCCACATCAAGAACTAAAGCTAAAACAGTAAGCAGACTAATCTGCACACTTTTAATCCCAATGTTACACCATGAATCCACCTTCACACACCCTAGATCTAGCCACCTCCAAAAAGCCCCACCTACAAGCACATGAGTCTTGGGTGGAACATCTAGATATAAGCCATAACCCATTGTTTCTACTCATCTTCCATTGGCAGGATCTAGTCATATCGTCCAACTTCATGAGATTCTGGAAACACAAAGCCTGGCTAGGTAGTCAGTTCCCAGACACATTGTGCATACTCCACAGAAGGGGAAGCACAGAGCTGGACTCCCAAACGAGTCCAGCTGCCTCGAGCCTTTCATCTCCCATGGTTCTCAGAGTGAGTTCGGCTCTGTGAGCTGGCCTGGAACTAAAAAGTGTTCGTCACCACCACTACCAGGAGGCCTTCACCAATCAGCCCCCAAAGAGAAAAGAAAAGAAGTTGCATTCTTTGCTCATAAAGATCTTACATTCTACTCTAACAAAACTTTAGACTCACATATGCTGCTCCTCAGCCAAAGGGCTCTTATCTAGACTATATAAAGAACTCAAAACAATCAGCCCCCCCAAATATAAAAACCCGATTCAAAAATGGGCATCTGAAATGAACAGACATTTATCAAAGAGTAAAAGCAGCAAGTAAATATATGAAAAAATGTTCCACATCACTGGTCATTCGAGAGATGCAGATGAAATCAACACTGAGATTCCACCTCACCCCACAAAGAATGGCTGCTATCAGGAAATCAACCAATAACAAATGTTGGTGGGGTTGTGGGGAGAAAGGAACCCTTCTCCATTGTTGGTGGGAGTGCAGACTGGTGCAAGCACTATGGAAATCAATACGGAGATGCCTCAAAGATCTAGGATTAGAGGTTCCATTTGATCCAGCTATCCCTCTGGTGGGTATCTTTCCAAAAGAATTAAAAGAATCATACCACAGTGATACATGCGCACCCATGTTTATAGCGACACAGTTTGTAATAGCTAAAACTTGGAAACAGCCCATTTGCCCATCAGTTGGAAACTGGATAAAGAAGATGTGTTTTTTCTATAAAATGGAATATTACTCAGCCATAAAGAATGAGAAATTAGATTCATTCATAGGAAAATGGATACATATTGAGGATGTACTCCTAAGTGAAATAAATAAGTCACACGTGTAAATACAGAATAGTTTCTCTGGTGTGAAAAACTATAATGAGATAACTGACAATGTGAAATAGGAAGAAAAGGGCTAAAGGTGTAGGGAAAGTGGGAAGGGTAGGTGAAAGGCAATAAGGGAAAAGAAATAAAACATAAGAAAATGAAAAAATGGAAATAAAGTGTTTGTGAATGGGGAGGGGAAGAGGGGGTGAAGGGAGGGCAGGGACAAGGGGAAAAAATGAGAACCAAGACTTGTCATGTAAAGGTACAGGATCCCAATAATGAATGTACCTGTATTGTATACCTAAAATATACCAACAAACTAAAAAAAAAAAAAAATTTATTATAACAATGTAGAATGAGATTTTAAATTATTTTCTAAAAGTATTCTATTTTTTGGTAGAGTATTGAGTCACTAACAAAAGTGTTGAGTGGTGTGAAGGCTTAATCCAGTAAATGTAAAGGAGTTAGAAATGGGAGAAATGACTGTGACATGTTCGTTCTGGGGAAGGATTCAAGGCCTAATCCTTGCACAATGAGTGGATCTGAATGAGTGCTCAAGAGGGGAGAGAAGGAATAGCTATTCCCCTTCATCCAGGTGATAACTGAGTCCTGGGTTTTGCTTTCGGCATTTCTGTGAACAATACCAAACTGGACGAGAAGCTTCATTTAGAAAAGAACCATTTTGGTGGTTACAAGGTAAAAGATTAGAACTTTTTAAGTGTCTGCTAGCATTTTCATGATATGGTTATAGTTGTGTCTTGGTCATTTTGGGGGCCAGGACACAATACCTGACATCCATAACTTAAAGGCGAGGTTTATTTTGACTTACAGTTTATAGAGTTTTCAGTTCATAGTTAGTTGGATCAAAGGCAGGGCAGCATGGCACAAGGGCATAGCAGAGGAGAGCTGCTCATGGTATGGCTTCCAGTCAGCAGAGAGCCAATAGAGGGGCAGGAAGGGAGATACAACCCTCGGGTCACACCCACTGTAACTACCTCTTCCCACCATGCCCCCCCTCCTAACAGCAAGCCAGCAATAAGCCATCATAATCCAATCACCTCCAGAAGCCTCACCTATGGTTTCATGAGGCTTTGGGGGGACATCTAGATGTAAACCGTAACAGGATTTTCAGGAATCAGCAAGTTATGGCCTGCAGGCCAAATCCAACCTGCTGCCTGTTTATGTACAGACCTCAGGCAAAGAATGTTTCTTATATTTTTAGCTGATTGTACAACAGATGCTGAATGTGGTCACAAAACTCAAAATATTAACTATCAAGCTCTTTATGGAAAAAGCTTACTGACTGTTGTCCTTTATAATACAAATAATAAAGTACTTTCACATTTTTTCTATACAGTAACCTCTTGTAGATGGTCTAAAAGAGAATTTTATACATTTTGTCTGGAAGCAAATATTTTCTGTATGTGGAAACATTGTTGTAATAATATAAATGTGTATGCACAGTCTTTTTATTTCTTTCATTATAACTTCATAGAGTTTAACAGTGAAGTTCATTAAGCTTATGTGGTACTGCTGTGTGGAAAAATGGTATATAGAAAATCATTATTTCTTACTTTTGTTGCTGTAAATCTATTCTTTCTACCCCCTAACAAATCTCTTCAACAGTGAGAATTCTATAAAAGGTATTTTAATTAATGAATTTAGGTAAACTCCATGGGAATAAAATTAGCATTAATGTTTGGTATCTTTTTTTAGTAAATATCTCTGTTTATAGTGTTTTTAATATATGCATAGAAATATATAAATAAAAATGATTCTCACTTATATAGTAAACTTTATTGCCAAACTGATTTTCAAAATTTTATTCATATTAAGAGCTAACTTTCATTATAATTATGCTTTTTATAAAATATTAGCTTAATTAACATAATAATTTAGAATTTACTAAGTTTACCAAATAATTACTAAACAATTCCCTAAATTGTTGTGGAATATGTGAGGCTATTTGTGCTTCGTGTAAAAATTTTGAAACTTACATGCAACTATATTTTAATGTCCACAAGGACAAGTTTTGCCTCCAAAAAGCCTATAAACATTTTGATGATAGTTACTAAGTAAAATAATTCAAACAGGAACTACTGATTTTTTTTTTCCCACTATATTTTAGCGTCAACTAGAAAATAAATCTTTTTTGGAGTCTGTCTAGCGTACCTTTACCAATTAACAGCAGAAAGTTTCATGAAGGGTCTCTGTATTTTCTTATTAAAATACTAGTTCACACATTCTGATAGGTTGAAAATGTTCTTCCTGGTTTGTTTTTTGTATTTTTGGTACCGGGGATCAAACTCAGGCCCTTGTGCTTGTGGGGCAGGCACCGGAACCACTGAGCTAAATCCCAGCCCTGTTCTTCTTGTTTTTAAAGTTCTTTCCAATGTGTCTCTGCCTCTCTTCCCATTAACGAGTGAACATGAGAATCATTTACAGGAATATTGTTTGTGGTTTATGTTTATTGAATCTTTTAAAAGTAACTCATCATTTTTTATGCCAACAGTGCTTTACTGAGGTTTAATTAGCATTGGTAAATGTACAGATCTTAAGCATACAAGCCAATTATTTGGAAAATGTATATTCCTGTGTAATCATCACACAGATCAAGATGAGAGCATTTCCATTACCCTAGAAAATTTCTTTATACCTTTAAATATTGACTTCCAACTCCACCAAAGGCAACTACTATGCTGCTTTTTATCACCCAAGATTGGCTATGCCTCTTCTTGAGCTTCGTATAAGTAGAATCATATGTAAGCTTGAGCCTGGCTTCTTTCAGTAAACAGTATGGTTTTGGAATTTATCCCTGTTAGTGCATTAACAGTTGTTGCTCCTTTTCTGTCACTGGGTGATTCTCTATTGTTTGAACAGACCACAGTGTCTTCATTTTTCTGGATAAATGGAGTATATTATGTTGATGAACATTTAGGCTATTTCGTGTTTTAACTGTGGTAAATGAAACTGCTCTGAACATTTCTGTGTAGATCTTTTGGTGGATATATCATTTATTTTCTTTTCTAGTGAAGCTGCTAGATCATACGGTAGGGGATGTTTAACTCTGATAGAAACTGCCAAAGAGATGGAGGTTTTATCATTTTACATGCCCACGGCAACATATATGAGTCCTAGTTGCTCTCTACCCTTCTGAATACATGGTGTTCATGCCGTTTTATTCTGGGCCATTCTTGCAGGTGTCACATTTATATGTTTGTTAAGGTTTAGTTCTGAAGAGTTATAAAGAGAAGGTCTGCTTCCATTTCCGTGGTCACCTTGCTTTCTCCTCCCCTGATTCCCTGTCTTGAGACCATCTTGATTCTTGCATGCTGCTTATGATTTAAGTGGGACTAAAGGTTTTCTTACCCTACATGATGTGCGGGGTTCCTCAGTGGTTGAAGTAGCCCTGTTTCAACTTGGAGGAGCACCTTGATGACAGAGAAATGTCATCCCGTTAGAGTCATAGCTGGCTCCCAGGGACACTGCCTGGGCCATTGGAATTCAGTTGGGGCCACAAGTGGGAGATGATTGCCACCAGGGCTGGAGCTCGTGGGCACTTTCTCTTATCCTTACAGAAGAGGTTATCCTAGAAAGGACAAGGAAGACTGCAAAAAGTGCCTCGTTATCTCTGTTGATTAAATTAGTATTTTTTTAAAAAAATATGAACTTCTTTATTGGCTTTCTTCAGCTTATATTCACTTAGAAGGAAATGTCACTACATAGAAAAACATATTATTGTAAATAAGTTTACTTATAGAAATAGAATTCAACTTTGGAATTAAAAAACATTATAGATGATTTTATTGGATTTCCAAACCAGTGAATAAAAGTTGTCCAGATGCCATTTGCCTAATGCCATTGAGAACAATGTGACTCTCTTTTCTATTCTTGGAAGAAGAGCAGGATATCATTTCTCATGTCCTAAAATGTACAAAGGAGGGGGAAAAGCCCTAAATTAGTTTCGGCTGAATTTCTGGCATTTTAAAATCTTTTCCATTTTAAGCAAAAATATGATCTGGCATAATTATAATGAGTAAGGTAATCTGGCCTTGAGAAGGCCTCATTACACAAGGTAATCAAATAAAATAGATTGATATGTTCTATTCTGGCATGAAAAATATTTTAACCTTTTCCTGATTTATTACACAAACTTCTGGCAATTGAATTACAGGGATAATGAACACTCCTGTATTCTGGTAGTCATTAATAAGGGCAATATTTTAAATAGGTTTTATTAAATGAGGGATGAGATGGATGATCATTCTAAACACACCAGTTTGTTTGGACTCCAGCCAACTTGAAAACAGAAAAAGCTAAAATGCATTGGTACAGCATTACGTTAGCATTTCTTGTGTTGCCAATGCTGAGGCACAAAATTTCCACTTTACTTATATAAATATACCAGACATGTTTGCTATTTTCAGGAGTGACATTCTTGTCAACTTCCCAGCCCATATTAGTTTTCACGTTTCAGTAAAAATAAATAACTTAGAAATATTTGTGAGACTTCTTCATGTTATCTGGGCAAATGTATACCTTTAACATTTTTATTTTTCAACCTTGTTGCCTCCATATACCGCCAGCATAGCTAGGGTGACACTGGTAGAGCGTGGGAGAATTGTACGCATGTTCAGGTCTGGTTATAAAAATAATAGAGTCAATGTATTCACTGAGCACAATGGCGTCTGGACTGCATCTCCGGCACAGCCTTCCTTGTATCTTTAATGTTCCATCATGAAGTACAGCTGTGCTAATCAGGGGTTATAGTCTCAATCACTATTGCTGAGCTTTTCTGCATCTTGTGTTTTTCTTTTAATGCCTACATGTTTGCATTAGTCTGTCAAGCACATCCCCAAATTGGTTTAAACTTCATTTATCCCAGTGTGTTCTTGATCTGGAGCTCTTGTAGTTCCAACATTCATAGAATTTGTACAGTACGCCTGGGAGCTCTTTGGGGGTCTTATTAGAATTTGTGGGTTGTATTTTAAAAATGAAAGGAAGAGACTGTCTTTTGCACTTATTTGCTCTATCTTGCATAGAATTCTATTGTGACTATGGGACTATGAAGTCTTCTGTTTGTACGGTAATTATATGCAGTAGAAATGGATGTCAGTCTGGGCAGAACTATCACAATATCCCCTTAGATACTGGGAGAATCACATGCTGCCTTGTGAGTGAGCATGAGTAGGCACCAGCGCACTTCTGTCGTCTTCTTAGGAGGAATCTTTCTTACCTACCTTTTGTTGTTTTTTCCATATAAAAATATAGGTTGTGACAACTATAATGGAATTCTTGCTCACTTTTTTGGGGTAAATTTATCATGCAAGGCCTGATGGCTTCAGACCATGGTACAGTTTGGATGTTAATTTCAGCCCAGTATATGTAAAAATAACACCCCAGTTTCTCTGCTGCTGTTACTAACACAAATAAGACAAGCACCTTATAAAATTAGTTCTGAAAACATTGGACCAAAACAGTGAGGTTTTTTTTTTTTTTTTTGAATAATTGTGGCTGGCATTTCATCTCACTTATTCTCTTTACTCCTGAACCTCAAAGAAGTTTGTGTCCCATCTGTTTTATCAGTTTCCTAGAGGTGGCCTACGAGGCACAAGCCGTTTGTGCCTCAGTGTCTCCCTATGTTTAACCAGGTTGTGATTTGACCTGGAATGATCCACACTGCACCAAGTAGATGAACTTCCTGAGGAAATCCAGTTGACATGCCAGAAAGCACAAATCTGAACGGAGGTGTCATGCCTGGGGCTCACAAGTGACCTATATGGGTAAGAGCATTTGGGATTAAATTATCATATTACATGTATTTGTGCCTCACTAAGTTACAGAGTCAGCAAAGCACTTTTGAATCACCAGCACTATTTAATTTGCCTGGAGCTATCTTTTACCCTCTGTCAACTAAAGGAGTGGGTGGCTAACACATTCTCCCTCTCTCTCTCTCTCTCTCTCTCTCTCCCTCCCTCCCTTCCCATCCTCCCCCACCCTCTCTTCTGTTACTAAAGATTTGGCCCCTGCAGGCCATATGGTCTCTCCACTCAGTCCTGCCATAGTAGTGTAACCGTACACAGTACTAAAAGTATAAGCATGACTGTGTTTCCATAAAATCTTATTTTTAAAAAAAATTCAGGTGAGATACAATGTGATTCCTGTTCTAAATCAAACCCTTATTGGTCAAAAGTTTAGAAAACTTCTTCCTACCCTCACAGTCATAGCTCTTGGGGAAAGACCTCTGTAGCCCATAGTGGAATTCTTACACCGGGAGGCCATGTCTTAGCAGGCTAATCACGAGACTGTTGTTTGTAAGCTCAGCACTCAACAGGATGTAACTGCTTTCCCTTAGGTATTTAGCCAACAGACCCACCATCAGCTGGTCAGCATAGTGCCTTAGTTATAGGCCGGGGAGCCACACAACAGGCATTGTTACCTGCTGGTCAGCCATATTTTCCCTGGTTCTGAATAAGAAGAGAATTTTATTAAGATGGCTAAATGTAATATTGGAAGAAACATTTCAAGGGATATCTTTTTTAAAAGTTTACACACAGGAGGGTCTTTTAAAGAAGTGAGCATTCTAATACATCTTAGTTTGGCACCTTTGCTAGAAATCCTTCATGAATATCACTCACTATTTAACCACATCCTAGTTTTATCCATGCGCTTGCCAACAGTATTTCTTTTTTAAACCTGATCATGGGAAGGTGCTTTGCTCAAGAACCTTGAAGAACTTTAGGCCTCTGTGTAAGCAGTAACTCCCGAAAGTTTATCCTCTACTTGTGGCTACAGCAGTTTTTCTGTGATTCAGTTATACTAAGACAGGGACACCAGAGAGTGGTCCGGAAAGGTGGCTGAGGAGTGAGTGGCAGAATAAGTTGACTTTGTACTCAGAGAAGCAGCGTCCAGAGTACACAGTGGGAAGTGCAAAGATGAGGTTTGATAAAAGCCTGATGACCAGACAAGGAACTGAGTGGTGGAATCATGGGACTTTCAGGAATTCTTAATAGTCATTCCCAGTGCTATTAGTCCCCTGTGGTGTCTGTGGTTTCTCAGACCAACTCTGTCACTTTTTTGTTGTTGTTGTTACACTTTGTCTATCCATTCATTCATTTTGGGGACAGAGTCTCACTGTGTAATTCAGGCTGGCCTTGAAGTCACTATGTACACCAGGCTTGCCTTGAACTCACGGCAATCCTCCTGCCTCAGCCTCCCGAGTGCTGGGATTACAGGCGTGCGCCACCACACCTGGTTTTGTCACTTGTTTCTTGATATAAGTGATCTGAAGCTGGCTTTCTAACATTCTCATCACTTAGGCCACATCTGTAATTCCTGCTGACTTGACTATTTGAGAAAACAAAACAAACAAACAAAACCCACAAAAGGTATATATTTTTTTCCTCACCAGAAGACTGGATCATTTATTCCTACTTTTCTTTCAAAAGACCTCCATCTTGCAAAG
The DNA here is from genome assembly GCF_012274545.1 of Fukomys damarensis. NCBI lineage: Eukaryota > Metazoa > Chordata > Mammalia > Rodentia > Bathyergidae > Fukomys > Fukomys damarensis. The sequence continues at coordinate 17,986,521 of NW_022900917.1, read as the reverse complement.
TCATATCAAATCCTTTTCCTGCATTTGCAATTACTCACTCTAGAAGCTAAGGTTGCCCCTAGCAACCAGCAGTTTGTCTAAACTGCATTGGTTTCAGTGTTCTCTTAAAGGAGAGTTTCTCAAAATCAATTTCTAAAGAACTTTCATATCCCACATGGCCAAACATATATAAAGAGCAATTCAAATTTAGAGAGTTTAACAAGGCCTTTCAACAGAGGTTTAAAGTAATTCCATAGCCTGAGTTATTTTGAGATTAAACAGAAATTCTATTACTGGTTACAACAGGAGTATAATTTGCTTTTATGGGTTCCTATAGTTTCATTTAATAAAATTCATCCAGTGAGCACACCACACCCTGCAGTCAGAGGTGGTGCTGTGGTAAGCACTTGTGAATGTGTTTTGGGCAACTTTCCAGGTAGTAACTGAGGGCTGGGAGACCATGTGGCTTGCACTGAGCCCCATAGCTCCATGAATCCCCCATCCAAAGCTCTGGCAAATACTTTATGCCCCCCAGAGCCAAATGGGAGCCAATCAAGCTGTTTGGTTATTTGAATTAGGAAAGAAAAAGGGGAAGAGAACGTGAATAGTAGAAGGTGGGAAGAGGGTTTTGTGAAAATTGTCTGTTTTTTTTTTTTTCATTTCAGGGAAAGTAATTTTTTCCTTTTATTAGGTGTAAAAAATCTAAGGCTAGAGGTTGTTTTGACAAACTGATAGAAAATGAATGATAAAAGTATCTGAAAGATCCCATTTACTAAACAACAAATCAAGTTTTGTTTACATGAAGCCATTGTAATCTCTTGCATCTATGTGATCATTTATAAATTAGGGTATTCTTTTCATAGATATCCTCGCACTGATAATTGTAATGACTAGGATCATTGTCAGCATATGTACTATTTCTTGTATTTAACACATGAAGAAACAGAGGCTCAGAGAGGTGTGAATATACCTAAGGCCCCAGAACACAGACTCCGAGATTCTGAGCCTGAATCTGAACCTAGCTTTTAGGTCTCCAGGATTCAGCCACAATGTCTTCTATGACCATGTGCTTCTGTGCCACTCATCTTAAATATTGCTGTCTATCTGTCTGCCATAGATTGAAGGAAATACACATCAAAATATTCAGGATTGCTGGGTGATCGGTACCACCTGAATGGATGAGAGTGATTATTTCAAGGCACCTAGTTTGAAACACACGTAACAGAGTCAGTTCTATATAATTTTGGAGTAAAAGGCCAAGCTGTATTGTGTAACTATGCAGGTAGCTGCTGTCCCCAGTAGTTCTAAATGTTTTGTATTTCCCTTTGTGTAGAGAGGATAAAAATAAATGTATGTGTTTATTAACGAAGTTAACTCTCTAAATTCTGCTACGGTGATTTTAAAAACATTGTAGCTCTTCAACTTTCAATATTGAGTCTGAGGCATTTTCTAGGTAAAGTTGTAGATAAAAAAAAAGATAAGAATAAAAATAAAATAGTCAAGGAGACCTTTTCATGATATGCACCTTTTTCTCACAGCAATAAATATTAAAACTCTTCCACTGTTTAAACGACTGTCTTCAGATCAGAGACAACCCAGAATTTCACTTTGGGACATTTCCCATTCTCTTAATCTTATTAAACGAGGAAAATAGGAAAAGAACTTTAACTTTTAAGAGATGGAAATCATATGTGTATATAGACTGTGTATAGAGCTTAGATACCTAGAAAAAAATGTATCCAGATATCAAGTCCAGCTTTCACCTTTTAAGATACCTATGCCCAAGACACTGAGGACAGGAAAATCCTGGGAGGAATCCCTGCCTGTGCTATTTTTGGAGATTTACAAAGACAGAGATTTTACTTATGTCAGTGTTTTAACATTATCAGACAGTGAGCTTACCCCTGGCCCGGTCAGCTTAATGATGTCTTCATTCAAGCATGCAGCTTAGAAGACTAGAGCAGCAATTAGAAAAGAAAGTAACGGTATGTTTCCAAAAGTTAATGTCTCTTAATCCTACCTGCCTGGATTAGTTCCTTGGTGAAGAAACAAGGAAGGATAAGTGAAGTAGGGGACATAGGGATGAATTATCAACACAAAAGAGAAATTTAAACATTTGGAAGCTAAACTCAAAGCACAGATGATTTAACACTTGTTCTGTTTTATTTTGGTTTTAAAAAAAAGTGAACGCTCTTCCTTCCTTGGTTAGGAGGTAAAATAATTGGTAACCTTTTACATGGTTCTTTTTGTCTCCATAATCGAGAGCTCAGTCAGTAAATACTTGCTCTGGCAAACTTTTCTGAATGTGTTAGAAAATAGCACCTGCCAAAAATGGATTGGTGCGTGCTCTGCCCCACTGAAAGGAGGTTGCGATGAAGAGCTGCCCCTCTTGGGTAGTTGAGCTTGCCAAGGTCTAATACAGTAGAAGTGCAAAGGGGAACCAGAAGGAGAGACACGATTCAAGAGTAACAAAGCACTGGCGCCCATGGCACTAAGTCTATTTGCTTCCCAAGATTTAGCAGAAAGGCTTAGACCACCCTTGTGATTTTATCATCTTTGGGGTAATTAGCTTAATATGGCACACTATAGTGAAGGCTTCCACTGAAAGGCACTCTTTAAACATCTTTTTCTGAATCATCAAAATAAGAGTGGAGCAAATGAAGAGGGAAAAAAAAAATCACTTGTAGACAAAGCTGCTACCTTCAATTCTTGAGAATTGTAGTTCGTGGCTAATTATACTGACATTTCTATTGTACAAAAATGTTGAGAATGCAAATATAATTTCTCAGCTAATTATTTCATTATGTGGAAGGGATATGTGTGAAGTAATAAATCAACATTGTCTTTATGACAACCAGCAGTTGTGGACTTTAATAATGAAACTTTCAATAAGTGCACATCCTGATTAGGTAAGAAATGCCTTTTCTGTTTATGTGTACAATATACTTTCTTTAGCAGATACCTTTCTGTCCCAATAAGTAGTGATATTTGTGTGAGCAAGTTACTTCTGGCAGGAGAATCCAATGGCTATGAAGAGGTGTGTCTGCCAACCTGTGCCTCTCTTCTGAACACAGAACAGCCAGTTGGCTGATGAATGGTGATTGCAATGGTTTAGATCTGAAATGTCCCTCCCTCCTCATGCGTCATGTGTTCAGAGGTGGGAATTTGGGGAGGTAATTGAATCATGGGGTGCTCTACTTATCTGTGCATTCATGCATTCATGAACTCATAGCTAAATGTGCTGTTAGGCAGTGAGGCCTGGCTGGAGCTGGGTCACTGGAGTCATGACCTGGAAGGGTATATTTTTGATCTTGGCTCCTCCCTCCCCCCCCACTTTCATGGGGTAAGCAGTCCTTCTCCCTCATTCCCTCCCATCATATTGTTCCTGCCTTAGTCACCCAGCCATGAACAGAATCCTCTGAACCATGAGCTCAAATAAACCTCTCATCCTTTAAGGTGCAGGTGTCCGGTATTTTGTCCTAGTGATGGAAAAGTAACCAATACAGCGGTGAAACTCCTTGTGCTTAAAAAAAACAAAACAAAACAAACAGAGTTATTCTGCTTTTTAATGTTAAGAGCAACAGAATGTTAAATATTACATTGTGTAGTTTAAATTAGAAAGTAATGGAGCCTGAGGGAGGAGAGAGGGACACTGAAGAATGAGAAGGTGAGAGGATTTGAGGGTGTCCAGCATTTCATCACTGTATCATCAGTGTAAGAAGTGCAACTAAGGTTAATGCAAGTTTTCGGGGAAAATGACACCACATTAAATGAGGAGTTTTTAAACTGACAGTCCTTAGCACTGGTGTCTTTATAATCCATCTATGTCTAAATTATACAGAATCTGAACATTTTTCTGAACACGTTTGGTCATTAGCAGTGATACCTCCGCATCAGGGTGCCAGGCCACTTTGAGAAACCTGCGCTCTCTGTTTTGACAAAGTGTTAATGATACGCCTCGGGGGCTAACAGTCTGATCATAGGTAATACTGAGCAACTCGTCTCTGTACCTTCCATTTCACTGAGTTCTTAACAACTTCATTTTTAATGTTAGTGTTTCTAAAAGCTAAATAGCTGCTGTTGAAAGTCTAAGGGAGCTTTTGACAAATTGTTCAGGACTTGAGCATGAAGCCTTCCTGATACATGTTCGCTAACCTTGAACACTCTAGGGCCTATTCTGAATATTTGGTGGTTTCTACTGCCCTAACTTGCTCTCACTCACATATGAAAATACATCTGTGTACATCAGAACTTTATGAAGAATTGTAATAAATAATTGGGGACTTGAATTGAAACTTAATGATCTGTGTTAATACCAATGCAAATAATGTGAGGTGTAAGATGAATTACCTGAGGCTTTTCCTTGTGAGGAAATTTGCATATGAACCAGCAATGGCTGCTAATTTATTGCACAGTTTCTTTGCCTTGTGCTTGGCAAGTTTCTTATGGAAGAGATCAACAGCAAGATACACAATAGTTTCCCAAATGTTGAAATAGGTGGAAAATCTGGTTCTTCTAATGCAGGAAGTCTTCTGTGTGTTTATTGAACTTTATGATGGCAGAGTTCAGTAATACAAAAAAATCGGAAGAATAGAATTTCAGTAGTGTTTTGATTCCTGATTTGCTGAGCTATCCATTTTTACCCATGGTTCTGCATAATTATTGCTGCATCCCATTTTACTTGCAAAGGTGTCCTTGTTTAGATGGCAACTTAAACAGTCATTCTACTTATTAGCTACTCTTTGTCATAGGAGTTTAGATCTAAACTCTCACCCCAAACACTCATGTGTTCAGGAGTGGAGCTCTTGGGATGAGTGGATTAACCATGAATTCATAGCTGAATGTGCTGTTGGCATATAGGGCCTGGGTGACAGAGGTGGGTGACTGGCAGGCTGCCTTTGGAGGGTAGAACTCTTGCTCTGGCTTTTCCTGCTCTCCCCTTCCTAGCTGCCATGGGCTGAGCAGTTTTCCTCCACTATGCCCTTCTGTTGGGCCATTTCTGCCTTGGAACCAGATAGCCATGGACTGAACCTCTAAAATGGGGAGCCAAAATAAACCTCTCCTTCTTTAAGTTGTGGGTAGCAGGTAGTTTGTCCCAGTGATGAGAAAGTTACTAATATATTCTTACCTTTGAAAATAATTGTAAGTTTAAAGAGAACAAAATATCTTAGTATATGGTATACCTTTGAATACATATAATAAGTTCACATAATCCTCAGAACAACCTTATGAAATTTAGGTCTTGAAGAGGACTTGCTCATAGAGATTAAATGGTTGTCAAGATCATTTAGTTAATATGTGACAGAACTAGGACTCCAACGCAGATGTCCAGAGCAAACTAATGCTAGTGAGTATAATAACAGGAAGATTATCATTCTTAACCTTACTAATAAAGCTGTCGTTTGCCTAGGAGTAGTTCTTTACCATTATTTATATCATAGACTACTTTGGCAGTCTGGTGAAACATGCACCTCTTCTCACATAAAATACAGTAATACCCCAGTTCACAAATGCTTCTGTTTACAAACAGTTCAGTGTGCAAACAAAAACATTTTGACATATTTTGCTTCCATTTGCAAACTCTACCTTGGGTGACAAAGATGACCACAGCTGTCTTCTCTATGCAAACACAAATACAACCTTCTCCCCTAAATCATAAAACAAATTAAGCCAGTGGTGGTGGTGCACACCTGTAATCCCAGCACTTGGGAGACTGAGGCAGGAGGATCACTGTGAGTTCGAGACCAGCCTGGGCTACATAGTGAGTTCCAGGTCAGACTCAATTACGTAGTGAGACCCTGTCTCAAAAACAAACAAACAAAAAATCAATCATAAAACAAATTAAGTTCATAAACTGAGTTACCACTGTATATAGTGGTATTATAAAGACATGAATTGTGTTAATATCAATTATCTAATTTTTAATCTAAATTTATGATATAATACGTATGTTTTAAAAAGTGGATCAATTAATATCTTGAAGTATGAATTGTTACTAAAATTTCAAACGAGTGATGAACATAAAGATAATTTTCAGTTTTCTGCAGCAAGTCTAATGTGATATGAAAACATCTGTGATTTCTATTGGTGATGAAGTGACAGGTTCTCCTAATACTACTGTTTTGGCTTATGTCTAGATGTCCCCCCACAGCCTCATGCACTGATGGGTGGGGATTTGAGGAGATGATTGGGCTTAGTCCACTGATGAGTTTATAGCTACGTGTGACATTGAGAGGGAAGGCTGGTGAGAAGAGGCCTGGGGAAGTGGGAATTACGGTGTCCACCCTGTTCTGAGGTTGCCAGCATCCTCAGGGTTGTCCCGCCAGTCAACAGCAAAGCCTTCAACCGTCAATGATGCACTTCACAGAGAAAGCAGAAATCTAAAGAACTGGCAGAGAGGTCTGTGTGCCTGACTAATCGTGCTTCTTTCATTTGCCTTGAGCATTTCTAACATTCAGTCTCCCCTAAGTGATCCTCAGGTGGCTTCCCAGACTGGTCATTATTTCCAACATATTTGATGCTATTTTCTGCCATAGCTATTTTCCCTTTCTACCTTTGGGTGATTACTGTTGCTGTTTATTACTGTTCTCAGGTGAAGGAAATTGTTTTTCTTCATCTCCCTTAGCTCAATACAGATACCTATTTGGACTTTTTTTTTCTATAAACACTATAATTCCTTAGCCTCCTTTTATCTAAACTACGCCTATTAAATTATTTTAAATCTTCTCAAAGCTAAATTGCCTCATCTATTTATTATTTTCCTTCATTTTGCCTGAATACTTTACAATTTAGAAAGTATATGAAGTGATTGGTAAAGCTCTGAGTAGTCCCAGGGTGTATTTACCGACTTCTGTAATTGAGTCTTACTGATTGTACTATGTATTATTAGTCTCGTGTTGCACTAACTTTAGCATAAGAATCTTTAAGATTTTAAAAATGCATATTTGTTATTCTTTAAATTCTATTTAGCTTTTTTCATGGCAGTTCAGTTGTTATTGCTCACCGCCTTCTCCTCCTGTGAGCGGTGGCCATATTATTTTGGCAGGACGGGTGCCCTGGCAATTCTCACGCTTAGGGATCAAACCGCGATGAGAGGGAGTCTGCAAAGGACGTGCTCGGCCCCAGTTTCACCTGAGAATAAGAACACTCTTACAACAAAGCCTCCACATAAGAGTACCTTGTTATGCTGTTATTGAAAGAACCTCAGAAAATTTATATGTATCTTGGTAATTTATGGCTATTTTTAGAAATGACTTACACTCTACGGAGTCTTCTCGAAAGTACTTAATGATTTTTAAAATCATCATTGAAAATTCTAGATTTCCAAGCAGTTGTAAGAAATAAAACAGATTCCATGTGCCTTTGAGGCAGTTTTCTCCAGGAGAAGCAACTTAGAAACCTGTAGTGCAGTATTAGAGCCGGGGATTTGATAGTGATACGGAGAAGAGAAAAAACATTTTCATCGCCTGAAGAATTCCTTATGCTGCCCTTTTGTAGCCACATCCACTTCCCTCCCCACATTTGTTTTTATTTTGAAGACTTTAATTTAATTTTGAATTCATTTTAACAGATACATAGAAATTGTTCGCATTAGTGGTGTAGCACATAATGTTTTGATACATGTGTATATTGTATAATGTTCACCCAGGTTAAACGTTTGTCTCCTCATACACTTATTTCTGTATGGTAAAAATTTTCAAAATCCTCTCTTCTCCCTTCACAAAATGTGCAGAACATAGTCGTCATCTGTACTCGTCTGCCTGCACCCCCAGAGCCCTTGGCTCCTGTCTAACCATGGGTAACTTAGCTCCCATTGCTCAGCCTCTCCCTATCCCCGCCTCCCTCCTGTGGTAACCATCGTTCTACTCTCAACTGCAGTGAGCGCAAAGTATTTATTTTTAATATTTATAATAAATGTCAAAAATGTATAGTTTAAGAACTTTCCATAATACTCATCAGAGATCTAGCTTAAACCCTATGCTTGCTTTTTTAAAAAAGAATATATTCTTTAGAAACACTGATGTTGTATCACCAGTTCTAGGAACCACATGATCATTACCTTCCTCACCACCACCACCCAAAATGGGGCTGGATGCGTGCTTGCACGAGCTTTCGTATACAAATGCACACACGTACCTGTGTTCAAATACCTCGACACAGTTTTGCTTAGCACTGAGAGCCTCAAAGTGCCAGACAGTGTTTTAAGCTCTCTCCTTTTCTTGCTTCCTTTCTAGTGGATCAAGACTGCTAATAAATTTGCTAGAAATATGAAGTCGTGTGTTAGAGCAAAGTAACTGCTGGGGAGCAAAATAAAATAGGGAGCAGAGACAGGGATACGAAGAGGGGGCCATTTAATTCTTGATGGAGGGAGAAAGAAGACTTTACTTGAATAAAGGCCTGCAGAAGACGAAGAAGAGAGCTTCACAGATAGGTAAAACATGTTAGGGAAAATGGACCGTTATTGAAAAAGTGCCAAGGGAGGACTGGGTTTAGGATTCAGGGAACGGGGAGGAAGGCAATGCCCCAGAAGAGGAGCAAGTGGGAAGATGTGTGGTCTGTGCTGTAAAGAAACTCAGATCAAGTCAGGCCACCAAGGCCACTGAATCTGGCTGAGAATGGAGCTGCTGCAGGCTCTTGAGCAGAGGAGGGGCATGATTGGAATTAGCATCTCAGACGAGCATCCTGTTTCTGGCTTGAGAGTGGGCCTGAGGAGACTAGAACTGAACCAAAGCAACAACGCAGGTGAGAGCTGATGGTGGCCGGGACTGAGCTGGCAACAGCAGAGGGAGACAAGTGGTCAGGCTGCAGATGCATTTTAAGGAGAGTCAACAGGCTCTCATGATGGATCGTTTACGGAGTGTGAAAGAGAGGGGACAAGTGTGACCTCATGTTTGGGCCCTGAGCAAGTGAAATGGAAGGAGTAAAGGAGAGGAAAGTGAAGTGGAGATCAGGCGCTCAGCTTTGGACATCTTAAATTACAGGTATCAGAGGCCAACATGGAGAGATCAAGTGGGCAGCATGGCTGCAGTGCAGGGTGGAGGTGTATGGCTGGCCATGGGCAGGTCGTTTTCTCCATGTGTGTGCCCCAGTCATCAGACCTGCCTTCTCTCAACCCCTTCTCCTATCCAGTGGAAGCTCAACTTCTGTGCTTCCAGCCCTGTGATTACTGATTTTGTTCTCCAGGAAATACAGTGCCCTAAGAGGTCTTGTCCTTACATCTTGAAGATGTCTTTGTTTCTAAGGCCAGGCTTTTCCACAGGCCTCCTTCACATATCTTCATGAGCTCCACTGGAAATTACTCTCCCTGAGCTGTTTTCTTTCTACTCCTCAGGTTATAATATCTTCTCTTCCCCCAGGGCCGTTGTAGCCTCCAGGCCCTAGAAGCCATTGAATCAACATATCAGGTGATGCAGTTGGTGTATTACTTTCCTCTTGCTGGGGCAAAGTACCTGACATCAGCAACTTAAAGGAGGAAAGGCTTATTTGGCTTGCAGGGTTTTTTTGTTTGGTTTTTGGTGGGTTTTGTTGGGGGGCACCGGGGATTGAACTCGGGTCCTTGTGCTTGCAAGGCAGGCCACTGAACTGCTGAGCTAAATCCCCGGCCCTTGGCTTGTAGTTGTAGACCGTGACCAGCTGGCTGCAAGGCAGAAACAGCATGGTAGAAGGGCATGAAAGTTTTAGAAAAGCTGCTCTCGCCCTACCATGGCAGTCAGGAAATACAGAGGGAAGGGAGGAGCTAGGGACAAGAAAGACTACACCCTTCCAGGTCACTTCCCCAGTAACACGCCTCCATGCAGACCCCACCTCCCAACAGTAAGTCCACTCTAACACCCACATGCTCCAGTCACCTTCAAATCCATGAGACCTCTGGGAGCATTTTAGATCTAAACTGAAGCAGTGGGATAGGGATAGTTTTGGGGTTGGCGGGTAACTTGCTCAGTCTTTGTAAAGGTTCAGTCCAACATTCCGTAGGACACTTGAGGTTACTTTAGTCATAAAATCAAACAACCATTTAGGCTTGCTCCTAGAGCCTTCCTTTCTGAGGTCATTTCTCCCATTCCTTTTAGGCATTTCAGCAGATTCAGAGAATGGCTTTGGCTCTGTTCATAAACGTGCTCCTGAGCCCACCTCAGCATGGGCACAGATACAAATCTGACTCTTCAATTTTCAAAAAATGTTATTATTTAACTTTCCTGTGTAGTCGAGCATAAACACATGAATCTTCTTTGAAGCAGTAATATAAAATGTTCACTCGTTCCACAGTCATTGAGCACCTGCTCTATGTTCTTGGTGCTGCTCCAGACCCCAGTCTCCCTGTATGGCTAGGGACCATACCTGCTTCCAGAGACTGCACAGGACATATTGGTACAAAACTTGTTGAACTTAAACTTGAATTCAACTGGTTGTCCTGGATTTTATATGGCAACCTTGGTTGCTGAGCAGCTTGGCTGGGCTGCAGGGTCAAAGGTGGCCTCACTCACATGTATGGAAGCTGGAGCTGGCTGTCAGCTGGACTGCTCTCTCAGGTGGTGCCTCAGCCTGCAGGAGGCTTCTTTATGTATCAGCCGTGGGATTGCAAAAGGGGAAGGTGGAGGCCGTGAGTCCTCTTCTGACCCACATTCTATTGTCACATGTGGTCAGATCTACCAAAATCTGTGGTCAACAAAAAAGGCCACAGTGCCAACCCAGATTCAGGTGGGGAAAGACATTGCACCTTTTGGGAAAAAGGAATAGAAAGATCACCTTACAAAAGGGCAAACATACAATGAAGGGAGGGATAGATAGCCATTAAGTCACATGCCGTAAGTGGTGAGCGCAACAGAAAAGTCCCTTTCTTCGGGGACTACACATTCTTCAGAGAGGCTAGGCCATGCATCAAGGGCCAAATAGATGTACAAAATGGCTTTGCTTTTTACCCTGAGTGAGATGGAAGTCACGTGAAGGGTTTGAGATAAGGAATAGGATCATCTGGTTTAGATTTTTTAAATAGGATAACTATATGGAAAATAGGCAGAAGGATGACAAGCATGGAAGCAGGGAGGCAGCTGAGAAACTTTTACAATACTCCATGAGAACAGTGGAGCTGGTGAGATGGTGTTGGACAGCAGGTCTATCTTGAAAACAGAGCCAACGGTATTTGCTGATAGATTGTTTTATCTGGAGTCAAGAATAACTGTCAACGGGCTTAGCCAACAGTGACTAGAAGGATGTTTTTGCTGTTTGTTAAGTTGCATTCCTCTTTAAGAGGGAGACAAGAAGTCCAAGGGAAGAAGAAAGTTACATGAAGACAGAAGCGGGAGGAGCAAAGGCAGTGTGATGTGTGGGAGACAAGTCCAGGAGTGAGGGCTGCCTCTGGGGGCTGTCAGAGGTAGGGGAAGGGATTCGTTTTAGCTCTATCAGATTGATTTTGGACTAAAACCCCCATAACTTTTAGGAGAATAGATTTGTGTTGAATTTGTGTTAATTCATTAAAGCAATTAGACATCTAAGTGGAGATGCTGAATAGCTGCCGGATGTGAGTGTTAAATTCGGGATGGAGGCATGGAGATATCAGTTTGGACTTTATTACCAAATAGACTTGCTTGAGACAATAAGCCTGGCTGAGAATTCAGAGTGGGAGCAGGGAAAAGGAGGATTTCTGCCTGTCTCTGACCACCCCAACATCTAGAGGTTAGGGAGATGAGAAAAACAGCCGAGAAAAAGGAGCAGGAGCATCCAGTAAGGTCTGAGGACAGCCAAGAGCTCGAGGTCCCAGAGGGCAAGGCAAACAGGTGTTTCCAGAAGAGAACAAGGGTCAAGGGCAGCTCCACTGAATATTCGCCATTTAATGCCTGTTGGTGACCTCAGCCTTGATTTTTTTTACCCCTAACTCCTATAAAACTTCTAGGAGGGACAATTGATACTTGAGAAGGGAGTACCCTGTAAACCATGCTTATGTTTATTCTATTCGAGATTGCCTCGTGCCCCTCTCTCGGGACACTACATATATGGAAAGCGGTGTTTGGATGCTTAGAATAGTGTCATTCATGCCTTTCTTCATTTCCTCAGTATTTCCAAATGCCCCTGGCTAGGCCCTGAGGATTTTTCAAGTGAACTGACAAGATCCGGGTTCTCACAAGAAAGCATCCAGCCTAGGGATGTTTTTTTGCAGGGCAGACATCACCTTTCTGCCAAGGTTTTCCTGTCCTTTTTCAGTAAGCACCCTCTCTTTTCTGTGTAATTCGTAGAACTCAACACATTTAATGTAACAGCCAGTTATTGCCTCTGCTGCTAAATTCTGCCCTCTTATAGGACCGTGATGCTATCTCAGTTTTCTGGGTGAACAAACTCCTTTATTAGAAGGTTGGCAATGTAATTTATTATTAAAACCAGGAAATCTTTGGAAGAAAAAGGAGGCTCGGTTAGTGATCATACCAAGGTGAGGGCTATAAACTGAGATTGCCTGTGGCAAGCGTAGAAGTATGGCTTCTCTAGTCCTTAGTTTCTGTTTCGACAGCTACTAAATAAATATGTTTGATCCCTGAAGAACCACATTTACTGAAATATGATTTAACATTTTGCTTTAGTTGAGGATCAGTATGTTGAAAATAGCATTAGGAAAAGTGTTTCTTCATCTGTTGCAAAAACTTACTGGAGACTCTGTCCATTATTTTTCTCAATGTTCCTCATTTGAAGAGCCAAGAAATAATTCCTTTTAGAAATGAATGCTTGGAAAATATTGCTTCTTTCAAGGAACTAATGCTATTCTTTTCCTGTATAATGACAGCTCAGTAATACATCAGTCTTGTCCTTTACACTAGCAGCCACAAGCTAGAGCTAAACTATACCTGTAAGTCTCTACTAGGTCATGTCAAAATGTTTCAAATTGTGACTTTTCTTTGTCTTCAAGCATGTGTGGAGCACCAGTGTATGATGAGATCTGTTTTTAAACTAGAGCTGCAACAGAGAGGGATACAGATTTGTCCACTGTCTTCCTGGCGCTGTGGTTTGTAAGCATTTACTTGGTCTTTAAATATGGCTCTAGGATAATTTCTTGTAGGGAGCCTGTAATTCTTTCAGGAGTAAGGCAAGTCCAATAAAACTAAATAAAGTGAAACAGTCCAGCATATTACAGAAGGGTGTTTCGTTTTAATCATGCAAGGCTTGAGGGAACAAATGCCCAGGCTTATATTTCGGGTTTCTTCTTTCTCATGAGGTTTCAAACCCACTACTGTTCTTTTAAAAGAAGAAGAAGGGCATATTTAAGAAAATACAATTATTTCTAAAGTTCTTTTGGCATCTTTACTAATACTAGTAATGAGTGATTGATCCAGTGAGACATATGACAGTATTGTCATAATCCAAAAGTGCTGTAAGTGGTTAGCTATATTCCACAGATACAGGAGAATTTATTAACTGGGTTTTAAAATGATGTGCCCTTGCCCTAAATATTTTAATTCTCAAGTATGTAGTGCCTATTTTGCAGGACAAGGAAATGATGCATACCGTATTATAAAAACAAATAAACTATCTACTTAAGAGAAAATGAACTCAGCTGTCAGTTATAACCTAAGGGGCAGAGAATGTCAAAAAGCTGGCGTAGTCTAGCTAAGAGGAAGGCAAGAGAAGTCAATCAGCAGCACCCACCTTCCTGTCTGGCACCCAACACCGCTGAGCACAAGAAACACATCTTTTTATTTATTTAGCACATTACAGTGTTAACAGAAGTGGGTCATGGAGGGAAGAGCTCCTCGTGCCAGTTCAATTCTTACCTTTCACACCTGTGGAAGGATGGGAGTTGGCGGGGTTCAGAAGAGACTGACAGAGAGATAACCTGGGTGGGAGGGGACCGAGAGAAACAGGGAAGGAAAGGGCCCAGAAGGCTGCTTTCACAAAGCCCACTGGGTGGGCCATGCCTCTCTCTTCTACAGCCGCATATGCAAATGAATCCAAAGCCGATCATATGAAACACTTGACAAGTGCATGGTATTTTTAAAAAGTCAAAATTTAATTGTGGGATCTTGAGTCACACTAGTTCTATCGATTATGTTACTATAATATCGGGAATAAATCAGAAACTGTGAAATATTGATTTTCTCTGAAAGCTTTTTTAAAGTACACCTACCAAACACCCTGGATTTTTTTTTTTTTTTTGCCTACTTTTTTTTAAACTAATGCTAAAATCAAAGCAAATACAGTCCCATTTTCTAGATGGGTAAAATACATCTTTCAGCCAATGTTCATGCCACAGTTTTAAGGCTAAAACTGTGTACTCTTGTTGCCATAGTGATGTTTATGGAGGGGTCATATGTTTTCAGTAAGTTTAAGGATCATTCAGGACCTTGACTAGCACAAGAGGAGAATTCACTGACAGATATCTAGAGTACTTCAAATGACAATGTAAAAATGGAATTCCCGAAAAGGCAGGTTTGTGTCTCGACAGAACACCTCTGTGTGCACACACTGAGTGATGGGGCTGGAAAGGGGTCCCCAGGAGCCACTCATTCTGTTCTCCATCTCCAGGCAAAGTGGTGGCTAACCGACAGTAGGTACCTGCAATGTCAGGATTGATGTAACTTGCCCAGCATTGCCCGTGTCCCCATGCTGCAGCCAGCTTAGCTGTCACATGAAAATAACTTATGGCACTGCCTCTTGTTGTCATTCTGTTCCTAGATCTCCCTTGGGTACTCAGAGCTGCTCAAAACCGAATGCTGGAGACCATCAGAGATAAAAGTGTGAACTTCAGGGTACACCTAACCAGAAAGCAAAGCCTGTATTTGGCTCTGCATAGCAGGAGAAACCTCTTTACCTGTTATCTGATTATGACAATGCTTTGAGCTGCTGCTTTTGGAAGAACCGCTATATTCACCCTTAAAAAAGGCAATTCCAGGACCAGTGGCACAGCTGGCAAAGCTGATCACAGCTGCTCAGCACACATGTCATGAGATGATCTGCTTTTCAAAACTTGTTTTGAGCCCACCGCCCGATCAAACAGCATCACCACCATCATCTGTAAAATATCAACATTTAGTGGGGTGAGGCTGATGCCCGGTTAAATGTGGACTTTCTTTATTTTCTTTCTTTCTTTATTTTTTGAAGATTGAACTGAGGAGGCTACATGATTGATTTGAATAATCAGGGAGCTTTCCCCCTTACATTTAATTTTAGGATTTCATGTTCATTTTAGGTCCAAACCAAAGGTATACTGAAATTGAACAAGGAAGCAGCCATTGCCTGGAATTTTATAACAGCAAAAAGCACAAACATCATCCTTGTGTTTATATTAGGAAGTAAGAATTTTAAAGCATGCAACATGTATTTTAAACAGTTTTCTTCATTTTAATCTTGTGTTGCACCCAAAGAATGCTAATAGTTACCAAATTGTTTTATGGCAGAGTAGTCTGATGCTTTAAAAAAAAAGTATAGGATGTGATTGTAGCACATGACAAAGTTATGAATCGTCAGCCCTGAGCAGGTATAAACTAATCCAGTGATCCCAACCTAGGAGATCACCCAGAAGCATCTTTCTACATTGTGTCCTATGTATTACGTGGTAATGAATGAGTTTCCATGGATCCCAATAGAGAGATGTTTCCTTTATTGAGAAAACAAAGGGGAGGCATAGATAATATCTGAGCTTATCACTGAGCTGCTAGGCCTCCTCACCTATGTGCCACGGCTTGTCTCAGCAGGGCTGGTTATCTCACCCATAAAGCATGCAGCCTTTAGAAGTGTGTTTCTTCACACATCCTGTAAATCAGAGGATGAGTATCTTGTTACATGTGCTACAAAGGAGTGAGAAAAATGAGCGTGGTCCCCCTCCCTGTCACTAGCAATAATCAGGTTTTCACATCTACACTTCCAACAGCTCACGCATACTAGGGAATCTGGATGTTTGTGATGACACATTCCTGAGAAGCAGTAGTTCTGACAGCCCAGTGACCCAGCTATTCATTTCAGTTTCTTTGTGCAGAGACATTTTGTTTTCCCAACTCCTTCACCATGTGCTAATGATTAGATAATGACTCCATAAATGAGGAGGAAAGGCAGTGACGTGGATGGTGGGTGGTTTGTTTTCTTATCGTTTTTTTGAAAACATATGGAGATGTTTAGATATAAATAGAAAACAATAGAACTGCCATCATACCAGTGCCAGCTAATACAGTCATACATGAGTGGAAATCAAACGGATCTCTACCTACTGCAGAATTGTGAGCTACTGATATCTACACAACTGGTCTTATTTGGCTTGACAAGCTATTTTATTATTTTAAGCTTTTTATTCATAGTTGGAAAGAAACTCTGGAGTAAGATTTTTTTTTCACTCCTCCCTCATTGTGAAATTAGTATATACAAGTAGACCTCTATTATAATCATGAAAAAACCTTTTAAAAATTGATGTATTTGTTTAACTGGAGTCTCGGTGTTTCTGACCTGTGGTTTGAAGGTTGGAAGTGAGCCTTAGGAGACAGGGGAGTGGAAGGTGGAGAACATGGGCCAAGGGAGGCAGACCTCTGGGTGTGAGTTTTGGTTGCACTGCTTACTAGGTAGGTCCTCTAGGGAAATGATAACCTAACTAAACTTCAGTGGCCACTCTGTGAAATGAGAATACAATTGCATTTATCTGAACAGTTCAAGGGACGAGCTGCAAGGCATTCGTGCAGTGTCTGTCTTCTAAGAAGCCCCACAAAAATGCTACCTGCCCTACAATGCAGTTTCTCACATCTCCATGAGCTGGGTACCCTTATCATCCCAGGTCATGGAGGCAGAAACAGAGATTATGTATAGAGTTCCCAAAGTCATACAGCTAAGAAGTGGTTAACACGAAGACTGGATCAGTGCGGGTTATTTCAAAATCCATGCACTTCCTTCCTCTGCTAAAATGCTACCAGATATGTGGCCTGAGACACCTTTGGAAGCTCCTGCATTTACAGCCTTCCCTCATGCCTGTCGACATCCTGTATAGTGCACAGTGACCTGCCCTAATTGTGATATTCTGTGTTCCTAGGCCATATATTCATTTGTAGTTAAAGAAGGCCAGGAAACACTTAATGAACATGTTGTTAGAAGCCTTGGTAAGTTCTATTCATGCAACCGTTTTGACTTTGGTCTACAGAGCCCTTTTCTTTAACGTTTATAGAAGATCCCTATGTACACTTTCATTATTTAAGCTTAGGAGAGAGCATTTGTCCAAGCTTGCAGTTGAAGAAGCCAAGGGCCAAGGTGAAATGATTTGGGTAGACAAGGAGAGGCCAGTCACTACCCGCCTTTGTAGCCCAGAGTGTCAGTTGCTGTGTCAGGAATAGAACAGACTGGGTCCAAGGCTGTATTCACCTCACCAGGCTGCTCATTAGTGTTGGGTCTGACAGCTAAACTGCTAACTGGGTCCACTTTTAACCTAAATAGTACATAATTAGGAGCATTTTGCCTGACTTTCTTTTTGGAAACATGGGATCTGCCTGCAATATAAGAATCTTTACATATGAGATTGCCCAATTTTGTTTTCATTTGCAAGGTGTGTTGTGATTTTTTTTCTTTTCTCCTTTTTGCAATGGAGGCAGACTTTGGAGTGGGTATTTAGCAAGGCCTACAAGGGAAGAGAGCAAGGACTGCCAAACTGCACATCCACCTGCTGACCTAGCAGCAGCATGTAGTTAAATGAGCTCTGAATATAGGACACAAAGGCAAGGCTTTTGCATCCTGTTAACTCTAATGATGCTACCATAATGCAGAAGCCACAGCTGAAACTGAGATGGCCCTTTTATTAAGAATGCCTTGGGTCTTTCCCAGAAATTCCTTAGAAATGACAGCGGAAATATGAGCAGGCTTCTGCTTTGTTAACTGTCTCATCATTAACAATGACAACAAAAATGCTGGTATCCCTGGGCCTTAAGTGCAGTCCTATAAATGTGGAAGCATCCTCTCTGAGAGCCCACAGCTGCCCTTGCCTTTGTGGTATAACTATACTTTCACAGTGAATGTTAGGGAATCACTCTAAAGTAGAATCTGCTTTAGGAAAAATTACTTATGCAACCCTCAAATTGTTATGTAAGTGAAAAATCATTTTAATGCTGAACAAGTGTTACTTATCACTCCAGTCGCATGCTAGAAATGGCAGTGCGTTGTGTTGGATTTCAGAGCAGGCACTACCACTTGCCAGCTGTGCGGCTTTGAGCAAATCACTTGACTTTTCTGATCCTCAGGTCCTTTCCTATAAAAATGCATCAACAATAAAGCGGCTTTGTCTGTTTTATGGGTTGTCAAAGAAAACCAAAGAAGACTGCAAATGTGAAAGCTCTCTGGAAGCACTGTACAAATGTTACTATTGATTTGTACCAGATGAGTAATGAGGAACGAGTAGCAGTGCTGTCCAAGGATAGCTTGGGAATAACTCAACAAAGGTGGGAGCTGATCAGTTTTCGAGAAGGAGTTGGCTCCTAGAAAACAGAAGTTCTGGCCAGCTTGACAAATCTTAAACTTGAAAGTCAAAGCTGGGAAACAGTTTAGCTGTGCAACCTGTCCAGAGCCTGTGATGTTTTAAGCTCCTGCAGTGACTGTACTGGCTACATGAAATCACTATGTGCTTTCTCACCAGGCTTGACTTGGAAGGAGTTTACAAACTGATGGTCTGGCAGAGATACCTGGGATTAGAGTGCTGTGTCTTGTTCTATTACTGCCCTCCTTGGGGATTAGATAGATTGAACAATAACAGAATCAGAAACCAAAGACAAACCTGTCAGTTTGATGCCCTTTAGGTACAGCAAAACTCACAATTAAAATAAGATATGGTATCTCTTTAGAGGAAAGAGGTGCAGAAATAAGCCCACAGAGCATAATTTCTTTTGTTTGAGCATGGCTAACACTCTGGAGATCCCTGCTATAAAGGAAGAGTTGTTCTAGTACACAGTAGACACTTAAGAGAATTGATTGATAGAATGTCAGTACTAGTAGAAATAATTGAGCAATCTTAACTTTCCCTTTATTGTGCTTTTTCAAATCCTTTCAAGTCACCTGTTGAGTTTGACAAATTCTACGGTGAGTAATTATGCATCTCAGAACCATTAGGTAATATGTAAACCAGATCCTAAGTCAGGCAGAGTAGCATATATTTGGGTAACAACTTGTGAGGAGGTAAAATATTTGGTTATTACAGTTTAATAGTTCCCAAGGAAAAAGCACTGAAGCAACAGATATGAATCAAACATTTTTTTTCTTTTGTTTAGATAAATATCTCCAACTATAGTCTGGTGATGGAGTCTGACCAGGGCACTTTCTTACCCACTGGGCTGCAATTTACCGGTAGTGAGAAGGCCAGGGCCATCATGGAGGAGGTTATGAAGCTACTGCAGCCCCTCAACATCACCCAGCTCTTCAGGGATGCAGAGGGGACAGACATTAACTTCTGGATCCAAGCTGGAGTGCCTGGTAAGACCAAAAGATGAAACAGATGTTGAAATAGATGTTCCCAGACACAATGCTCTGATGAGCCAGTGATACATAGAAACCCTAAGCAAATGTCTATGACATAATTACCTCATGATTTCCAAAACTGGGATGATGGGACTCACCTTGTATTTGTTTACCATATGCCCTTTCATTTTACTCACAGAGATTCTGATCTAATGATTATAGGATTGGGTCTAGAAATAAGTTATTTTGTTAATTTTTAAAGAGATATTTGATGATTATAGTACTGTGGTTTCATAACCAAAATGTGAAAAATACAGTAGAAGGCAATTGTTGCTACTAATAGCCTTCTAATTCTAGTTCCGTGCTAGGAAACCATCACCAACCCAAATACTGCAGTAAGTAAAATTTTGCCAGTAGGGTGGGTGCATCCTGTTAATTGTGTTTTTCTTTAATGCAAAAACTTCTGTTAAGAGGTTGCATAGCAATTGGCCTGCCCATACCCTGAGGAGAAGCCCCAAGCCCTTGGGACAGGAATGCAATTATGAAACAGAAATAAATTTGGGAGGGTAACAGGAGTAGAGGGCAGAACAGCCTCAAAGAAAATGAAGATGGATGTTGTCGTGATTTTGCCCAGGATGGGCATGGAACAGGGTGATATTAAGTACTTAGAATGAGAGGTTGTTCCTTGAACACATCATATCCATTATAAAAAAAATTGTACCAGTCTACAAATTGTTCTGTATTTGTTAATACAAACAGGAAGCCCAGCCTTTGAACAGTTTGACATTACCATTTTCATGATTTCTTCTGTGGCTGCAAAACATTTCACGGGTATAAAAACAATGTTTCCCGGTCCATCCCACACAAGCTTTTCTTTTTTCTGCATGTAAAGTAGAAAAATTCATAAAAATTCAAAAAATACCAGGTCAAGGCAGTTAGGAGATTTTTTTGCCCCCGTAGGTCTGCGTTCTAATTCAGCCTGATCTACCATTTCTTCCCTCGTAGCTACAACCCAGGGCTTACTTAGGGGTTCTCAAATTTTAAGAATTTCTTTTTCAGGGCTGGGGATTTAGCTCAGCAGTGCTGCCACCTGCCTTGTAAGCCCAAGGTCCCAAGTTCAATCCCCAGTACCAAAAAAAAAAAAAAAAAAAAAATTCTTATTGAAAAGTTTAAGGCTCAGGAATAATTTAAATTTCAAATAAATGATTCTGTACACCTTACAGGGCAAACTCACTTCTCTATACTTCAGTTGTGCTTGTCCATGACATTTCTGTAAAGTGTCTTAGGGAAAACGCCATTGTAAAATTTTTTTTTTTTCTGGTCCCTGGGATCGAACTCGGGACCTTGCTCTTGCAAGGCAGGCACTGACACCACTGAGCTATATTTCCAGCACACCATTGTAAATGGAAATGTTGCCTTAAGAGAATTTTAAAATATGGTTAACTATACACATAATAAACAGAGCCAATTTGAATCATCTTACTGGAATAAAAGAAAGCTCTTTCTACTTTTTTTTTTTTTTGGTACCAGGGATTGAACTCTGGTCCTTGCGCTTGCAAGGCAGGCCACCGAACCGCTGAGCTAAATCCCCAGTCCTCTTTCTACTTTTTGTTATGAAAAATTATTATAAACTTGAACCCCTAAAATATGCTTTTAAAACATATAGTATCTTCATAAAAGGCTTTTAAAAATCTTAAATACACATATATATTCTATATTATTGGTGAAGTAGGTATGATTATCCCTTCAGATGAAAAAACAGTCACAGGGAATACATGACTTGCACAAGCCTACCCATCTCTAGGGGCCTGAGTGCCCTGAGAATGGACCCTTTTAGTGTCAAAGTTGGTGGCCCTTTTCCCACAATATGCAGCAACCCAGGGCAGTCTGGAATGCTGAGATGGTCTTTCAAATCGCTGGCAGTATCTAAAATGTTTACATTACTCAGCTCTTGCTTATGCAAAGAATTCCAGTTTGCTCTTGCTCCAAAATAACTTACCTCTGGGAAAAAGGAGTTCGTTATTGTAAATAAGTAATTATTTCTTTTCACATTCTTTATTCTACTCCCCTCTCTACCTCTGTAGATCAGAAAAGTTTATATATATTCAGTAGTTCATGCAGAGTAGTATAAATATTTCCTGGAGTTCTTTTTAACTTTCCTTTAGAGTTTTATAAGAATGAACCAAAGTATTGCTGATTTCCCACCATAACTATCATAAGCTGGCTCTTGATATTTCAAATGTGGACTATTCCTGGAAAAAACAAAAGAACTGCTCATGTTTTAACTCTTATTATCTGTTCAAAAATTTTTAAGAACTTTAGAAAAAAATCATAATTTACCTGAAAAAGAAAATAAAAATATATAAGTTATATACTCTCTTCTTAAAAAATAATTTAAAGCTAAAAATAAGATTGAAAATACTATTTAAATTATGATTTAAGTAACTTCTTACCTAATTTTCAAAAAGTGAATAAAAAGTAACATTTCCAAATTCCATCTAATCTCTTTCTTTCTCCTTTTCTTCCACTTCTCCCATTGATTCAACAAGCATTTATTGAACTCCTACCATATTCTAACCCTATTAAATGTCAATAATCTGAGGTGATCCTACTGTGCCTAGGCCCCAGTTTGCTTGATGTCCCATGGGCACAGAATAGCAAAATACTAATAAAGAGTACAGATAAAATTAAAATCCGACATGATTTTATTTCTAGAAGGCACATCAGTTTATGAAAGGATCATTCTGGGGGGAGGAGGGAAGAAGCCCTTCACCCTCTGGATGAAATCCAGATTTCACTTACTCAGTAGGATAATGCTCAACATAAAAATAAGCACTTAGAGGAAAACATAGTTTTAAAAAGTGTCTTGGATATGCTTTCCGCATAAACTCCATGATCTAAACCATGATACTCCAGCTTCCCCCAGTTTCCACCTCTTCCACGCACCTGCTCTTCCCTCCAAACCCGCAGGGCCCAGAGGCTCTTTAAGGGACTCTGCACTCATTGTGTTTATGAATTCTTTGTCAGCCCGTGAGATGCCTCTGTTTTCTTAATCCCTGGGCCATTTCTAGTCCTTATACCATAATCCGGCCCTGATTATGCCATAATCACACATGATGGCATTGTTCTTTAATTATTAATGTGCCTCCTGCTTCCAATGGCTAGTGATGAGCTTTCTGAGTTTAAAGTCTACAACATTTACTAGTTTGCCTCCTCCACAGCCTTTTGTTCAGTTTGGGAAAATATTTAAATGTTTGTAATTCTCACTTGAGACAAGAAACAAAAAAAACCTGAAAATAATTATTTTCTTAACAAAACTTGGATGCCTTGGATTAGATATGTGGAAAAAATAAAGAATGTTGAGAAAAGCCAAAAAAAGACTTTTTAAATATTTGAGGAGGAATAATAATTCCACTACACAAAATGGTGAACAGTTATTCCCTGAGGCTTTCAAAGACACTACAACAGTAACTTAAAAGTGATCTTAGAGAGATTTTTAAGTTAGCCTCTATTCACTGCAGATAGTGGACAGAGTATAAATGTTACATTTTTTGCCTCATTCTCCAGATTAGAATAAGAGAAGTCTGTTCATTATATGTTGGCCCTGAGGTACAGTACAGGGTTCTCAGATGTCCCTGAATGTGTCTTCTTGAACATCTTATATTAAGAGAATCTTTCACAAAATGCGAAAGATCAAATGCCCTCTTCATTAACCTAAGAGAATGAGCCCACTCTTACGGCACATCTGCCAATGAAGAGTTTCTTCCTTTGCTTCAGAATCCAGGATGAAACTTCTTTCTAATTTGTTGGTTTGTGCTGGGGAGAATTAAAGGCCTGAGTGTATGTTCTGGCTTCAGCATTTCTAACTATATGTACAAATACATGCATATTTTTTCTTTCTGAGCCTCACTCACTTCTTCTAAAGCATCCTTACTGGCAGCCTGCAATATGGCAAGGAGAAATTGATAGTAAAGAACATGCACAAGGTCCACATCATACAGACTATGCAGCCTAGTGAGCAAGACTTGGTTATCTCATCTGCAGCCTCCAGGTCATCGTTTCCACCGAGCATTTCCGTGTGTCCTCCTCCTGCCGTCCCCTATCTCGTTGACTGGACCACGATCCCCAAAGCTCAGTGTAATCTGTAACACGCAACCAAGTGGCTTCTAAGACCTGCTCACCTTACATCTCCTCCCACAGACCTTGTTTCATTGTCGCTCACTGATTCACATGGCAACCTCCTCCTGATACGCGGACCAGCATTTCCAGTCCCCTTCCACCTACCTGCTTCATTGCCTCCAGTGAACTTTCTAAAATGAAAACTGATGTATCATTTCGGATGCATTTGTCTGTAAAATGAAACAGAAGACTAAACTCGGACTGGCAGTAAGGGGAGTTTAAAATTCTCTTTGAAAGAACTCCAGAGTGAGTGGTTACAGAGTAATTTAGTTATCCAACCAGAGACAAGGCTTTCGGTTCTTCACATCTTCACCTTGCCATCCTTGGAACATCTTCAGGCTTGTCCCTTCATGGTCCCAAAATAACTGCAGTTGTTCTGAGAAATACATTTTCACACATTGTACAACAGAGGCAGAGAGTATGTCTGTAATTAATGTTCCTTTCTAAGAGGGAGAAACTCTTTTCGAGAAACCCCAAAAGAAGTTTCTCCTCAGGCCCATTGGCCAAAGTTGTGACAAAGTTGGCTAAATCATGTCGTGCAAAAGGAGTAAAACTACCAAGATTGGCTTTTAATGATCAGATTTCACTTCCTGGGCATAAGATGCGGCTACCCAGAACACCTCTCTCCTGCCTTTATAATTGTGATCCAGTATGAATTTTCAGAATTCCCTGTGCCTGAAAAGTTCCTGACCCTTGACAAATGTTCACGAGTCAAACGCTGAATAAGTAAGATCTAGGTTTGTAAGAGTCAGATATCATGAGAGAAGTTTGTTAGCTGAAGTGTACTGCACATCCATAATTATATTACTTTAGTAATAATATCCTTCATTGGACTGTCCTCTTTCTTCGCACATTTAATGGTAAAAATCATATGTGGACTTCTTTCATCTTTTCCATGATTCCGTGTTGAATGCCAAATGTGCACATCACTCAGAATTTCATATATTTTCCATTTTGCTTACTCCTGCCCAAAGCCTCATATGGCATTAAGCAGAACGAAATGAAAACTTTCCATTTTGACATTCTAAAAGGCCTTTTCTCTAAAATGTTCCAAGAAAGGAGACAATGAGGACACAAGTAGGAATGGCGAGGAAAAGTAAGCTGAAGTTTCAGACTGGACCCAGAATGTGTGTGTTTCCACCAGATGGAACAGTGCAACCCAGCCCTTCTGCATCCCCCATTGTCCTTAACTAAAAGATGCTTCCTTATAGTGAAAATAACTCTGTGAACTGGTGTTTGAAGAGATCAGAGCCCCATGGTGAGTAGGTCTCACCCCACTAAGAGAAGAAAAAGGGCATGCTCCACTTTGGGAGTTGGCCCTCAAGCCCTCATGGAAATAACAAAGGAAGTTTTGTTCAATCAGCAAACATGTGTTAAATGCCTACCATGAACTAGGCACTGTTTAGACTCTGAGGACAGAGCGTGGAAAACACTGACCAGATCTCTGCTCTTGTGGAGTCTACACTGGTTGTGTAGGAAGGGAGAGTGGGAGACAGACCATAACAAAAAAGTGAATCAAGGATGGGAAAAATATTGGACATTGATAAGGGTTATAGAGAGAGTTATAGGTGGCTACATCTTACCTCTTCAACTCAGGTGAGTCAGAGATCTTGCTTTAATATGCCTTGACTGCTTTATTCTAGATATGTATGACATCCACATCAATACTGTCCCTGAGAAGTCGCCCATTACATGTCTACCATAGTAAGCTGCTTACACTTTTCCCCCTTCAGCAACTTTGCTTCGGGTCTGATAAGGCCATTGGTTATGTCCCTCACAGTAGACCTCTCTTAAGGCTTCTAGGATTGTTAGAGACCCAGTGAAGAGGGCACTGTTTATACCACTGGGTGGTTAGTTATACACTGCCTTATGAAGTCTCTTCTAGTGTTACCTTGAATGTTTATTTAAAGCACACACTTTCACTTTGAAGTTAATGTGCTTAGTATTTTATCTCCTTAACTGAATTGAGGAGCAAGAGAGCATTTTATTCTTATTTATGTATGCACTCTCCCTATTATTACCTGACACATAAAAGTTTACTGATTAGATGTATTGATTTGAAGATGAACACAAGACAAGTTGAGTAACAATAAAAGGCAGTTTTTGGTACAGTTTCTCAATAAATAATGCATGTAGAATAGCTGCAGGAGTCCCAGGACAGAAGATAGAGAAAAACTACAAGAGTTAAGTGTGGATGGATATTGAAAAGTTTGTAATATCAGATGGACAGAGTGGGTAGAGAAGGACATTCATGGTGACAGAAATGATAGGCACAAGGTAGATGTTCCTGGGAGGAACAGTTAGGAAAATGACTGCTGGGAAGTTCAACTTGGAGATCAGTAGTCAGAGGGCAGTTGAGTGTCCCTCAGCCAGACGAAGAAGAGCCATAAATTGCAGGTGGAAAACTCTTGAAGATGCAAAGCAGCCAGAATTCTAATTTAGCAGGGAAAAGGTTTGGTGAAAGCAGTATTTGGGAAGGGAGTCTAGACAGCTCATGCTAGGGACTAGCCAGACCCCACTCAGGTAGGAGGCTCAGAGTGAGAGCCTGGGAGTGAAACAGGAGTTTGAAGATGCAGCCAAGGGTCAGAAATGATTAAGTATTTCAGTACTGCTTTGTTTCATGCCCTCCCAAGGGTCCTCATTTCTCATGTTTCTTCCTCTACCATTTTTCATGCCTTCTAATAATGTAAACTGAAAAGGCCTTACTTTTCTATCTGCCCCTTCTAGGGTCTCAAGGTGGGTTCTTCTGGGTTCATTTGGCTCTTTATTTGATGCACAAATTCCTTGACTTACAATGGGTTATATCCCCCATGAACTCATTATAAATTTAAAATACTGTATTGTGAGTCAAAATGTAAATGTACCTAATTTACTGAACATCATAGCTTAGCAACACAGCACTATGCTGCATAAGTTGTTTGTGATCAGGTGGCTGACTGGGAGCTGTAGCTCTCTGCTGCTGCTCCTGTTCATCGTCTCTCTCTGTCCAGAGTACCGTATAGCATATCACTAGGGCAGGAAAAGATCAAAACTCAATATATGGTTTCTACTGAATGCATATCACTTTGGCCCACTGTAAAGTTGAAAAATTGTAAGTTGAACCACTGTAAGTCTGGGACCATTTTGTAACTGACTACTTGTATAAGCACGTCACTAAATGGATAACTACATTATATATAAATTATGGAAGGTGCCTCTTCTCTCCAGAAGCTCACAGGTAAGAACTGGTGGATATGATTCATTTACTGATCACAAAAATAACAAGAACTTCTTAATCATGGAAAACTAAATAAAGCCACAATAAAATCAATATGTTTCACTCCGGTGCCCTCTGTAGGATAAAATCCCTGTCCTTAAGGGAGTTAGTGTAGGGTTAGATACAAAGAGAACAAAGTACAGTAGTTCAGGCAAGAAGGCATTTATCTGCTTGGCATCACAAGAGGCTATGTTTCACCTGATTTTCAGAAAAGACTAGAATTCTATTAGCTGGAGAGGGCATCTGTCCACCTCACAAGATGGGAATGAGCAGAATTCTGTAGGTAAGAAAGTGTAGCAGGCTCTTAAAATGATAGGTGGTCTGTTTTGGCCAATCTTTGGATTAATACAGGAAAGCAAAGATAAAAGCAAAGAGGCTGCTGGGTCCTGAACTGGGATCTGAACGCCCTTCTGAGGATTTCGGATGGTCATAAATTTTCAATATTTGAGAAGAAATGAGACATAGTGAGACTGAACCTTAGCCACTAAGCCAGTTCCATCCAATTCAGATTCTTCTCTTGAAGATCTCAAGACAGGACTCAGCCACTGAGCCCCACAGATCTCACTGAATGAACTGCATGTCTTCTGGCAATTTCTTGGTAAAAACTGAACTTTCTTTGATGCTTTGCTACAAAAGTTTTGCCGTGTTAAGCTTTCCAGCTGGGGTGACATAGTTGGTCCACAAAGCATTTCACTGTGATTGGCAGTGGATGAAATGAAATCCTCAGATATCAGAAATAAAGTCTGAATACTTATTTATAATCTGCTGGTTGAATCTTTGGGTTAAACGAAACTTGAGGTATTGGAATATTTCACAGATTTCTTGAAGAGCTCTGCTAAAATATGTTTACCAATTTAATTACTTTAATAATAACTATGTTATGGAAACAATAAGAAAAACACCACAATAAAAGATTTTGGAAGAATCAAGGACTTTTTAGTATGGAAATGGGTTATATGTCAGTTATATACAATAGACTATTTCAATAGTTTATGATCTTCCCTTTGCTCACTATTGAAGCTCAAAAGTGGCCACTTAACCTAGTATTTTAGTATAGTCCCTTCATGAGAAATTTCTAACACAGTAAATTAAATCTCCTTATTATGCCATTATTATAGGAGAGTGTGAGATTGTGTAATTAATGGTAGCTAAACTTTCTTTTCTAATATGACATCTGCTGTCTTAATTATCTTTCCAGTTCATAATGTATAAGTCGAATATGATTGGGCTCTGTAAGACCTATTAGTTATGGATCTATTGAGACTTGAATGATTTGTTGCTCATAATAGGACCAGATAGGAAATGTGTCCTTAGGGTTCTCACTTTTTCTCCCATTGTATTTTTGTCAGGGGATAGAACAGAATCTTATATAGAGATGTATGTAGCATAGGCTTCCTCAATACTCAAAACTGTCTTGGAGGTCTAAACCTAAGTAAAAAACGTTAGACACATTTTTAAAAAAAGATTTAGTTCATTATTGTAAATGTCACAATTACAGATGAAGTTACTCAGTATACTTTGCATTACATTATGAAATGCAGTACAAAAATAGAGCCTTTGTTGGGTGGGTCAGTGTTCCCAGGTTCTGTCTTCCTCACAGAAGATTTTGTCTGAAATACCTGATGACTGTAGTCATTTGGTGTGACAGCATCATAATCCCTCCAGGTTTATACTTTTCATTCTGTCAGCACCCCTACAGACCAAACACATAACCTATGTGTTTAGATTACAGTTGTGGTTCAGATCCTTGGCTGCAATATAAAGCTTTAAAAAAATGTATCTGTGCTGGGTGCCCCACTCCCAAAGATTTAGATTTCCTTGGTTCAGCTGCAGGACCACAAGAGTTCTGCAAGTCCAGGGAGCATCATCTATGGAGAACCAGTTCAACCCACCAGCTTTCTGTCCTCCCAGAGCACAACTCCACTGTGTTCTAAGTGAATGGTCCCCCCCTGTACTTGTGCTAACCTGAAGCTCAAGGGCCTGAGCACACCCTGGCTTCAGAAGTCCCTGAGGTGGTTCTGATACATAGACAGAATTGAGAACCACTGAGGTATAATAAAGTCTCAACATTAAGAGCCTGGATTAAGGAGCCACGCAGAAATGGATTTAAAATCTTGCTCCTCTACTTTTCTAGCTGTGTGAACTTAGTAAAGTCATTTAACCTCCTAGAACCTTGATTTCTTCAAAAGTAAAATAGTCAGGGGACCAGGGATTTAGCTCAGCGGTTCGGTGGCCTGCCTTGCAAGCGCAAGAACCCGAGTTCAATCCCCGGTACAAAAAGTAAAATAGTGAAAATATTTCCTGGGATCATGTTTTTTCTGAAAAAGACAATCTAAGTGAAATATGTGACATGAATGTAACCTCATATGAACCACTGCTATTATTTTAGTTGTTAAAACAAAATTTCCATAGTAGCCTCAACTTCTGTTCTAATTAAGAGAAATCCAGTTTGGTCAACCTAGACAACCTAAAGTAAAAACGGGGAATCCAATCAAGCCACAAGAAAGAAGTGATGTTGGATTAGGCTTCACAGATTCTAGCATTCGAATGCGGTCATGACACACATTCACACTGTTATCTCCCCCTCCTCTCTCTCCCTTCCATTTCTTAAGCCAGCTGCACCTATGACCGTGGAAAGCTTAAGACATGTCTTTACAGCCTTTTAAACACAGAAGAACCAAGTAATTCACCAGCTCAGTTTGGAAAATCACAGTGGCCCAGCCTGGCTGCTTTATATATTCCTATAGTCAAGGAGGTGCCCTTAAAATAGGCAGAAGAGATTCTGTGCAGATGAATACCATAGCCACCTTTATTTCACAGTCGAAACCTCATTTGAACTATATAAAATACACAAAATCTGTGCTGTCCTAGCATCTATTGTCAGACGAGGAATGGCAGCAACAAGGTTCCAGAAACAATAAGGAAGTTCCCTCAAATTAGAATACCTAGTCTGTGTTTCCCATGACCTATGCATGATAATCATTAGCTAAGATGAGTTTAAGAAAACGAAAACATTCCTTGGCCTTCTGTTCCAGTTTACTTGAGACATTCAGATTCACTAGCACATGAGAAACTGGACAATTACTGCTGAGCTCCCCAAAGTCCGCATTACTAACACCTAAGGTATTCTCTACTCCCTCACCCACCCCAGTCTGCCCTCACCCACAGACATCAGAAAACTCAGTGGAGTTATTTATGGAAATGCTCTCTACTGCTTCTCTACTGTGTGCATTATCCAAGAGTAAATGAGAATGAACAATCACAAGAAGCCTAGTTACCATTTGACACTTGAACTGTTCGTAACCACTTTACCTAAAAGCTATGGTAAAGGCAGCAAGGGTAATGCCATAAGAAAGGAACAGACTTTGCCACTTCCTAGCAATATGTTTTCTACAAGTTATTTAACTTCCTGGAGCTTCTATTTCCTGATCTGTAAAACGAGGGCCATAACATTTCACAGGGCTATTGTGACAATTGAATGCATTTGATAAGTGAATGTATTTGAAAGTCAGTTACACTACATGGTGGACTTCCTTCAAGTCTGAGGGACAGTTTTACACTTTAAAATATTGGGAAAGTCGTACTATGAACATGCTTTAAAGTATTTAGATTCAGGAGAGAGGATGACTGGACATATACTTAACTATTCTATGAAGCATTTCAAAAGATGCATAAGAATTATTGGTACTCCCTGACTATTGGGCCTTTGTGGTTCTGAGACAGAGTGCAGGAGTCACTGTGCCCACCAGGAGTGACCCTGCAGCTCTCCTGGCTCAGCTGCCTTACTTATAGGAAAGCATCACCACATGTGTGACCCTTCAGAGAATGAATCAAAGAAGAAAAAAATGCAATTATTAATAACGTTTACTACCTCTTCTATTTCAAAGGTTGCCACTGTGGAATTTGAAGCCCCCTTATAGTTCCTATTCAACCAGACAACATTGATTATGAGTTGACAAGAGTTGGGGGTGGGTTACATGAGTGAATGTGTGAAAGCACCCGACCAAGGACACAGAATGGTACTGTGAACCTCGCTGGCAATGTCTCGCTCTAAGTTATGTCCTGTGGAGTGACAAGGATTCTCATCCAAAATAAGGATATTATGATAGTATTTACCAAAAAGATAGAATATGCATCTCCTCTGCCCTGGAAACTGGACAGTTGCCTCTTTCTTATTGCTGAGACACAATACCTCATACCTACAAATGGAAAGAGGAAGGGTTTATTGTGGCTCACAGTTTGTAGAGGTTTCAGTCTATAATTCGCTGGCTCCGAGGCAGGGCACATGGCAGAAGGACATGGCAGAGGAGACACTACTCAATGGCATGGGGGAAGCAGAGAGAGATTAAGGGAGGAGAGGGGAGATAGACCCTTCCAGGCGACTCCAAACAGACTTCACTCCCAACATCCCTTTACCTATAGTATCACATCCCTGTGATACCCAGGCACCAAGCAAAGCCCCACCTATGAGCGCATGAGGTTTTGGGGGACATCTAGATGTAAACCACGATCCCTTTCTATGCTGCTTTTAGTGTTAAAACTCTATAGCCAGAAAGCTCCTATTTTTCCAGAAGTGATCATTATTTTCCATGCAAAATAGAATTATCAGTGCAGGAGCCAGTTTTCTCAAAACCCTCTGTTTTTTACTAGAAAACAATGAAGTAGCACAAAACTGCCTAAATGAAACAACCATTTCGGTGGCCTGCCTCACAAGCGCAAGGACCCGAGTTCAATCCCCAGTACCAAAAAAAAAAAAAAAAAAACCCAACAAAAAAAAACACCGTGATTAAGGGATTAAGGTCAACTATAGATTTTAAAATGTAAGATCAGTATTCTGACAACACTAAAATATAGGAAGGAAATTAATGAAAATATCTTGTGGGGATTGAACTCGGGGCCTTGCGCTAGCAAGGCAGGCCACCAAACCGCTGAGCTCAATCCCCGGCCCCATTTGCTTAATTCTTTTAAAACATATGTCTTGGAACCAATTTTATTTTGCCTTTTTGCTGGTATAACCATGTAAAAATGTGATTTATGCATTTTATGTATGCCATGGCAATGTAACATTTTGCTTCTCTTTCATTTTCATCCTATCCCTCTCTTATTTTTTCTTCGGTGAATCATGAAAAGGTTTCATATTTCTCAACTGTTTAATCTATTTATGAAAATTTGAACTAAACAACTTAACACAATTAAGCAAGATGTCTGATTCATCAAACCTTCATTTTCCTGAGGCTCCAAACTTGTCAGTCACCAGAAAGCCTTGTGTTAAGCGGCAGCGGTGTTTCCTGTCCTTTGGCCCGCCACATCTGGTGATGATTACAAAGGCACATGAACAGCGTGCGTATCGTGGCGTGTGTGCCCCTCTGCCTGGCTTCACAGGCCCTCAGGGTCGCTTACCAAGTTTGTGCCTTTAACTGCGCTGCAACTCAAAGGTTTAATTTTGCCTGAGAATGTCTTCAGGTGCCCTGTAAAGGAGCTCATCATTCCTTTTGTTTTCCTATACTGTTTTACTTGGTTCTGTGTGCATATGTGTCTGTGTGTGTGTCTAAAACCAAAGAGGAACCGTGAAGAAAATGTACACAAATTTTTTTCGACCCACCCAGACCTTTCTGTGAGTTGCTGCTTTTATTTTTATTTAGTTTTTACTAGTAGCATATTTATTGGCTTCTTGAGTTTTTTCAATTTTTTAAATACAGTTGAGTTTTGATTTTATATCTTCATGTTCTACCGTCAAGATTCAGACTCAGTTTCCTAACATGATATAATACGTGATTATCTCATGAAGACCCTCAGCGCTATGGTCTTTCTTTGGGGTCTTTCCCTAATCAGGAAGCATATAGCATTTTTCATTCCATAAACCATATAACTCGGGAAGTACCTATTAACTAGAAAAATGGAGCTAAGGCTGAAAGCCGTCTATCCAGACATTTTGTTTCTCTAATTGTAAAGCCTGAGATACTTGACAATTTTCAGAAAATTGACCATTTTTCTTGTTTTATCTAAATGTTGATTATGCATGACCACAAGGGCATTAGTGTTTTTCATGTAAAAGAGATCTGCTTTTGGATCTTGTGAGGGGCTCTTTTATTAGTATTATCAATAATTAAATGAATTCTAGAGGAAGAGCTATCTGAAGGAGTTCATTAATGGCTGAAAGAGATATGAGAAAAAGAAGTTGAGGCAGAGGTCGAACAGTGGTGGTTAATGGTGTTTCTTAATCTTTAAATATTAAATGTATTATGATGCTGAATTATCTTTAACATCTAAATGAATTACCACCATATTGGAGAAGAGAGAAAGCCACTTAAAAGTTCCTTAGCGTTTATTGAAAAGGAGCATCTTTAGGGACTTTGAGAATTCTACGGAAGACAGGAAGCTGCTAAACACGAGGCCACCACGTCTTTCAAATTGGGAAAACAGGATGCCTGAGTATATCTCTTCCAGCATGACATCCTGCATTGGCTTGCTATTAAACTCAAGGGTATGTGAAAGAAGCAATTTTAATTGCTTGGCACTTAAAAAGCCTGCTCTGCTGTTCAGTGAGTTAGAAATATTTTGAAAATTTGATTGCATTTAGGGCCAAGCAAATTTACCTATAATAACATTTTTGCTACATGCCTAAGTAATCTTTTAGAAATTCGCATTTAAATGAGCTATAGACTCAGAAGAGAAGTGGCAGCGTTTAAGACCTACCGTGCGCCACATCCATTGCATACCAGATTTGATGGGCTCCTGCTAATGTCCATACAAGTAGGTATGGCTGTTTCTGTTCTCTAGGTGAGGAGACGGATGGAGGCTGTGCCTGGCTAGCTGCAGTTACCTAAGTAGCATGAATTGCAGGACAGATCTGAAACCCCACTGGTTGGTGGTGAAGCCTGTTTTCCTTCCCTGCTGTCTTTACAAACCCTGGGATTATGTTGAAAACAGCAGAGTGACAGCTGAAACATGCAGGCTTTGCAGTCAGTGCCGCCTGGTTCACGGGAGACACACACTCAGCCACACCCACAGAGTTCCACGGGGGATGACTTATCTGGGTTTGTGTCTAAGTTATCCTATACATCAGAGAATGCTGGCTCTTCTTTCTAGTTCCTGCTTTGCATCCATCGTAAAATTTCTCAGAACTCACATTGTCCCCAAGGAATGCTAAGCATGTTGCCTGATGTTGATTGAAAATGTGCTGTACTGTCTCATATTAATTAAATTTATGGTACAAAAATTCAGAATCCTTCAGCTTGGACTTTGAAGTGTGCTATATCTCTAACGTGGGAAGATCTCATCTTGAGATTTTTCTAGACAACAAGAAAGAAAGTCACCTGCAGGTATCCTTCTGAGTCCTTTCAACTGATCCCCCCACAGAAAGGAATCTAATTTCTATGGCAGTTTTAATAAATCTGCTCGTTTGACAATTAGTCAAATGTCTAGAATATAGCATCTTTTTTTCCACCTGTGGTTATGATTTAAGGCTTTTTGATGTTTGCATCCCAGGTCATGGAAAATGACCAAGGTAGCTCCTAAGCTGCCTTCCACAGGCGCCTGCCAACAACTACCTCATAAATACTTAACAGGGGCATTCTGTGCAGAGGGCTGGGGAATTAGGTGACCTGCCAAGTCTGTCCCTGTCTAATATCTGTGATAATGGCTGGAAAATTACACTGGAGAGAAGGAACAGCCTGGCAAGGAGGACATCCAAAGAGGAGTCAAGACGGCTGAGGCTCCTGACTCAGGGAGGCTGCAGTCTCACCTAGCGCACCTTCCCCAGGTGTGGCTGCTGAGAGGTCAGGAGCCACCCTGCCTGAGGAGGACCCCCTTGGTCTGTCACTGCTACCCAGAGTGGTGGGCTCTTCTCTTTATTTTAACCTTTGTTACAATGGAAATCAGTGTTACCTTTTGAATAGTAGGTTAGAAAATCCAAAAAAGAATTTTAAATTTAAAAAGCTTTTCCATTAGGAATCCAGCTGCATTAATTTTGTGGACTGAAGGTAAGCGAAATTAGCCAGGTTTGTGCATTCATTACCTTGTTCTAATCCTCCACATCACAACTGCAAAAGGCTGTCATTAAATCTGAGAACTGACAAGAACTGGGATTTTTTTCAATATGAGTGTTGAAAGATTAATTTGAAAATATCTCACTAAAAAACACAGAAGGTTATTACTAACATGAAACATTTTATATTCCTAGTGTGTGCTTGGTTTAAGATGCCTGTTTACAGTATCTGATTTAAAGAGAAGTTATACATTTAGAGCACTTGATCAAATTAGGATATTTTCAGTTAATCTCTTCTGGTGATACACAAGCACAGTTTGTAAGATACTAGAAATGATTTTTTTCGTTTGTTTTCAAACCGTATTTAACTTCCAGTTATCAAAAATATTGTATAACAAAGTTAAATACACAGAGAAATGAGAAAGAATGAGCTATTTGTTAGCCCTTTTTCTTAATATGATTTTGAAAGACAAAGTACTCCTTTGACCAATTTCAGTATGTGCAGCAGATTTTAAACGTCTGTGCTCAAAATGACCCTTTGTGAAAGGGTCATTTCCTCAGTTAACGCTTGTTGGTTGCTTCCATGTATGACATTCAAGTTCCAAATGAGGCTTTCCTGAAAAGGAATTTTACACAAATTGCTTGCCTCATTCTAGACTATATACAATGACTTTTTAAAAGCCAGCATGTATGATTTCACTATGAGTTTTCAAACATTATACAATTGTTGAAGAACTAAAACTTAGCCATTTCAACAGTGAAAATGAGAGTAATTGAGCTGTAAGTGCCAGAGTGGCTGCCTGCTGAGGGTCTCAGAAGCTCTGTAACACAGGACCCTCACTCCTGTACGTGGCCTTCATGGATTTGTAGGAGTCTTTTTTGCATTCAGAACCTGTGGCCTGGCCTTAAAAAAAAGATGCCACATTAAGATAATGGAATTGCTTATAATGTTATTTTTATCAGCATTATATGATTAATTTTAGCCCCAGATAGTTTAAAAGAACAATTCAATCAAGAACCTGCCGCATATTCAGAAAGAAAAGAAATAGACTGCCTGTAACTTAGCTATAAAATAGGAAGTCTGAGCTGTGCTAGAAATAACTTCTATAGGTAGCCTATTAAAAAAAAACCCCAAAATTATAAAATTACCACTCCTGAAATGCCTAGGCTGCCATTGCTATTAAGAAAATTGTATAGCTTCCGTGTACTCTTCCTGTGTCTTCACATCGTTCCTAAAAGCACAGCCTAGAAGCAGCTCTCATGATCCAGTTTATAGTCTACAGTCTGCTCTTCCGTCAAGAATAGACCCAGGGCTCCAGATTCTGCTCACATGAAAAAGTCTGCTGATGCCTATCATCTGATGTTTGTATATGGGTCTGTCTCATAAAATCAGCATCTTTGTGGCTAGAGAACCTGAAAAACCTCTGGATCTTTCTGCTTCACGTCTGTTTAGTTTGTAATCAATGAAAACTAAGGTCTCTTCTGAAATTTTGTTTGTTGACTCCTAATTTAAATACTTGGCACCAACTCCACCCCTTATGTGTATTGAACCCAATCTAGGATGGATCGGAAATGTTGATCCTTCCTTTTACTTTGAGTGAAATTTTTAAAACATCTAACTCTGGACCAGAAGTATTCAAACAAAGCAGTTAAGACTTTTCTGTAAACCTTGTTACACATGCAGATTTCTGTGTGCCCGATGCCCCATATACCAATTTGGCAAGGACAGAGCAGGACTCAGAAACTTCATTTCCTCTATTTTCATGATTATTAAGATGCAGAGCATCAGGAAGCCATCCTTTGAGGAACAGGATGGGTGCTAAGTCCTTATTTAGCTCTTCATGCAGAAATTACCTACTGTAAACCTAAGAATTTCATGATCAAGGCGGTGTTTTCCCAGGTTTATTAATGTTACCAGATTCAGGACCAAAAGGATAACAGTGAGGCTGCTTAAGAAGAACAGCAGTTTGCTGGCTGCTGAGCACGCTTCTGAGTAGGAAGAGCTGGGGAAGTTCCAGGCCCTGTTGCTGATGCCCCAGCAGTGTTGTGCAACTTGTTAGCATGGCTTACTTCTGTAGTGTGTGAGTGGAGATAATCATCTTTGCCTCCTACCCACAGAATGCCAATGCTCTGACAAATGTTGAGGCACATTATAAAAATAAGCTAATTTCTGCATGGAGGTATAGTTATATAAGTAACAGATTTCCAGAAACCAAATATCAATAGAACACCCAATGTTTTCTTTATGTTGTATAATAATCTCCATCCGTTTTAGATGATGGTTGGTAAAACCACTTCCTCAGAGGCTCTCCCCATAACTTTCTGCCTTACCTTCAGCCTGTCTCATTTCATTTCGATAAAGATTCAGAGCTGCCAGATTAAATGGGGTGTTTTTCAACCACCCTCTAAAGGGCGGCCTTGGAAAGCTTACATTTCCCACACTCCCCAAGCTAGGAGGTCAACCATATTTGCCTTGCTGAGAATAACAACCAGCTGCTGAACTAGTCTGGGATATTGTGTGGGATAAAAAGTGAGGTCCAACCATAAAATCCTCCCCAGAAATGATGACTCAGTGTGTGGGTGCCTATGTGCAAGACCTCATATGAGAGCAGAGGGAGCTGAGTAGGGGAAAGCTCTCGAGTGGTTCTTTAGAATGAGAACTCGTGCAAGGGAGTATCCTTGCCCACCCTCGTTACAGACACTTGACTCATTGTTTTACCCACCTCATCCTCTCCGAATACTTTGCTGCACCTGCAGGTTAGATCAGAGTGGCAAAAAGTCCATGCCCTTTCACTAAATGTGTCCATGGTTACTCACTGCAGGGAAGGAGAACACATGCGTTGGGAGTCACAGGCATCTCAGTAGAAAGGTGTTAGAAAGGACATGAGGATTTGGTTAGAGGAAGGTTTGGGTAAGAAGTGGAGGTTTGCTCTCAAGTAGGTGCTGTCAGGAATGGGGATGATCCCATGCCTGAGTATTTTAATAAATTGCATCTAAAGAAAAGGCAAGGTGGATGGAGACTAAAGTTATCATCAGTACGTAAGCAATTGTTCAGAACAGGCATGTTTGGCATTTTGTGGTTTGCACACTGGATTTGTTTTTTCTGGGCTTCAACAAAATTATAAAGCAACTTGTTTTGACTCGCTTTGTCCTGATCACAGAGTAACCTTGTCTGGTGCTGGTGTTCCCTGAGATATGTTAGGTGTCCGGCAGGATTTAAGACAGACGTTCGCTGGTAAATGTCAGGCTAGTTCCCAGGTGTCAGAGACTGCCTTCTTCTTTCTTCTTTCCAGAACAAATGTCATTGAAGTATAAAATCAGTTTTAGGGCAGTACAATTTTTATGGTGAACACTTTAGTGTCTTCTCATAGGTACTATTTTTTAAATCAACCTCCAGCTTTTCCATTATTCATTTTCAATCAGTTAACCTGATCTCGAGATGCACGTCCCTAGCATTGAGGAACTTATGCATTGGGAGCCTTGGGATTTGGGAACAATGAGAGTGAAGATATTCTTCTATCGTGAAACTGTGGATCAGTAGGGAAATAAAAGTTGGAAAGGAATTAAATTGTTATATTGTTGTGTAAGCCTACGAGAAAGAGAGAAAGAGAAATAGAGGAGAAAGAGAGAGAATTTGACAAATACTTGAGAAAAAAAGATCAGGCTCATCTGAATTCTTACTACCCCTAGAGAGGCTGCAATTATCCTGAATAACTTTAGCACCGATAACCAACAAAGAACATGATTGCTGCCATTTAATTATTTGTTTATGTTTATGTGCATGGGTGTATGCATGTATCTATTGCTCCTGTTTGACACATAGTACTGAAATTATAGGCTGCTGAAATTATGGTAACAAGCACCTAATGTTCCAGAAGGATTTTCTTGCTTCATAAGGATAAAATATGTGGGATGAAAACTCCAGTACAAAACTGTGTTCAACATGTAGGTTTAACACCCACTACCTGTGAAATCTGTCAGAAATCTTCCATCAGCAGTG
Organism: Fukomys damarensis; assembly: GCF_012274545.1. Classification (NCBI taxonomy): domain Eukaryota; kingdom Metazoa; phylum Chordata; class Mammalia; order Rodentia; family Bathyergidae; genus Fukomys; species Fukomys damarensis. The sequence goes on along the minus strand of NW_022900917.1, from coordinate 17,947,731 downwards.
TTTTTCCTCAGAATCATAAGGCTTAAAGACTATGAAATGTTCTTTTTCCTGTGAGTATGGAGTGGTTTGAGGAGATACATTCCTTTTTCCAAAAGGTACATTTGCAGAGCCAGCCAGTAGAGAAGGCGCCCTCCTCAAGAAGAACCCAGTTATAACATAGGTAACTTTGGATGTTAAAGAACCAGAAAGGATAATGATCCCTTCCTTTCTGTACTCTTTGCAACCCCTAGGCCTACTGAGAGGTTGAAGCACCAATCAGGGTCTCCAATCTTTGTGTAAAACCATTTGTCAGTCATTGCTTTTCCTTCTACTTTAAATCTAAGGTTTTTACCATAGCCATTAGCTACAGTCTGCGTCATTGTGGTTGTAACAGTGATTCTAGAGTCTGTTTTGTGGTACCCTAAGTCCCCTGAATTAGTGCTCATTGTAGGTGTCCCCTACAGTCTTAGGTCACCAAGGTAGGGAATGCCCTTGCCGTGCCCCTTCCCCTGTTAAGAGTATGAAAGCCCCCTTGCTTTTTTGTTTTCCTTTTCCTCTTTTGAGGATGAGCATTCTGAGAAAAAGTTCTTCTCTGATAACTCTTATAAAACACTTTGTGCTCCACTCTCCAAGGACTAAGAATTGGACACATAATTCTCCACTCATTTCTCAAGTGTCAAGAGAGAATTGAGTTTAAAGGCTCCAATTCCCTTGCAGGTTACACTGTCTATCTAGATGAATTAATATTCAGCACAGCTTTGGGAAAATCTCAGATGATTTGCAGGTTTGCAAATTGTTCAGACCGGTAATAAAATCTCAGTCTGAGGAAATCACTAAATGCTTCATGACATGGGCTTTTCTTCCAGAGGCCCCACATCTTGGACTGATTTGCTCACCTGCCTTTGCTATCCCATCCATATCAGACAGCTGAGGGCTGCTCAGGAAAGTCACGTACCCTCACTGATGTGGCACCGCTGTGAAGTTATGGCCTCCAGTCTTACCACAACCTTCCTTGACGCCTCACAGTTCTGCTGTGGCTTTTCAACAAACCCCTTACCCAAACTGTCACCACTGCTGTCATCTCCTACCCACCACTTTTCTCCTGGTCAGCAAAGGACAGTTCCCCCTCCGTTCCCACTCTCCCTTTCAGATAAAATAGGGCCTGTGTCCTTATCCAGGGCAGTGTTCTAGGTCCATCCACTCAAGCACCTCACACCGGCATTTACCGTACCCTGTGTCTTCACTAAAGTTTTCCTTCAGAATATAAACCACTGTTACACACACACACACACACACACACACACACACACACACACACACACACACACACACACACACACACACACACACACACACACACACATACACACACACATGCTTCACTTGACTCCATGATCTAGCTTTGTCTTTGGTGCAGCTAAGCTTTAAGCTTTTCTTCCTCTCACTCATTCTTTCTCTCACCACAATCTGAATTCCACCTCAAGCACCTGACAAGACTCTTGGCTCTCAAAGATCTTATGCAGACTCAAAGATTCTCCTTGTAAGCAAATCAAATGAGCCCTTTGTGGTCCTTTCCCTACTGGATTACTCTGAAGCATTGACAGTTGACTGTCTCTTAAGTCTTGCAACTCATTTTAGACAGTTCTTAATTTAAAATGGTTCAACTGACAATTGTTTTTAAATATGTGATGGTGTGAAAGTGATACGCATTCAGACTGAAGTTCAAATTCTGAATTTTGTTCTTTCCCTAGGCTAGGAAAACATAGTCACTATATTGCTGCAGCTCCCAGCCCTCCACAAGATCACAAGGAAAAACAATTGGTGGTGTGTAGTATAGAGCATTGCCCAGCTGTGATGTTAGTTAATGAGGTGTGTTAAATGCATTTTGAATTTATCACAGGTATGTTGAGACATAACCCATCAAAAGTAAAGGAGCTCCTGTACTTCTTTAGTCTGTATGCTTACTCCTCTTACCAGATTCTCACCTCCATCTTCCCTATTGCTTTTTAGATTCCTCTCTTTATTTTAAGCATTAAGTGTTATTAGGGTATCATCCTTGAATTCTACTTATGCTGATCACTGTTCCTGGAAGATAACTCAATAGATCCTCAAATCTCTATCTCCAGGTGTATCACTCATTCAGCTGATATTACCGCTGGGATGGTACTTGAGCTCAGCATGTCCAAAGTTGAACTTTCATCTCACTGTTATTACTTGATTTTCCCATTGCTGAGACACAGTACCTGATATCCACAACTTAAAAAAAAAAGAGGAAAAGTTTAACTTGGCTCAGGAGTTCAGGGGCTTCAGTCCATGGCTGTTTGACTCCAAGGTGGAAACATCATGGCAGAAGGGTGTGGGGGAGGAAAGATGCTTAGTTTATGTTGGCCAGAAAGCAGAGCAGGGGAAGAATATCAGAAGAGGGGACCAGAGACCATATACAATACCCAAGGTCATGACCCATCATGTACCAGAAGTGTTCTACTGATCTGCCATGTGTTTATTAAACCAATCTAGTTGACATAGCACAATCACACTCCCTTATTCCAGCCCATCTCTGGAAATAAAAATGTATTGCTGTGCTCACTCAAACCTGAAAGCTTTGCATAGCTTGGACCCCTCTACCTCATATGCCCTTCGCCATTCAACTAATTCTCAGATATACCAATTCTACCTTCTAAAGGTAGCCTCTCCGCTTGTCACTGTGCTGTTGCCTTAAATTTTGCCTCAAAATTTTTGGTTACTGTGCTGCTTCTAGGTAACCCCTAAAATGTGGTTTCCCATAGCTTGTGAGTCAAACTCCTGAGTTTGGCATACAAAGTCCTTCATGGCCTATCATCTGCCAACCTCCCCTGCCTGCTCACTTACCAATTTTCCATGTGGTGTACATTCTTTCTTTCTTTTTTTTTTTTTTTTTTTTGTGATACCAGGGATCAAACTCAGGACCTTGCACTTGGGAGGCAGGCGTGGCGCCACTGAGATAAATCCCCAGCCCCATGTGGTGTACGTTCTTGCCATAGAATATGACTGGATGCTTCTTAAAGACACTGAAGTATTTCATAGTTCCCCATTTTATACTGTGCTCCTTCTGTTTTGAACATTCTTTCTGGTCCCCCTGGCTCTGCCAATAGCTCCTTAACGATCATTGCTGCTGTTTTTCTTACTATCTCTCTCTACTTTTCTTCTAGGTCTTCATATCAAGCCTGTAACCTCTTTAATGGTACTCCATTGTTACTGATTACTTTTTTTTACTTACCACCAATTTCTGAATCTTACTTCTTTCCATTATATTACCTTTCTCAACTCTAAAAGAATTGGACTATTTTATTTCTTTTAAAATAACAAAAATCTAAATTTTCCAGTGAAATGATGGTGAAAATGATAATGATGATGATAATGTTGATGATGATGATAACTACACATATTGAGTCCTGTGTACTAGTAATTGCTAAATGTTTTCCATTTTCATCTTATTACTAATTTCACTTAATGGGTGAGAAAACTGAAGCTGAGAGAGGCAAGTGCCTTGGCCAATTCATACAGCCTAAAAGTGGTGGAGTGGGGTTTGCACGCATGGAACATTAGAGATCATTAGATAGATAGAACACATATTATCCCTGTCTCAGTACTAACTTCCTATTACATTATTTCTATTACATTATGAGAGATGGCTTGGAAAGGCAATTCAGAATGTTTATAATCAATCTACTTTTATTATTTTAAATTCAGTGTGTGAATTAAAACCAGATCTTTCCTCAAGTTTCTTTCCTACCAATGGAAATATTAGGAATAATAACTAAATAACTGTGAAGAATATTACAAATGCTAAAGCTGTGGAAATGCGAAAGGTGTAAACTTTAAACTGGTTGAGGATACTCACAATACTCAGGAAAGTGATTTCACAGGTGGTGGCACCTGATAGGTGCCTGAAAAGTTGAGCCTTAATGGGTGACAGTGGCAGAGCTATGAAAAATTTATGGAATCTCAGGGGCACCAGTAGGGAATGAAACAACTCCTATTGCTCAAGCTCCTGTATGAGTTCAGTAGGGCTCTTGTCTTGCAAAGTTTGCAGGTGCTCCTCTTACAAGCTATAGAGCTGTGATGCTCCTGCTCAAAAAGCAGCTCAGTGAGTTTGACCTTTCTCCTTCTCAGAGGATGCCTAATACTTTCATGTGATGTGTCTGTTTCTTTATTTTTAAGTGGAAAAATATTTTATGGTTGCATTTACTTAAGGAAAATAACTAGTGATCATAGACAACCTGAAGTTAGTAGTGGCCAACTCTGGTGTGGCTTCTTGATGACTATGTCAATCTTAGGCTCTTTTCTTGTAGCTTATGAGTGTGCAAAGAATCGTTTGAAAGGCCTGGCTTACCACCTTTAATGGATTGAATATAGAAGATACTTTTAAAACTGCAAATCTGATTCAGCATATATATATATATATATGCCAAGCACTATCCTAGAGTCTGGAGACTTGTTTGATGAAGAAGACAGCCTCCATCCTCAAGACATCCAGTCTAGTGGCAGCCTCTCCCACCGTGGTATTCCCTTTCATTGTTTGATTTTCTCCCTTTCAAGCTTCTTTTGGTCCATCAGAGAGAAGACAGCTTCCCTGTCTTTATATAACAACTCTGTGAAGAAGCACTCCTTGCTCCTCAAGAGTTACTGCCTATTTCCAAAAACCTTCCTCAAACATCCATCAAATTAATTTTGAGAGATAAGCCTAAATAACATAACATGGCAGCATAACCCTGCTTGGTAAGGTTCTCTTTAGATTGTATCCCAGAGCATGACACAAATGAACTGATGTTTTTTGGCTCAAAGTGAACTCTCATACTCAGAGTGGACCTCTTTGTCCTAAGGGTCACAGTACAGACCATCTATACGCTTTTGGAGAAAGAAGGCTCTCCAGCAACTGGAAGCATGCACCATAGCCCCAAGTTCCCCTTCACCTGCCCTGTAAGGAAAAAAGGATTTATGCAAATCACATCCCAGAAACAGCCATTGGTTCCTATGATCCTCCAAAGGAGACAAGCAAACGTAACTCTGTCATGATCAGAGGTTCTGTGTGTGTACACATGTATGTACATGTATATTTGCGTGTGTATCTATATAAACACACTTATATGTACAATCAAAATTCAAAGAGTGTTTATATGGGAGAAAGTAGCTTAGGCTGGCTCTTTGTTTAGTTTAATAAAACAAGTAGGTGTTTTGCTTCAAGATGCCAAATTTCCCAAGATAAATTTCCTGGAAAAAATTCCCAAACTCCTTTCCTGGTCACTTCCTGTCAGATTTAGAAAAGATAGGTATTTTGTTTTGGTGGGCTCAACTACTCCATTTTTGTTCATTCAAATTAGAATAAAAACTGAAAATATATTTTTATGAGTAAGTAGCTTCTCCAGTGCTAAATTCCCACCATACCCAAAATGTTGCAAGAGCAGCTCTAGTTGTCCTCAAGGAACACAGCAAAGAAAATGAAACTTATTAATGAGCGCAATAATTCAAAACCTCTTAAAATGTTGTTCCCAAATGTGGTCAGACTTTCTGCACATATCACTGAGAAATTGATATTTTAGATCTTTCTTTAGTGTACACAGGAAATCCACCTCCTCCCTATAATTCCTGTACAAGCTTTGTCCTGGAGAATTCCTGAAGCATCTTACTGAACAGTAATATAGATTTCTTAGAGTTAGGAAATTGTGGAAGAATAAAACGAGCTGGTGCTTCAAGTATGTTCACTCATCTGATCCCCTGACAACAGCTAGCTCTACACCTATACCACCAAGACAACCACTTTATTGATTCAGTGATAAGTTGCACAATAGTGAAATTACATTGTTCCTTTTTAGACAGAGAAAATACAAGTGTGGTTACTTTTGTCAAGGTTTACAATCGAGAGATGAATACTAGAAGCGTGAGCCCTACCTGGAATGTGAGCTCCATGAGAGGCAGCCCCATTCACCACTGAATCCCTCTTGCCTTGATTAGGACCTGGAAGATGGTAGAGTTCTCAAGAAATATTTGTTAAATTGATGGTGATTGCACAGAATAAAGCAGTATATCAAGTATTAACACAACAAGAGCAGAACAAGAAAAGGTCCAGCAAGAAAAGGAAGCCTTTGTGAAGTTGGTGTAGTTGACTAGAGCTGTGAAAAGGTGCAAGAAAGAGAGGAATGGGTTGGTCCATAACGCAAGGAGAAAAGACGAGAGAAACTCTAGAGGATGGAAAGAGCATGATGCAGGGGGAGATGTTGTCTCTGGTTAGAGTAATTGCACAACACAGTAATAGAAACCAGCATATCAGAGGCACAGTGTCTAAGGTTGTGTCCTAGCTCTGTCAGTTATTCAATAACTGGATAAACAATTTCTTCCAGCCTCATTTAATACCTATAATTTGGGAATAATACATAAGACATATATCAGATAAAATCATAAGGTTAAAAAGTATAAACTTGAAGAGCTGTTTGAAAGTTGTCATCATTATTATCATTATTGATGATAACCATGTTCAGATTGGTCTTTTGATTGTGATGCTTTTTTTTTAGAGTGGAAAATTAATTGTAGAATGGCCCCAGGGTGTATGCAGGGGACAAATAGGTAAAAAAATGAAATCAAGTGATTGATTGCAGATTGGATAACTTCAAAATAAGACAAACAAGAAAATTCTTTTAAGATTCCTAAGTAAATATTAAAAAATGTTTACAGTTATAGTCCTATGATTAATTTAAATTCTTATGAATTGTTTACATTCATTTCATAAAGTTATTTTGTAGGAAGTGAAGATTTATTTCTTCACTGAATCAGCAGAGAGCTTGATTAGAATAATACTCAACCACACTTGTATTGTTGAAGAGTGTTAGGCAATGGTTTATTGTTGTTGATGATTCTTGGTATGTGTAATATTCCTCACTCCTTGACAAACATTGATTTAAATTTCTTTTCAAACATATTCTCAAATTAGAGTCATTGTTTCTCAGTGTTTCTAAAAAGCATAAATATTTGCTGCTGTCACATTAATGAAACTATCAGGCATAGTTGCATATTTATAAAGTAGAGAATTTTGGGGATAATGACATTGTCTTAAAACAAATTTAGGCAGTGTGTTCTGCACACAGTTGATCAAATTCTATAGATAGTTACAACATAGAATGTTCCTGCGGCTTTCCTCTTTTGAGTCCAAAGCAGGCATCATTAATTAACCACACATTTTCACTGAGTGAGTCTTGATTTGGGGATTATGTCTCTTGCAGAAACAGAGCTCTAGGCAGCAAATACCAAAAGACCACAGTTGGTATAGGAAAAGTAAAACCTCCTTACTATTCTAGGATAAAGGATGGCTCTACAAAGTTTCAAAAAGCAAACACCCTTGGCGCTGTTAATGTCCTGCAAAGGTACAGGGGCAGGTGACTGATAATACATGAATTTAAGACTTGTAGGAAAATATTGTCTCACCCTTCCTTCTCACATGTTGTTTTCTTCATTCATTTGGCCCTCCATCACTTATAAGTGCTCCTCTTTCTTTCCTCTTATCTATTTGTTGACAGCTCATCTTCTATTAAGTATTAAAGAGGAGAAACAGATACATGTTGTGCTAAAAAAGCATAAAGCATGATATCATTAGGGAGATGAGATCCGGCCATGGAAACCAGTCAAATCCAGCTCCTTTTAAAATCAATGTGACCTCCTGAGCTTTTTGTTTGTTTCAAAAATGAAAATGCACTCAAACTGAAAAAAAAGTAAGAGTGTTTGCAGAGCCACTTCTGATTTCAGAAAGCTGCTAGGGGAAATTCTTGTGGGTTCAATTCTGATAAAAGCTGGAAGCTAAGGAGACCTTAGAAATGAAAACACCTCCATGCAATCATCCTGTTCAGGCTAAGCCACCCTTTTCCAGAAATTTAAGAGTAAGGAAAATTTAAGAACGCAATTCTGTGACAAAGAAGGCGTGAGGATGAGAGTGGTTTGTGTTCCATGGGGACATTGTGTTTCTGTCTGTGCGACACCTAATTAAAACTGGGCCACTGTGCAACACTGGCCATAAGCGTCCTTCCATTTACCTCCCTTTACTCACTATTTCAAGATTTCAGATTTTAGTTTTAATTGGGAATGTGATTTGGGGGCTTGCAAAGGCCTAAGTTTAGTGTTACCTTTGTGACTTAAGGCTAAACCTTAACATCCCTATGTCTCACTTTTCTGATTTACAAAGTGAGGAGGCTAAAGATAGTACCTTGAAAGAGTTGTGTGGATTAAGCCAGATGACCCAGCACGAGGAGCCCTACTCCTGGATATTGTAAAAGGTGAGTAAGTATGTCTCTTGTTATCAGTGGTGATGCTTACTTAGTTGTTCTAGATTCCTCTTGGCACTGTAATGAACTGCCACACACTGGGTGGCTTCAAACAGCACACATATGTTCTTCTACAGGTCGAGGGGTTCAAAATCAGGTATCTACTTCAGTGGACTAAGGTTAAGGTAGGAGCAGAGAAGAGCCCTTCTGGAGAGTCCACGGGTACTACCCATTTCTTGCCTTCTTCAGCCTCTACCACAGCCTCTCCTCCATCTTCAGAGTGCATCACTGCAGTCTGCTCTCATTACTACGTGGCCTTCCTCTCTGAGTCCTTCTAGGTTTCTCTTATGCGGACCCGTAATTACTTTGAAATCACCCAGATGATCTAGTATACCTCTCAGCTCAAAATCCTTAATAACATTTTCAGAGTTCCTTATGCCAAAGAAAGATGTCAGTCATGAGATCTCGGGATGTCATTGCATAGGTGCCATTACTCAACCAACCACATTTACTAAATCAGATTTTTTTATCATTATTAAACTAATCAGCTCTGTAATGTTATAATGTCAAGTAGTAAGTGTGAACTCTGAGGACAAGAGATCTTCAGAAGCCAATGGAAAAAAATCATTTAGAGCCGGGCGTGGTGGGCATGTCTGTAATCCCAGCACTTGGGAGGCTGAGGCAGGAGGATCCCTGTGAGTTTGAGACCAGCCTGGACTGTATAGTGAGTTCCAGGTCAGTCTCAACTACATAGTGAGACCCTGTCTCAAAACACCCCCAAAAATTCATTTAGAAAAATCAAAAGTTTTTTTTTCTGTATCTTCCATTCTTCTTTTCCTCCCTATCTTTTCTTGCTCAGAAAGGAACATATAATTGAATAAAACAGAACAGAATGAATGAACCCCAAATTCAGATAAACCTGGGCTCACTTGCCAACTCCACAGCCTCATAGCTAATTGAGTCCCTTGTGGAAAATCCCACAAATGTCCTGGATGTATTCCTCAAAAGCTTTTCCTGAGACAAGAATTAGTCAGGTAGTTTATTTGCAAGGTGATCGCAGGAAGCACTGACAGGAAGTAAGAAAATGAGTGAGAATGGAAGCGGGCTACGCAACAGCCTGTTAGCAAGCAAGTAGCTCCTTAGGCCACTGACTGGCCCGGTGTAGAATATGTCTCAAAGCTAACCCACCTGAGGGGAGAATCCTTCATCCTGGGCCCAAGCCTGGACCCAAGAACATTATTTCCCACACTTCCGAGTCCTCTTTATTCAGGCCAAGAAAGCCCAGGGACTCTTGCCATGGAACACCCCAAATCCTGTAAGGAATGCTAAGTGCCACAGGACAGGAACAGGGCATTCACAGCATCTGCTGGCTGAGCTCCCTGGACTGCGGTTCCTCTGGATCTGAGGACCGTAGAACTCACCTTGCAGGGATAGTGTGAAAATTGCCCATAATTTATCAAATCACCTAGTATATTCCTGGCATATAATAATGGCTAAATAATCAGTGTCTTTTTTTTCATTAAGTTTGGTACTTTTTAGGGATACAGTACAGTTATGTTCATCATTGGGATCTTGTACCTTTACATGATGTATCTTGGTTCTTATAATCAGTGTCTTTTAAATAATGATGATATTAAAGATTTCCCTTTACTTTCTGTGCATGAGTTTAGTTTGTACTTGAGAAGATCACTCAATATTTCTAAACCCCAATTTTTGTCTCTAAATCTGAGAGAAGGGTCAATGAAACCATCTCAGTGTGAATTCTTGAGACTCATAACCTGATTCTCCATGGTCAGTTACTCATATCCTGTGACACTAGAATTTCCTTCTGGCTTCTACCACTGGTGGTGGTGAACTGATCTTTAGCTGATTTGGTCACATATGACTTGACTCGTAGGTTCTTTTGGGGTAAAAGAACAATCATGGAAGCCTTTGAAGAGGTTCTAATGTAAGGGTTGCCTTACTAACAGGTTGTAATAAGGAAAAAAAAAACTTAAATACTGTGCTATATAAAACATTCATATGTAAACATTTAATCGCAAGTAAATATACACATACACGCAGAGTTTAGGCCCTATTGTGTAAACCTGAGCATATTCCAGTTGTGCATTTTGAGGAGCACTGACCCCCTCTTGGACAAAATAGTCACTATCACGAAGATTCTGCCACCCGACAGCTAATATGAGGGACCCAGGATACCCCAGTGTTCCTGGCTGGGTGTAGGACCATTTCTGAGAGTATAGGCCTCAGGACTTTATGCTGTTGTGGGGCAGGTATGGGGAATGTCTCTGAAATATTTATGCAAACCCTCATATAATGAATACTTTTAATTTTACTAATGAGAACCTTTTTCTAACATTGAGCAGGCCAAATAACAGACTACTAATTTCATCAACAGAAATGCATTTCTGACTTTCAGTAGTCAGTTGCCAACTGTTCCTTGCAGATTGAAATATTATATACGAGAGAAAGTTGGGGTGGGTCTTTAGAATGAACATCCCTGCATCGTGCTTTCTTGATTAGCCTGCAGGCAGCTCTCAGCTTCTTCCTTAGCCATGACCACTAGTACCACAGTGCCACATGTAGACGTTGGGGGTCTTTTAAATTACAGTAAAATATACTTGACATGAAATTTACCGCTTTAACCATTTTTAAGTTCTGTGGCGTTAAGCCCATTAATATTGTTATTCATCATTATCATCCATCTACAGAACTTTTTCATCTTCCCAAACTAAAATTCTGAATGCCAAACAACTAAACCATAATTCCCCATCCCCCTCTTTACTCAGCTCTCACTTTTAGAATTTCTGTGTTGATAAATTTGACCACTTTAACCACTCTATAAATAAAATCAATCAATACTTGGCTTTTTATAGCTTGCTTATTTCACTTAGTACTGTCCAGATTCAGCGATGTGCCAGCACGTGTCTGTATTTCATTTCTTTTCTTTTAAAGGCTGAATAGTCGTCCTTGTATGTATATAATATATTTTTATCTTTTTATCAATCGACAGATATGTGAGTTGTTTTCATCTTTTGGCTATTGTAAAAAGTACCACTGAAAGGATTGGCATGGAAATATATGTTGAATCATCTTGCTGTAAAATAATAGACATAATAATCTGGCACTTTTATTAGGATCCTGAGGAACTAGGCAATTAATAAAAGCAGAATATTGCCTAATCCCTAGTATTATTGCAGTTAATTAAAATGCTTGCAATTTCTTTTGTACTTAGCACAACTGAAAGGATTGATATTATGGCAGAAAATAGTTTGAAAGTCTTGATTTGATATGGCCATTTTTATATTTCATCTCCAAAATAGCTTATAAAAATATGATTCCCTATATAGTTGTTTAATTTCCTGTACAAAGTTTGCATTCTGCAAGTCGGAAGAATTTCTACAGCTGTTTAGTGATTCTGCTGGGATTTTAAGATGTAACTGCATCAAGCATTATATGCTGGGACCTCAGCTTCTCCATCATTGAGTGGCGGACTATGCCTCCATCATACTCACCATCGGGAAGACATAGTATTTGTTTAGGTCGATAGTAACCTCCCTCTGCAAGACCATGACTGCAAAGAGTCTGCCCTGAATTCTAATGACTGCCAATGAATCTAGTAGATTGCATATCAGCACAAAGACTGGTGGGTTTAGACTCTGTGCAGCATGGATAGTTTGTTTCTTTAACTTATAAGTGTGAGTAAATGTGTTCGTAAAATTAGGAAAACCAAGGACCAGTCATGTGTTCACTTATGCTCGTGCTGTCAGAAAGTCTCTGCCCAGACTCTGGGATCTGTCTGTGACATACTGGGAAGGAGGTGGGAGTCCTAAGTGATGAGTTTTTGGATTCTGACTCTATCCCTTCCAGTGATGGACTGCACAGTGTTGGGAAAGTTGACCTTGGATTTTAATCTTACATTTATAAACTCATTTTTATTGAGCACCTACTATGTGTCAGATCCTCTGCCAGGGGATTAGGATGCATTGGTGAATGAAGCAAAGTGCCCCACTCTTGTACCACTGAGTCCTAAGTTGAACCTGATATGGTAGCCGCTAACCACGTGTGGCCATATAAATTAAAATGTAAATTTAAATTCATTGAGATTAACGAAAGTTAAGCATTCAGTTCTTTAGTGGCACTAGCCACATTTCAAGTGCTTAGTAGCTACTATATTTAACATAGAATATTTCCATCACCACAGAAATTTCTATTGAGTGATGAAATGAGAAAAAGAGATAATAAATTTGTAAAGTGTGGAATTTAGAAGATGGCAAATGCTCTGGAGTAGAGAAAAATATAGGAGTGCTGGGGGAGAGTAGGGGCAGCTTGTAGTATTAAACAGGTTGGTCAGGATGAGCTTTTCTGGGAGGTGGGGGTTAAACAGACCTGAAGGAGCTGCTGGATAACTGAGGAACAGACAAGTAAACAGACAGGACACCATGCTACATCAGGAACACACTTGATGTGTTGCAAGAATTAATGTGCAAGGAGACTGGTGTGGCTGGAGTTGAGAGGGACCAAGGGAGAAAACGATAAGAGAAGAGAGAGATCAGAGAGTGACAGTGTCTAGTGGATATAGGACTGTGAGTACTCTGAGTGGGTTTTAACACTCTGAAATGCAGAGCCACTGCAGGCTGTTGAGCAGCAGGACTTGATCTGTCATACTGGAGTGGTATAACACTTGCTTCTGTATCAAGAGCACAGTGAAAGAGAGATCTGTGAGGAGTCTATTGTAGTAGCCTAGAAAGAGATCACTGGTGCTTACTCCTGAGTTCAGCTATGTCCATTTGGTGGCAGTGGAAGTGGTGATACTTGGTCATGTCTTAGGTGTATTTTGAATGTAGAGCCAATGTGATTTCTGACAGACTAGAAGACTAAGACTTTTGGCTAAACTGTTGGAAAATGGACTTGATATAAACTGAGATGGAGACGGCTATGACCGGAACAAGTAAAAGTTTAAGTAACCTATTAGATATCCAGGTGGAGCCGTCACACCTCCTCAGAAGGAGGAGCGATCACTTGGGAATCATCAACTGTAGAGCCCTGATCTAGGTGGACCACAGGCAGTGAGAATAGAGAAGAGAAGATGCACAAGGACAGAGCCCTGGCACTTTCATCACGAAGAGGCTTGGGACAAGATAAAAGAAGGAACCAGCAGAGAGTTGGCAAAGAGAAGCCAATGTGGTAGGAAGAAAGCCAAGGATTGTGGCACCCTGGAAGCCAAGGGAAGAAAGGAAAGGAAAGGTGCCTGTGTCACATGCTGCTGAAACATCAAGTAATAGGAGGACTGGGGGCCAAGCATTGGATTTAACAGCAGCAGTATCAATAGATGGTGAAGATCAAGGGCCTGATAAGAGTATGTTTGAGAGAGAATGTGAGGGGAGCAGGTGGAGCTGCCAGCTATCAACCATTCGTTGGTGAAATTTTGCTGCAAAGGAGAAATTTTTTAAAAGGATTTGTAAGGGGCACACCCTTAATACCTAGGGGATGCAGGCCAAAATGGAGGCCTACATACAATATTTACAAATATGCAGAAGTTATACATCAAACTAAAAAACTATTAAATAAATATATTTTTCATTACAATGATGAATAAATATTAACAAATGCCTGGCAAGCCAGACTCGGATTAGACTTCTTGGGTTTGGAGTATTATGCTGTGACTTGGCACAGGGAAAGGCCTGCGCCCTTCCCTTCCAAATGCTGCCTCCAGCCCACACTGCTAGGGGCTGTGTGTATTTCCAGGCTCCCCACATTCCCACAAATGATAACACTTGAATATTTCATGAGCCTAGAAGTGTGTAATTTAGCAGTGTGGGAAGAAGAACCCAGAGAAAAGGACTATGAATAATACCGTAAAAAGGCTAAGGACAATCCGTGCAGGAGAGCTTGGGGGACCGAGTGTTTGTAGTAAGATCTAGAGATCAGGGTGCACCAGCTCTGGGGAGCACTTTTTCTTGGAGCAGCAGATGCTCACTCATGGGGCAGGTGTTCACCATCAGAACAACGGATTCACTCAGGAGCAAGGTGCTCATCCATAGGGCAAAGGAGGTCTAGAAAAGGAAAACGTTGGCCCTTTAATATGCAAAGCCAAGGACAAGGACCCTCTTGCTGACCTTCATTGCTCAGCTGATAGGGAAATGGGATTAAAAAAAAGGTGAAGGGAAATAATAATGTGTTCATTTGCTCATAAAAACAATCCAGTAGCGAGAGAAAAAACGATGATGTGGGAGGAAAAAAAAGGATGACAAAGCAATAATCTAAGTAGGCCAAAGGGAAGAACCTCTCTTGCGTAAGTATGGAGACTTGCTCCAGATAGAAGCTGGGATAATTTTACAGTAGTAAGACAGAAGGCAAAAGAGGTGGGTGCTGATGTGGTAAGGAAGTGGATGTGGTGGGGAAGACGGGGAAATTATCTTCTGATTCATCAATGCTGATTAAGAATGACTTGGCACAGTGCTGCACCAGGTCAAAGTTGATTTTTTTTTTAGGCAATTTCTATTTGTCCCACTCATAACTCATTGTTTGTTGAATATATTAAAATTTATACATCACATTATTTAACTCCTTCCCTGGCACAATTTCTCCACGAAGAAGTTGAAGCAAAAAGACACAATATGTCAAGAGAAACAGAGCTGTGGAATAGTAGAAACAGTTTTGCTGCTGCTTCCTCCCCATTTATGGTACACCAAGCTGCTGTTTCTGGCCTTTCCATTATATTTCTTGATATAGGAGTCTGGGAACCTCACAAATAAGAATTCTGATCATTGAAGCCTCAAGGAATTATTTCCATTTTTTGAAAAAAAATCAATAAAGAACTGGAAAGATGAATAAAAAGAAAACAGTTTCTCTGTTTTCACAACTATTGTGTCAAAACGTGATTTTTTTTTTTTCAGATACTGAAATTGACGACATTTTGGGTCCTTTGCCTATACAATCACTTTCCATGCAGCCATGTGATTTCAGCAGTTTCTGATCTTAGTCCACCTGGAAGGAAAGATGTAGGTGGTGGTGTGGAGATGAAGCACTGATGTAAGCCTCCTCGAGTGTGAAATATGGATAAAAACCATGCTTGTATTTCTCATGGAGACTTGGCTGAGATAAACTTTAAGACATATCCTGGAGAATGTTCAACTTCACAGAACACAAGGGGTCGAACATAGTGAATATTGCAGGAGAAAGAGAAACTTGGTAAAGGGTTACTGCGCCAGTTTTCAAAAGGACTTCAGCCTACGCCTCTCTCCCACCTTACACATTTTGTGCCACACCCTTAGTAACTCCAAACTGCAGAACTGCCAGTCATGGCCATTCAGCCCTTGTCTGCAGACCTGATTATTCATCTTTTTGTGGGGCTGCTCTCTTGCAGACTTCTTGAGCCGTAAGACGCCCTTCTCTGATCAGTGTCACCTTCTATAAGCCTGATCCTCTTCTTCTTTTCTTTTTTCTCATTAAGGTTATTGGTACATTTTAGATGTACAGTACAGTTACATTCATCATTGGGATCTTGGACCTTTACATGACAGGTCTTGGTTCTCATTTTTTCCCCTTGTCCCTGTCCTCCCTTCACTCCCTTCATCCTCCCCTATTTACAAAGACTTTATTTCCATTTCTTCATTTTCTCATATTTTTTCTTTTCCCTTATTTCCTTTCCCCTACTCTTCCCACCTCCCCTACATCTTTAGCCCTTTTCTTCCTATTTCACATTGTCAATTATACCATTAGGATCTTATTTACAATTATAATTTTTAACACCAGAGAAACTATTCGGTATTTACACATTTGACTTATTTATTTCACTTAGGAGCATATCCTCAATATGCATCCATTTTCCTAAGCATGACTCTAATTTCTCATTCTTTATGGCTGAGTAGTATTCCATTTTATAGAAAAACCACATCTTCATAATCCAGTTTCCAACTGATGGGCAGATGGGCTTTTTCCAAGTTTTACTATTATAAACTGTGTCACTATAAACATGGGTGTGCATATATCACTGTGGTATGATTCTTTTAATTCTTTTGGAAAGATACCCAGCAGAGCTATGACTGGGTCAAATGGAACCTCTAATCCTAGTTATTTGAGGTACCTCTATATTGATTTCCATAGTGGTTGCACCAGTCTGTACTCCCACCAACAATGGAGAGTGGTTCCTTTCTCCCCACAACCCCGCCAACATTTGTTATCGGTTGATTTCTTGATAGCAGCCATTCTTTGTGGGGTGAGGTGGGATCTCAGTGTTGTTTTCACCTGCATCTCTCGAATGACCAGTGATGTGGAACATTTTTTCGTGCATTTACTTGCTGCTTTTACTTATTTGTCTGAGAAATGTCTGTTCATTTCAGATGCCCACTTTTTATCTGGTCTTTTTATTTGGGGGGAGCTAGTTTTTTTGAGTTCTTTATATATTCTAGATAAGAGTCCTTTGTCTCAGAAGCAGCTGATAAAATTTTTTCCCACATTGTAGGTTGTCTCTTAGTTCTGTTGATGGTTTCTTTTGTAGTGCAGAAGCTTTTTAATAAGATGAGATCCCAGTTGTTGATTCTTTCTGCTAGTTCCTGTGCTACTGAGGATTTGTTCATAAAGTCTTTTCCTATGCCAATGCCTTCAAGAGTCCTGCTTAACTTATCTTGCAGCAAGTTCAGTGTCTCTTTTTTAATATTTAGATCTTTAATCCACTTGGATTTTATTTTAGTGCTTGGTGAAAAATAAGGGTCTAGTTTTAATCTTTGGCAGGTTGTGATCCAGTTTTTCCAACACCATTTATTAAAGAGTCTATATTTCCTCCAGTGACTCACTGAGAGAGAAATTAGGGAAACAATTCCTTTCACAATAGCGTCCAAAAAAATGAAGTATCTAGGAATCAATCTAATGAAAGAAGCAAAAGACCTCTACACTGAAAACTACAGCACTCTGAAAAAAAGAGATAGAAGAGGATATAATAAAATGGAAAGATATCCCTTCCTCCTGGGTGGGACAAATCAATATAGTGAAAATAGCCATACTACCAAAACTGCTATACAGATTTAATGCAATGCTGACTGAAATTCCAAGAGTATATTTCACAGAACTAGAAAAAATTATCCAGAAATTCATATGGAACCAGAAGAGACCTAGAATATTAAAAGCCATTCTAGGCAACAGAGACATGGCAGTGGGTATAACAATTCCCTATTTAAAAATATACTACAAAGCCACTGTGATAAAAACAGCACGGTACTGGCAAAGAAACAGACCTGAGGATCCTTGGAATAGATTTGAAGAAACAAAAACAACTCCAAATTTACTCAGCTACCTCGTCTTTGATAAAGGATTTTGCTTCTTAATCCATTCTGCCAGTCTATTTCTCTTGATTGGTGAATTGAGGCCATTGATATTGATGGTTATAACTGACATGTATTGACCTATTATTATCATGCTGTTGTCCTTTTGTTGACTTTTAATCCTCCCTTTTGTTTCTTGCCTTGCTTATTTGATTTGATTTGTTGGTCTCATGGTGTTGTGACCTTCATTGTCATTTTCTAGGATATTGTTTAGAATTCCTTGTAGTGCTAGTGTGGTATTCATGAAGTTTCTTAGGTGTTCTTGGTCATGGAAGTATCTTATTTCCATGTCCATTTTGAAAGAGTTTTGCACAATACATCAGTCTAGGTTGGAGGTTGTTTTCTTTTAGGACTCGAAATACCTCACTCCAGGCTCTCCCTGACCTGAAGGTTTGTGTTGAAAAGTCTGCTGTGATTCTGATGGGCTTTCCTTTGCATGTGATTTGTTTCTTTTCTCTTACTGCTTATAGTATTTTGTTCTTCTGGTGGGTTTCTGGGATCTTGATTATTATATGTCTAGGGGTAGATTTTTTTTTAATCATATCTAGTTGGAATCCTGTATGCCTCACTTATCTGTATGTCAAATTCTTCCCCTCTGTTTGGGAAGTTTTCTGTCATTAATTCTGTGAACAGCTTTTTAAATCATTTCTATTTTCTCTTGCTATTTCTTGGTTTCCTATCAGTCTTATGTTATTTTTCTTTGCATCATCTAGGAGTTGTTGGATCAATTTCTCATGATCCCTTACTGATTTTAAGAGACCTCTCTTTTCATGGTCACTGACTGTAATCCTATCTTCTATATCTGAAATTCTATCTTCATATTCATTTATCCTACTGCAAATACTTTCAATAGAGTTTTTAATCTCCTGGTTATCTGTTTGAATCTGATTCATGGATTCCATTTCTTGCCTATGTTGAACATTCATGATTTCCATTTCTTTCTTATGCTGGGCCTTCATGGCTTCTATTATGGTCCTGAGATCATCTATTTTTTTGTCAGTTTCTGTTATAGAGTCTCTAATCATGTCTTTCATTGTGCTCACTATCTCTGTAGTTATCTGGGAGATTATTTCTGTTTTGAATTTTTCTAGATCCTGATTGATCTGTTTTGTTACTTCCTGTGCTATGAGTTCAGGGTGTCCTGGTGGTTCACTATAAGGCTTTTCAACCTCATTTGCCCTAGAGTTTGCCATTGGTGAACTGGAAGTCTGTCTGTGTGTCTTGCTTAAGGGTTTTCTCATTGTTAGTTTTGTTGTTGGTTTAATTCCTGGGTTATTACTTAAATATTTTTTTTCTTAAATCATTTTTAAGCAACAGTTGTGCTTTAGCTTTTGAGTCTCTAATGACTCATAGATGCTCTCATTTTCATAATATCAGAAAAGACAACTCATTAAATCAATCACAACCCTTTAACCCAGTTGTTACAGTCAGCAACACAATAGTATCAAGCACAACTTACAAATTGACCATTTCTGTTAGTCATTACTCTATCACCTTTAAACCATGTGAATTAAATCAAAATCAAGGAACATTTTGAGGATATACTCCTAAGTGAAATAAATAAATCACACACATGTGTAAATATCAAATAGTTTCTCTGGTGTGAAAAACTATAATAGTACACAAGATCCTAATGAGATAATTAACAATGTGAAATATGAAGAGAAGGGCTAGAGGTGCAGGGAAAGTGGGAAGGGTAGGGGAAAGGGAATAAGGGAAAAGAAAAAAATATGAGAAAATGAAAAAATGGAAATAAAGTGTTTGTTAATGGGAAGGGGAGGAGGGGGTGAAGGGAAGGCAGGGAGAAGGGGAAAAAATGAGAACCAAGTCCTGTCATGTAAAGGTACAAGATACCAATAATGAATGTAATTGTACTATATACCTAAAATGTACCAATAAGCTCAATAAAAAGAAAAAAATTCAAGGAGCAGCCCAAAATATGTTTACAGTGAATAAACTCTTCAATATAGCATCTTCACCCTTTAGGATGGGGGCTTAGACAGTTAGGATGAGAGCAGTAGATAGGTAAAAGAATTGGAGATGGTTTCTAGTGAAGCCAGAGGACACAGCATGACCACACAAACTAGGAAACTGTTGAAGACAAGAGGGAAAGGCAGAGTGCAAGAATAAAGATAAGAATATAACAACAATAATAGGGTCTCACTTTCCTTTGAAACTATTGACCCTTGAGTGAAGGAAAGTGAGAGAAGAAAAGATAATAAAGAAAAAATAAAAAAATAATAAAAGAAGAAATCTGAGTTAAGAACAGAAAAGGAGATGAAGAACAATATGGGGGAGCAAGAGACTGAGTTGTAAAAAGAAGACAGAAAAAAAGAATTTGCAGAGTGGAATGAGGAAAAGAAAGAAGAAAAAGAATTTGAAGGGCCTCTTTCAGACTATATCTCCACTGTTATAATAGACAATGTGTGCAGCCATATGCAGAACTAACTCCTTTAGTCTCAGCGAGCTGATGGCTGACCCCTGAGATTCAGGCCAAATTTGGGCTGCAAGGCCCAAATTGAGCTCCTTGACCTCCTACAGGGTGGAACTCTGCAAGATTCTACTGCAGGTTCCCTCTGCCACACCTAGAGCTATGTTTAGCCAATCATTGGACTAATCTACTATCTGCATCCATGCTCCAGTTACATCCTCAAAGCCCTATCTATAAGCCCATGAGGCTTTGAGGTGTCATCTAGATACAAGCTATAACATAATAGTCTACCAGAACTTTACCCTATGAATGACCTCTTCTCTTCCACTATAATTCTGTGCATGCTGCAAACAAATGTTTTTATTTTAAATTTTTAAAAACTGTTTTTAGATGTTTTAACTGATACATAAAATAGTACAAATTCCTGGGATACAATGATATTTCAGTCTCTGTATACATTTTTCAGTGTTCAAGTTAGAGCAAATATATCTGTCTCCTGAAACATTTAGCATCAAAATAATCAAAACATCCTCTTTTGTTTTGTTGCTGTCATTTGTTTTGATTTCCTAAGATTTTCACTTCCCTTAAATTATTCTATTTCCTTTCCTTGTTTGGGAAAATCCTGTGGGATATGCAGTCAGTGCTCCTGGCTCCTATGATCCATTGCTCTTATGAACCCACCTACCTTTGTGGTCTTAATTCTATACAGGCCTACCTAAGACTCATGATGCACCTCCCCAGCTTCCCACTTTCTGTCACTCCCCACCTTTCTCCAAAGGTTAGGGAGTCACCTTTATCAAAGCAACACTTTCTATAAAGCCATGCTGTCCTTTTATGCAATTCTTTTTTGTTGTTTTCTTTAAATTAATTTTATTAGTACATTCTAGGTATACATATATAAATAATGGCATTCATCATTGGAAATTTGTACCTTTACATAATATATCTTGGTTCTTAATTTTTCCCCATCGCTCTGCCTTCCCTTCAACCCCTTCACCCCTCCCTATTTACAGACTTTGTTTCCAGTTTTCCATTTTCTCATATTTATTCCATTCCCTTCTTTTCTTTCCTTTATTGCTCCCACTTCCCCATCCCCTTTGCCCCTTTTCTTCCTATTTCACATTATCTATTATACCTTTTAGTCCTTATTTATACTTTCAGTTTCTCACACTAGAGAAACTACTTGGTATTTACACATGCATGTTGTATTTACTTCACTTAAAAGTATCAGCTCAGTGTGCATCCATTGGCTATAAATGTCTCTAATTTCTCATTTTTTATGGCTGAGTTGTACTACATTTTATTTAAAAACACATTTTCTTGGGCTGGGGATTTAGCTCAGCAGTTCGGTGGCCTGCCTTGCAAGCGCAAGGACCCAAGTTCAATCCCCGGTACCAAAAAAAAAAAAAAAAAAAAAAAAAAAAAAAAAACCAATAAAACACATTTTCTTTATCCAGTCTCCAGTTGATGGGCAATTGAGCTGTTTCCATGTTTTAGCTATTACAACCTCTGCTCTTATAAATATGGGTGCACATATATCTCTGTTGTATGATTCTTTTACTTCTTTGGCGAAGATACCCAGCAGGGGAATAGCTGGGTCATATGGGACTTTCCATCCTAGTTCTTTGATTATATCCATAATGATTTCCACAGTGGTTGCACCAGTCTACACTCTCTCCAGCAGTAGAGAAGGGTTCCTTTTTCCCCCACAGCCCCAGCAGCATTAGTAATTGGTTGATTTCATGATAACAGCCGTTTGTGGGGGGGGGTGAGGTGGACTCCCAGTGTTGTTTTCATTTGCATCTCTCAAATGACCAGTGATGTTGAACATTTTTTCATATTCATTTTCTATTTCTACTTCTTTGTCTGAGAATTGTCTGTTCATGTCAGATGCCCATTTTTCAATTGGTTCTTTAAACTTGGGAGGTCTGATTTTTTTAAGTTCTTTATGTATTCTAGATAGTATTCCTCTTTGTCTGAGGAACAGCTGGTGAAAATTTTTTCCAACATTTTGCATTGTCTCTTCATACTATTGGTGGTGCTGTGCAGAAGCTTTTTAAGAACAAGAGATCCCACTTGTTGATTGTTTCTGCTAGTTCACAGGCAACTGAGGTTTAGTCCACAAAATCTTATCCTACACCAATATCTTCAAGATTTCTACCTAACCTCTCTTCCAGCCAGTTTAGTGTTTCTGTTTTAATATTTAGATCTTTAATCCATTTTGATTTTAGTTTAGTGCATGGTGAGAGATATAGATCTAATCTTTGGCAAGTTGAAACCCAGTTTTTCCAGCACCATTTATTAAAGAGACTATCTTTCCTCTAGTGAGGGTGTTTGGCTACTTTGTTGAAGATGATGTGGCTGAGTGTATATGAAGTTGCTTCTGCATCTTTTAATCTGTTCCAATAGTCCTTAGGTCTGTTTCTTTGCCAGTACCATGCTGTTTTATCACAGTAGCTTTGTATTATAGTTTCAAGTTGGGGACTGTGATACCCCCTGACTTGTCTCTATTGCCTAGAATTGCTCTTGCTATTCTTCATGTCCCCTTGTTCCAAATGAATTTTTGGATTGTTTTCTCAAGGTCTGTGAAGTATGCTGCTGGGATTTCAATTGGGATTGCACTGAATCTATATAGCACTTTTGGAAGTATGACCATTTTCACTATGTTTGTTCTTCCTACTGAGGAACAAGAAATGTCTTTCCATTTTCTGATATCCTCTTCAAACTCTTTTTTCGGAGTGTATAGTTTTCAAAGTAGAGGTCTTTGATTTCTTTCATTAGGTTGATTCCTAAGTATGTTAATTTTGGGGAATTGCCTGCCCCATTTCTCTCTCAGAGTCTGTTGTTCCTATATGGGAAAGCTATTGATTTTTGTGTGCTGACCTTGTATCTAGCTATTTTATTGAATTTGGTTATTAAATCTAAAAGACTTTTGGTCTTTAGACTTTGGGGTCTTCTAAATTCAATATCATGTTGTATGCAAATAATGATAATTTGATAATAATGATAATTCATTTCCTATCTTTATTGATTTAATTTCTTTTGCTTATTTAATTACTGTGGCTAATGTTTCCAAAGCCATATTGAACAGGAGTGGTGATAGTGGACATCCTTGTCTTGTTCCTGATTTTAGTGTGAAGGATTTCAGTTTTTGACCATTTAGGATGATAGTGGCTGTTGGTTTTTCATAGGTGGCTTTTATCAGATTGAGGTAGAGACTGTCTATTCCAATTTTTTGGAGGGTTTTTATCATGGATGTGTTGGATTTTCTCAAACACTTTTTCCTGCATCTATTGAGATGATCATAGGGTTTTTACCCTAGGCTCTATTAATATAGTGTATTACATTAGTTGATTTGCATATTTTGAATCATCCCTACATCCCTGAGATGAATCCAACCTGGTCGGGGTATATGATCTTCTTGATGATCTTCTGCATTCTATTTGCCAGTATCTTATTAAGGATTTTTGCATCTATGTTCATTAGTGAGACTGACCTGTAGTTCTCTTTTTTGGTTGGGTTTTTCTCTGCTTTGGAGATCAAGGAGATGCTTGCTTCCAGAAATGAATTCAGGAGTATTGCTTCCCTTACAATTTCATTGAAAAGTTTAAACATTGGTGGCAATAGTTCCTCTCTAAATGTCTTGTAGAATTCAGCAGTGAAGCCATCAGAGCCCAGACCTTTTTTAGTTGATGTTTTTAATTATGTTTTCAATATTGTTGATTGATATAGGGCTATTTAGAATTATTAGATCTTCTTAGTTCAACTTCAGTAATTCATGTGTATCTAGGAATCTGTCTGTTTTTTTCTATGTTTTCCAATGGTGTATAGGTTCTCAAAGTAGGTATTGATGATCCTCTAGATTTCTACTGGGCCTATTGTAATTTCATCCTTTTCATTCCTATATGCATGGATTTGAGCCTTTTCTTTCCTTTTTTGATAAGGTTGGCTAAGGGTTTGCCAATTTTGCTTATTTTTCAAAGAACCAACTCTTTACTTCACTGAATTTTTTCCCCCTATTAGGGATCAGACTTGGGACCTTGTGCTTATGAGGCAGTTGGCAGAATCACTGAGCTAAATTCCCAGCCCTTGCTTCATTAAATTTTTGTATCATTCTCTTAGTCTCCCTTGCATTGATTTTTTTTTTTTGCTCTGATCTTTATAATTTCCTCCCCTTATATAAGCTTTGGGTTTGTCCTGCTATTCTTTTTCTAGAAGGTGGAGGTTCAGAATCAGGTTGTTTAATTGATCTTGTTCTGTTTTCCTAATATGTGTATTCACTGCTATGAATTTCCTTTGTAAAGCTGCTTTCATTGTATCCCATAGATTCTGATATGCTATGTTGACATTGTCATTTAATTGTAGAAACTGTCTGGCTTCTTCTTTAATTTCCTCTGTGACCCATTGGTTATTCAGAAGTGTGTTGTTCCATTTCCATGTGTTTATGAAATTTTTGCAGTTTCTTTTGCTATTGATCTCCAATTTCATCACACTATGGTCAGATAATATACAGAGGATAACTTCAGTTCCTTTATACTTACTTAAATATGTCCTATGAGCAAGTATGTGGGCCTGTGTACAGCTGAAAAGAATGTGTGTCTTGATTTTGTAAACATCTGTTAAGTTCATTTGTTCAAGAATTTAATTGAGTTCTAGTATTTCATTATTTATTATTTGTATAGTTGATCTATCTACTTGTGAGAAAGGGGTATTGAGGTCCCTCACTCCTATTGTATTAGTGCTTATTTGATTTTTCATGTCCATTAGTATCTGTTTTATATAGTTAAACACACTAGTGTTTGGTGGATATATATTCATGGTTGTCATCTTTTCCTCTTGGATTACTACCTTTATAAGAATGTAGTATCCTTTATTGTTTCTCTTAATCAGTGCTGGTTTGAAATTCATTTGATCTGTAAATAGGATAGCTACTCCTGCTTTTTTTTGGGGGGGGGCTCCTGTCATATGGAATATTGTTTTCCACCCTTTAACTATCAGTCTGTGAGTTTCTTTTTGAATTAAGTATGTTTCTTATATGCAGCATATTGTTCAATCTTGACTCTTGACCCATTCTGCCAGTCCGTTTCTTTTGATTGGTAAATTGAGACCATTAACATTGACAGTTATAACTGATATGTATTGACTTATCCTTATCATGACTTTTTCTTTTCGTTGGGTTCTCCTTCTTTTCATTTAATTTCTTGTCATGCCTAATAGATTCATTCTGCTGGGCTTCCTGGGGTTGTGATCCACATTGTCTTTTCCTAGGATATTGTTTAAAATTTTTTGTAGTTCTGGTTTGGTATTCGTGAAGTTTCTCAGGTGCTCTTTGTCATGAAAGTATCTTATTTCTCCATCAATGTTGAAAGATAGTTTTGCAGGGTACATCAATCTTGGTTGGAGATTGTTTTCCTTTAGGGCTTGAAATAAGTTACTCCATCACTTCTCAGCCTTTTGGCTAAGATCAAGTGTGAAATATATTACTCCAAGATCTTCTTGCCTTGTGGGTTTGTTTTGAGAAGTCTGCTGTGATTCTGATAGGCTTTCCTTTGTATGTGATTTGTTTCTTTTCTCTAAGTGCTTGTATAATTATGTCCTTCTGTTAGGTTTCTAGAATCTTATCTATTGTATGCCTATGTGTAGATTTTTTTATTGTGGCTAGTTGGAGTCCTATATGTCTCACTTATCTGTATGTCAAGTTCTTTTCCTCTACTTGGGAAGTTTTCTGCCCTTACTTGTGTGAACAGTTTTTTTATGTTGTCTGCACTCTCTCCTGTTTCTTCATTGACTTATGTTATTCTTCTTTGAGTCATCTAGCAGCTGCTGGATTAATTTTTCATGGTCCCTTACTATTTCTAAGAAAATTTTCTTTTCCTGGTCACTAATTGCAATCCGGTCTTCTATATCTGAAATTCAGTCCTCACATTGGTTCCTTCTGCTGCATAGACTTTCAGTGGAGTTTTAATCTCATGGAAATCTGTTTTATGGATTCTGTTTGTTTCTTATGTTGGAATTCTATCATGTTCCTCAGCTTCTCTATTTTTTAAAGTCTGTGTATGCTCTAGATTTATTAATCATGTCTTGCACTATGGGCACAATCTCTGTTGCTATCTGAGATATTGTTTCTGATTTCATTTTTCCCAGATCTGCTTTCACTGCCAGTTCAGGGAGTCCAGGTGGTTGTGTATCAGATTGTTCTATCTCATTACCCTTTGGGGTTTCCTTAGGTGATCTGGAAGTCTGATTTTGAGACTTGTTTATGTGTCTTCTCATTTCAACAGATACAGCCTGTTGTGCCTTCGTTGAGTGCTCACCCAATGAGTGGTCTTCAATTTTCAGCAAGCCACCAAGAGGCTTTTTCTCTGCTGCTCACCAGTGCAGCAATTCCTGTGTTCAGAATTATTGCCTTCTGAATCCCTAAGCTGACATGTTTTCTGGGTGGGCTCTTAGCTGGGGCCTGTGCATCCTTGGGATGATATCTAGGCATCCTTCTGGCTAGGGCCTGTCCCCCATGTAGCTATTGTCTTGGAGTGCCTTTGGCTGAAGGCTTTGCACCCCAGTCTTTGGTTTCTTAGCAGATTTCTGGCTAAGGTCTCTGCACACTTACTGATAATATTGGGTGTGCCTCTGGCCATTGTTTGTGAGCATATGCAGCTCTTTTCCAGATGGGCCCTTGGCTTGGGCCTGTGTGCCCAAGAGGCTGGGCTCAGAATGGCATCCTCGCTGGACCTGCCTGAAACTGCACTGCTTCTGGTCCACACTGCTGCTAGCTAAGATCTGCATGCACTTACTGATGGAATTGGAGCAGGCCTCTGACTGTTGCTTGTGTGCCTATGCAGCTCTTTTCATGGCAGGACTCTGGCTTAGGCCTATGTGCCCAAGAGGCTGGGGTCAGGGCAGGGCCCTGGCTGGGTCTGCCTGCAGCTGTATCGCTCTGCTCCACACCACCACTCTGCTGGATCTGCATGCACTTCTGTTTGTTTCATTTTTACTTGGATATGATTGACATACAGCAAAGCATCGCCAGCTTGATAATTTTTTTGTTTAACCACCACTCAAATCATTTCTGGCACCCCTAGCCATCTTCATTCTACTTCCATCAACCCCAACCTTGCCCAGAGGCGATCCTTGCTGACTTCTCTCTTAGGGCTCAGCTTTGCCCATGTTCACACTTTGTACAAATGGAATCACATATGGGGTGTTGTGTTTCCTTGGCACAACTTCCTGTTGCATTTATCAGTAGTTTAGTTTTTTTGACTGCGGAGTATCATTACATTCTATACACATACTACAATGTGTTTATCCAACTTCCTCTTAAGTATACATTTCTCTCTTTTCTCAGTTTTTGGCATTTGTACATAAATTACCATGTATATTCTGATACAAGATTTTCCTGGACATATGCTTTATTTATTTTTTCCCTGGGAAAATATATAGGAGTGGGATTGCTGAATCATAGGGTAGATGTGTATTTAACTTTGTAAGAAACTGCCAAGCTGCTTTCCAAAGTGGCTTTTACCCATTTTCATTCCTCACATTCCTGCCAGCAGCATATGTAGGTTCCAGGTGCTCCACATCTGTCTCTTACATTTTGCTCCTTCTCTTTGACCCTACTGTCCTGTGTTCTTACAGGGCCCCCCCCCGTCCCCGTTGGGGCTCCTGAAGACCACAGTTGGGCCCCTGCCATCGACAGCCTTTCTTAGAGCTGGGTCCCACCACATCTGCACAGAATCACACATTAATGTGAGGCCAGAGAAGCAGCCAAGGGCTGGGGAATCCTGTACAGACAGCCCAGTGGCCCAGGAAAATCAATATAATCTGACTTACCCGGCAGTGTGTTACAATATTGCAGCTTGAACCAGGCTCCTGTGGCCATTTGTTATAGTCTTCAGGAAAGGCCTTTTATCAGATTCATAGCAGCAAGTGATACAAATTATTGGATTTCTTTTCCAACATAAAAAATAGCTATTTGCAGCCTTTTGAAGTAGGGTAAATGAGCCATTGATCTGACCTGTGGAACACTGCAGGGTATTTTTGTACTGTCTTAATTTCCAATACTCTATGACTGGAGCTCTCTACCTAGACTGGTCTTATCCTCATTTCCTGGGCATCCCTTGCCTGTTTCCTCCTCCACACCTTTTCCCACAGTTGGGGGAAATTGTAACTTGGAATGTGCTCTCTGTTTTCCACCTGGAAGCTAAATCTTCAAGGCCTAGCACAAATGCAAGTATCTTTATGGCACTTTCCCAGCTGCTTTGCCATTGAAGGACCATTCTCTTGTGAGTGGTTATGACCTTCCCCTGATGGAATTCAGCCCCCGTCCTAGCTTCAGGGCAGAAGAGAGCTGCCTAAGTAACAAGTGCACCCCAGATGGCTGTGACCTTGTTCCACAGGGTCAACTGCTATGCAGGCTTTTTTTATGCCTACTGCTCAAAACAAGCCCCTCTACTTCTAGTTGGCACTGTCTATCTCCTAGCATCATCTTGAAGCAATAAATTGCTTCAGACCATGTTTCACCACTCATTGGTCTGTGGAGAGCTGGGGTTGCAGTCAAGAGAACGTATTCAAGGGCTCAGTCCTTCAGGCATGCAAAAGGCACTGAGTAACAGGGCTCTGTCTAATGCTGGTTACACAGATTGCTCATTTTCACAGGGAAACAGAAGTGTTCAGCTTAAGTTTGGCAAACATCTTGAACAAAGCTAGAGAGGGGGTCTGACACCTCCACACCCCCACCCCTACTTTTCTTTGCTCTTGTTTTTAAAACAACCAGTACCTTGCCTGTGCCCTCATAGGTTCTGGACAGCCACCGCAGATGTCTTCCTGAAATACAGCCCCAGAAAACAGTCTGCACTTTACATGCCATTGTCTCCACTCCTCCAGAAAATTTTCCTCCAGAAAATTCTTCATCTTTAGCTCCAGAAAATGGGAGCTGGAGTATCTACAAATCCTACTTTCTTCTGCTTCTGTATTCTGCCCTGTGAGTTATGGAACTCTACTCTCTGCCCTTCTCCCATTATTATTAATTATTTACATTATGGTAGGAATTGAAGTCCAACAGCATCTGTAGTAGAATCAGAGGCTACTTTGGGGTGTGATGGTTACAAGGAGATCCAAGCACACAGAGGTGACTACAAACAGTACCCTGATTGCCATCTTTGTAAGGGTGCAAGGGCTGTGGGGACACTGGAGAGGGCCTCTGAGTCCAGGCTGGGGTCCTGAAAAGGCTTCAGAAAAGGGCTGAGACTGAAGCATGTAGACATGGTCAGAAGTCAGTTGACAGACATGGAGGAGGATGCTTCAGACAGAGGACATACATGGGAACATCCAGAAACTGTGAGGGTGGCACAGGAAGGGCCTGAAGAAGTTGGTGTGTTGGGAGAGCAGAATGTAAGAAAGAGCAGTGAACATAAAACTGAACAGAAAAGCAAGGGTACAGATGGTCCTTGACTTACAAATTTCAACTTTCAGTGATGCGAAACAGCGTTCATCAGTAGAAGCTGTGCTTTGAATTCTGTATCTCTTTCAGGCTAGGAGGCTGGGAATCTGATATTTTCTTTCTCTCTGTGTGTGTGTGTGTGTGTGTGTGTGTGTGTGTGT
>NW_022900917.1:17851914-17917811 GCF_012274545.1 Fukomys damarensis | reverse complement strand
GGTGAGCTTTTCAGGACATAATTCCACCGTAAGCCCAGAAGCATCTTTACTACTAATAATGGAAGTATATACTATTATAATGAGAGTCATGCGGAGTGGGGACTTCTTATAGCAAAAGGGAGCCATTTGAAAGCCTACGTAAGGGAATGAGAGGTTCCTTTTTGCATTTAGAAGGGTTGTACCAGCAGCAGTACTGAAAGCAAGGCTGGATGCTCAGTAAGGCCAGGGAAGGAAAGGGCAGCATTGGCAAAGAAGGCGGAGTACAGATGGAGATGATGGGTGGGCTGGCCATGGCATGAAGGAGGAAAGGACAAAGTGAGTCTCAGTTTTCAACCTCTGTCCTCTGAGACAATTGAAGTGGATCTCCAGAAGCGGAGAAGATAAGAATCTCCGGGACCAGGGCCGGGGTAAGCCATCCTGTAGTCATTTGATCATGCGCCTGGGCCTCAGGAAAGATCTGGACTAGTAAGGTCCAAAACCCCAGCACTTCGATAGTAGTGCTGCCTAGGAGTGGATTTCATAGATCAGGAAGAGGAGAACCTGAGCAGACTAAGGAATACTAGGCAGGTGATGAGAAGCCTGTGGAGAGGACTGAAAAGGGAGAGCAGCCTGCAGAAGGAGTCCTCTGACAGGGGAAGGGGAGAGTCTTCTAAGAAACACAGATGGTCAGCCAGGTCCAGCATCCCTGAAAGACACTTCAATATCCACTGGATTTAACAACCAGGAGGGTAAGGTTGGCAACTGCCAGTGTAGGGGGACAGTGAAAGAGAGGTAAGTTGAGGAGTGAGTGGGAGATAATGAAATAAAAATGACAAGTAAGGAAACGAGGTTGGACTAGAAAAGGAGGATGAGCCACACTACAGTGGGGTGTGGGGTAAAAGAATGGGCTTTCTTTTTTGTAGTCATCTACATTGTGGGAATTCAGACCCTTCTTAAGAGCTGGGCCTGCTCCAAGTGTGGAAACTGTGTTAGTACTGCCTGGGCCTAGCACAAGGAAGAGAGCATCCAGCATGAAAGTCATGTGGCAGAGACACAGATAAGAAGTCTCTTCCGGGCTTCTGCCCTCTCTCCTCCCAGTGCTTATCTCTGGTTTATCAAATGAGATTTCCCTGGTCAGAAGGGAAGCCAAATGCTGAGGACTTCAGTTCTACCACCCCAGGCACCGGATTCCTGCAATTGTAGTGGTGAGGGCTGTCAAATTATCTGCGTGTTGGTGGACCTGAAATGATACAGAAGGAAGGTACTCCGAAGGAGCTGTACCTGTTGGTGATCCCTAGTGCTGGTTTCCTTTCTGGAAGCTTCAAGAACTGTGTTCTCTAAGGCAGCGTGGCGGGGTAGGAGCCATATGGAATTTGCTCTTAAATTGTGTCTCTACAGTTGAGCGGCTATGTGAAATTGAGCTATTTTCATATCTTCTTGAGCCATTTTTGCTCATCTGTGAATGAAAGTCGATGCCCATAGCCCCAGAGTGTTTCGGGGATTAAATGAGACAATATGTGCAGGTACCTGGAACAAAGCAGGTGTTCAGTGTTTTTCTCCTCCCTTTTCTGTGTCTTTATTTTAACTGGTAAGTGAACATGCTTACTCACACAGATCCAATATATTTCCCTATATTAAGTGTTTAGTGACTCATCCTAATACATTCAACTCACTGCATGGAAGTCATTCCGTCACCCTTGTCTTGTCAAGCACTAACAGCTTTGCATGGCTGCAACAGAGATGTTGTTGGCAGTATTGAAACGATCCACTCCATTCTTCTTGAAATCGGTGCAAGCATTTTCTTATCTCTGTTTGAACATTTTGCAGTCTCCTTTAAAAACAATGCCCTCATTTTGTTTCCTCTTCCTGACCTGCCTCTTCTCCTCCCCAGCTTCCTAAAACCTATCTTGTTTCCCTGTATTGTTTGCTTAATGGGCAGTTTAATGAGTGTAGCATTTCCATTCTGAAATGCACAGAGCACAAGACAAAAATTGGATTTCTTCCTAGACAGTTTCCATCTGCAGTGCTCTTTTACAGCCTTCTCCTTTCTTTTCTTTACTGCAACACAACTGAAATTTGCTGAACCAGAAAGGGGAGGAGGGGGAGGCAATCTGCTTTCTCATTGTCTCAGAAAGAGCTTATTAGCGTCCTGCTTTCCAGAAGAGACCAAGTGCTGTAAAGGTACTCCGGGTGCCTCTTCTGTTTGCAGAGCCCAAGGCCCTGACTATACATTGTATGGCAGAACCTAATTACTGAGATAATTACTGTTACCTGCACTGCCCAACTGTTGTGTTTTGTAAAAAAAAAAACCAAAAGAACTGTATCGGCAGGTGTGAGTCTGAGCCTGCTCAAAACTCAGGGAAGCAACTGAAAGCTTACCAATCTAACACAATTTTACTCCAGCCAGTGGGTTTGTGCTGCTCAGATTTTATGTTAGCAGAATGCCTGGGGATCTAGAGGAGACACCAGAGCACTTTAGCTGACACACAGACATCAGTCAGCTGATTGGAGAAACTCAGCTGACTCAGGTACTCTTGTGGCCAAAACCAGACTTCATGACAATTTGAAAAACCTCCCTACCATTTTAAAATTGATTTTCCAAATAGCCCTGCTTTTAGCCTTCATTCAGCATCAAGTGAAGGACACCAGATTTTCTTTGGGCATGGACGAACTGCGTGGTTTTGGTGGGAACAGTGTGTGCTAAACTAGAGGTAGGGATGTGTCCATACCCCTTAGTGCTTGCTTCAGACGCCTGTTCATTCTGACACAGAGTGACGAATTGGCTTCCTGTTCCCCATCTCTACTTAACTAGCCAGCTCTAGTTAATTTATTTCTTTACCTCTTTGCCACAGCACACTAAGGAAATGGATTCTACTTTAATTAGTTTTATTAAAAAATAAAACAACGTGGTTACAATTGGCTTTTAAAATACTTAAAGAAATTCCAAATGGAATACACAAGTTGCAAAGGGGGAAGAAAAATTAGGTAATAAAGACAAAGACATATAAAATAACGAAGAAAAATGGGTGAAATTGACAGGAGATAGATTAGAAAGAGAGAAGAGGTCAAAGAAAAATACAGAAAGGGACAAATGAGACAGAAAAAGAAATGGTATGGACTTGAGTAATGGACTTTTAAAAAATATGAAATAGAAAAAGTGAAGGCCAAAGTAAGAATTATGGAGGAAAAAAGTCATAGACATCCAGGTCTTAAGAATTACAAGTTACCCATGGCCTGGGCAGAAGTGGAGAAGGGCTGGCTATATCCCTAATGAAGATAAAGGTCTGCATTCCTTAAGACAGCCTGACAATTGGGAAAGTGTCCCCTGCAGATGCTAATTCAGTCTCTGAAATAAGAGCCAGTCAGACTCATTACTGTCTGGCCAGCCTGTAATGGCAACAGAATTCACCAATGCATATTTAAGCTGAATTTTTCTATCCAAGGTCTTAAATAAACAGTCACCAGCTGTAACTGAAAATTAGAATGGGTCTTTCAGTGGTGAATGTTTCTATAGGAAAAGCCTGGAAAACTTTCACATTGCTTTTTCCAAAGCTTTTGGGCACTTGTGGTTCTTAATGTTGACTAGTATGTTAGTAACTGTTCCATTGCTGGACTGTGAATCCTTCTATGTATAATTTTAACATTCTGCTGGGCAGGGAGAGGGCTGACCCATGATGAAAATGAAGTCCCTTGGCTGGAACATTAACTCTATCAGTAACAAAGGAACCTTTTAAGGCAGTTGTTCTGGGACCAACAGAGACTCCTTCCTTCAAAACTGGGAAATCCAAAGCAGGTCTTTCTACCCAATTCAGATTTGCGAAAATGATTTCATCAGAAGCAAGTAAATAAAACAGGAGGCCTAAGAGAAATCTCAAGAAGGTGTCATTTGGCTCATGGCCTTAGAACCAGAGCCTGGAAACTTGAACACTGCCTCCTGGACTTCCTGTGGACCCTGTGCTGGCAATATGATACTCTATGGATCATCCTCCAGAGTGCGGGATAATTCTCTATGCTAAGACCAGACTTTAGGTAGCCCTTTCCAGGGCCTTCTCTTAACATTGGAGGAAATGCCCTCTTTGTTTACATGTTCCTTAGGTTAAATGATAGAAAACACAATTTTCACCAGTGGGTGAGAAATGTAGGACTAATTATACTAACACATTTATATTTGTCTTTGGGCTGGTTTCTTACAAAGTCACGGGGCTCCTTTAAGCTCACATTTTGATAGGAAGCTGGATAGCTCTCCTAGCCTTTTCTCCAGTTAACTAATTCATGTTCCAGATGAGGTTTATCACCTCCAGGGATAATACTGAGTTGGAGGTAGTACTCAATCTACTCAACAAATGTTCATCCAGTGATTAAAGTGATCAAATCATCCCAGTATGCCCGGGACTTTCTGAACTCAGTATTCTATATCTGGGAAACTCCTCAGTTCTGGGCAAATCAGGACTGTTGGTCACCTTATCATCTACCTTGTTCCAATAAAGCTGGAAAAGACCTTGGGAATCAGAATGATTCCTCTACATTCATTTTAAGGTACTAGTTAAAACCCAGGACTCTTCTTTATCAAGTTATTTTCCTTGTGATTCACATAGTCTCTGGACTAGAGAAAAGTGCTGTGGTTGAAAACACCATCTTCAGATTATACTAAAGAACAAAATTGAACAAAAGTCATTGCAGTGTGCCAATAAGATTTTATAATCTAGATTTGGATTTTAAAACTAGATAGGCAAAGGGGCTGCAGTGTAACTGTGGCAGAGCACGTGCTAAGCATATGCAAGGCCACAGGTTCAACCTCCAGCACCAAATGATGATGTTGTTACTGATGATAATGATAAAATTAGATAATGAACAGGATAAAATGAGCAAAAGATATTTATTTTATATTTAGATAATACTTTCAGTGTATAAAAATTTATAAAGTGATATCACTTTAAGAATTTGAAAGATTGAACTGTGGTAGACATGCTACTGGGCTGTCTTCTTCCTTTTTTCTTGGAAAATGTCCACAGTCCTGTGAGAGACAGAAGAGCATCGCAGGAGCCAGTAGAGGGTGGTCCTGGTCCTGGCTTAGTCACCCTGAGATCACCAACCCAGACTAGTCACTGAAACTCTCCTCTGCGAGGTTCTCCTAGCTGTGAAAATAGCAGCATAGGTGAGAATTTTCCATGGAACACCTAGCAGAGGAGGACTAGTAAAACTGAGAAGGCTCATGCTTCATTTGTAGCCATGCAGCCTTGGATAAGTGAGTCAGCCCATTAGTTTCCTCGTACATAAATTGGAAAGTCATTAACAGGCTACTTAGCAGGATTTGTGTGATGATCAAGGGAGTAGGAAGCACTTGCAAATGTCACATTCTGCGGTTGTGTAATGGCCTTACAGCATGAGGGAGCATTTAGCATGGGTCATGATTTAGTACCAGGGTTTATAAACTCTGGCATTGCCTGTTAAAAAAAAGTATATGTGTATATATCATATCACACACACACACACACACACATATCATACGTACCCACTATAGATGGCATAGTATACACAGATGTAATATATGTAGTCTTTTCATAACCAACCATGTTATTCATTCCAATTTACATATTTTCCATGATTACTTTCATGCTGTGATGGCAGAATTGAGTAGCTGTCTTCCTATAGAGATCATAAAATATTTACTTTCTAGCACTTTACAAAAATACTTTGCTGACACTGCTCTACCAGAAATGTTATGATATTAGTATTCCAAGGTCCAAGATTCTTAGATAATGTGTCACGGCATGATCTCAAGCAAATGACTTACTCTCTCTAGTTCTTTTGACTGAACTGAAATAGTAAGGGAACTCTATAGAGCCTCTTTTTCCTCACAGAAATGTTGTGAAGATAGATAAGAAAACAAAAGCATTGATCTTTTCTGCAGGAAAGTTTACTTAAATTCAAAGTAGTATTCATAAGGTGGATGCTGTTAGGTGGCTCAGAAATGGTGACTGATGTGTTACTCTCTGATATTCGTTCTCTCATGTACACCAGTGGGGGATTACTTAGATCAGTGATAGCTTACAAACCTCTGCACCATGGTGCAAGATCAAAAGCTAAAATACTGCATGTGAATCTAATTTGATCACAGTATCCAGTCAGGAGAGTGAGTTTTAATTGCTTCTTTATCCCTTTGTCCTCTGAGACTGTCATTAAACCTTTACAAGACATGAACCTCAGATTGTGCATATATTTCTCTGAGGTCACCTGGTAGCTGGCCAGTTTAGTCCAGGACCAAGAGAGTGGGGCCCTCTGGGCACATGAGCAAAACTATTCTCAAAACAGAACAGTGGTGGCAGTGGCACATGGGTGGTTTGCAGAGCAAATACCAAAGATATTTGTTTATGTTAAATCTTTAATTCATATTTGATTCTTGGATACGTGAAGGATATCCAGGCCGGTTAAGCACATACACAAGTGATTAACAAACCTTTGCCTAAAACTACTTTTTCCCAAGGACCCCTCAAGCTGCAGAGAGGACCTCCCTGAAGGAGTTCTTCCTGAGGCTGCAAGCAGGCATGTAAGGAAGCCAAGCCTCGTCTTTGAAAGTCACGTTGGCCCACATACAAACCATTTATAGACCCTATGTACTAACTCCAGATTTATGACATAGATAAATTAGTGAGTGGGTAATCATTTGTTCTATAAAAGGATTTTTCACTTTACAAGCAGATTCACTTCCACACTTCTTTACTGATCTATTGCCACTAGCACAGTATAAAATCTTATCGTTACAAATTCAGTACACATGTGCTTTTTCATTGCTAACCTGGATGGAGAGATAAAGAACAAGATGCACTTATAATCTCCTTAGATATTAAAATGCTCTTGTCAAAGTCATTTGTTCTTACCCTAGGAGCTTAATGTTACTTGGTACTTATAGTTGTCTGGGAGAGAGAATCTTCAAAATAACAGTATTATGTGACAAAATCATATGAAACAATATTCTGTGGTTTGACTTTCACTGATTTCTTGCATGTTTCCCCAAAAGGAAGGATCAGTCATAGAGGAATAACCTAACTGCTTTTTAATGATTAGTAACAATAATATTAACAATAGCTGCCATAATGAGCATTATCATGTGGTCACTAAAACTCAAACCCAGAAGGTAGCCACACTTGTTTATTCTCCATAGTACAATTGGAAAAACCAAGGCTCAGAGCAGAGGATCCTGTGTTATATGCAGAGTCAGGATTTAGACTCAACAAGGCTGGCTCTGTAATTTGTTCTGTTAACTACAGTACAAGGTTGATGAGTTAAGCAACCATTAGATGCTGAAATGTAGGGACTAAGGGAACGTATTTTCTGCCTTTAAGAATTAGTAAGAATTTCTGCCTCAGGCTACAAAGGGAAAATTGGCGTTGGGCTTGTCGTTTATCATTTAAAAAATAGAAAAACTGGACAGATTATGTCAAACAACTAATTTCATACATTGAACAGGAAGATGGGGACTGCGATCTTTGAAATACAGAAACAAAAGATGAGCCCTGAGATTATCCCAGTTCTCTTCCTGTAGACGCATTGTGGACCATGGAACAGAGAAGGGAAACCCAAGCATAGCAGAGTGGTCTCATTAAATTACAGAGATAGTGATTAGAATTAAAGGAATCTGAAGCAGTGATGTTTCCTATAACAGTGCCAGACAAGTGGGGCTGCACAGAGAGAAAGCTTAGAAATTTGCATAAACATCCCCTTGAGTCCTTAGCTGAGTACTAAAATGAGTATGCATTGGGTAAAATGCCACAGGAGTCATCAGAGAATAGCTATCAGGGATTTGGGGGCTGAACAAGTCCCAGAGCCCACAAGGCTGATAAAAGTTTAGGTTCTGATCATCTAAATGGAAGTAGCTTCTTGAATATGTGGTACACACAAGAGAGACCCAAAGAAAACCTCAACTAAGTAGTAGGGCTAAACTCGGTCACAACTATGCTAAACTCATTTTGGCTAAACTTTAAAGAATAAGCTTTAAAAAAAACAAACTAAAACAATCATATCTGTAACCACCAAAACAATATTCAAAACTCTTTAAAGGTAGATAAAAAAAATCCAAACACTCAACAGTAAAAATTTCGTGATACCTACCATCCAATAAAAAATTATTAGACCTGTAAAAAGGCAAGAAGATATGACCCATAAGTAGAACATTCAGTCAGGAAAAGCAGATCCAGAAGTGATAATGATGATGAAATTCATAGGCAAGGAATATAAACAACTATTAAAGAACAAATATATGATATATTATTTATATATTTATTATATATGCATGAATGAAAACTTGTGACAGGCAAATGCTCGTGTCCTAGATGTTTTAAAGGACTACATTTCTCACTAGGATGTTATTGGACTAACACAATAACATGAATCACCAGGGACATCTTTTCTGTTTGACTGCACAAAAATACTGTACCAACAGCTTGTACTTAGTGCAGCAAAGCTGGACTGGATGAAAATGTTGTTACTTCTTCACATCTGTTCTCCTCATCCTCCAGCTGAAATTCTCATCAAAAATAATTTTTATGTCATGTACTTTCCACCAAATGTGACTTCATTAATTCATCCCAGGGTAGCCTTAGGTCAATGAGTTGTAATTACAAGACTTTCTTTTTTTAAATTAATTTTATTGGTATATTTAAGGTATACAATATAATGGCATTGATGGTTGAAAATTTGTACCTTTACATAATCAGTCTTGGTTCTTATTTTTTCCCCATCCCTCTGCCCTGTCTTCTACCCCTCCCTCCCTTGAAGAATATACCAGTAGCAGCAAACAGAATCAAAGAAGTAGAATGGTTTCAAAAGAAAAACTTTCTGTTAATAAAGTATACATTCTTATAAAAAAATAAAATGTACTTAGTAAGCTCAAAATGAAGATTGAGTCAAACAAAAGATTGGCAAATTTGAAAACAGTAATAGAAGCAACTCAAAGTGAAGACAGAGAGGAAAGAAAAAAACTAATAAAAATGAACAGAGTCTCAGCATCATGTGGGAAAAATGAAGCAGTAAAACATACATGTAAAGGAAGTCCCCCAAAATGGTAGGGTAGTAGAAGAAAAAAAAATGAGTAATTAGTGGCTAAAGTTTTTCCAAATGTAATAAGAACTATAAACTCATGTATTCCAGAAGCTCTATAAAACCCAAGCAGAATAAATAAGAAAATCATTATAATCAATTTTCTGGGAAGCAGCAGGGAACAAATATCTTAAAAGCTTCCAGAGAGAAGGAAACGCATTACATAAAAGAAAGTGGGTTAAGAACAGTCACTGATGTTTTTGTGTGGGAAAATGTAATGTGTTAGGGAAACAATAGGTAAAATTGTTAAAAGTGTTCAAACGAACAAACAGAAAACCCTGCTAGCCTACAATAATCAGCAAAAATATCTATCAAAACTCAGGGTGAAATTCAGAGTCCTTTAAACAAATGGAATTTAGTGTACCAGTTCTTCACCAGCAGAGCTATACTACAAAAAATGTTGTTTATCAAATCAAAATAAAATAATGCCAGATGGGAATTCAGATCTGCAAAAAATGAGAAGTTGTAAATAGACAAAATATATGAGTAAATGTAAAAGGCATTTCTGCTTTCAAAATATCTTTAAAAGATATCTGACTGTTTAAAGAAAGTGTTCATCATACTGTGGAGTTTGTAGACATGGAAAAGCAAAATGTATAATGACCACAGAGGATAGGAGAGAAGACAGGGAAGTGTACTGTTCTAAGAGTCTTAAATATATGATGTGTGCGATGTCTAATGAAAGACTGTGCTGTTAAAATAAACATTGTAAATGCCAGAGTAACATTAAAAGAAAATAAAGGTAAATAATATACCATAGAGAAGATAAAATGCAATTTGATTTTAAAATACTCAGTTGAGAACTAAAGAAAATAAAATAAAGACTAAAGGCAACAAATATAAAACAGATATCAAGGCAGAGGCTTAAATTCAAGCATATCATTAGTTACATTAACACATTATGGACTAAAACCCCCAATAAGTAACAGAAAGTGTAAAACTGAATAAAAGTAAGATTCAATTATATTCTATCTACAAAGACAGATTTTAAACATGAAGACACAGAAAGGTTACAAGTAAATGTGTGGCAGGAAAGAAATATAACAAAGTCTAAATGCATACAGGCTACTATAACTGTACTATCAAAAAAGTAAAATTCAGAATAAAGAATATTACTAGAGAGGAGAAGGGATATTTCATAAAGATAAAATAATCTATCATTGACAAGATAGTAATCTTAAATTTAAATATAGCCAATTTCAGAGCTAAAGGAGGAGGAGGAAGAGAATTGACAGAATTGAAAGAACACACAAATTTACAGTTGTGCTTGGTGATGTCACCATTCATTTCTCAGCAACTTTTAGGAGAGAAAGTCAGTCTGCACATGGAAGATTCAAGCAACACTTGATAAAGTTGATGTAGAATACTGTGGTCAACAATAGCAGGATGCACATCTTTTGAAGGGTATGTGAAACATTCACCACAATAAACCATATGCTGGATTGTAAAAGCAACTTAATAAATTTAAAAGAATTGAAATTTTATAAAGTATGTTTGTTGACCACCATAGAATTAAATAAGAAGTCAAAAGCACTCAACTGTCAATGAAGTCCCTAAATATAGAAAACTAAATAGCACACACTTAAACCATGAATCAAAGAAGAAATTACAAGGAAATAAATTATTTTGAACCTCTTTGATAATAAAAGTACAACATATCAGAATGTGAGATGAAGGTAAAGCAGTGCTTACTTAAATAAATATGTATAGGTTTTAAATGTTTATATTAGGAAGCAATTTCTAAAATCAATGAAATAGCT
This sequence comes from Fukomys damarensis, assembly GCF_012274545.1. Classification (NCBI taxonomy): domain Eukaryota; kingdom Metazoa; phylum Chordata; class Mammalia; order Rodentia; family Bathyergidae; genus Fukomys; species Fukomys damarensis. Next base: position 17,906,976 of record NW_022900917.1, on the reverse strand, counting down.
TCCATATTAAGAAATTAAAACAAAGTCTAAGGTCCTGGGTTCAATCCCCAGTGAGCCCCTAACACACACACACACACACACACACACACACACACACACACAATCTTAAAAAAATAAGAAATATATTAACCCTAAGTAGAAGGAAGGAAGAGTGGCTATCAATGAAACAGAAGAAATAGAAAACAATAAACAGTAATAAAAATTCAGTGAATTTTAAAACTAGATATATGAAAAAATTATACAACTGATAAACTATCAAACTAGTCAAGAAAAAAGAGAAAATGCAAGTTGCCAAAATCAAGTATAAAATAGGGGGCATAGGGCCAGGGATTTAGCTCAGTGGTGCCGTGCCCACCTTGAAAGTGCAAGGTCCTGAGTTCGATCCCTGTTACAAAAGAAATGGTGGGGAGCATCACTGTATATGTCATTAAAAGGATATTAAGGCCAGGGATTTACCTCAGTGGTTCCACACAAGGTCCTGAGTTCGATCCTCCAAACCAAAAAAAAAAAAAAAAAAAAAAAAAGGATATCAAGAGACAAACATACCAACAATTTAAATGATGACATGAATAAATTTCTTAAAAGATGCAAATTACTAATACTGATTCAAGAAGAAATAAAAAACCTAAATAGCCATATATATTGATTAATGAACTGAAATCTAAGTAAAAACCTTCACTCAAAGAAAACCCCAGCCCCAGGTAATTCCCTAGTTAATTCTATCAAACACTTAAGGGAAAAACAATAACAATAATGACTATTACAATAACAATTACACTAACTTTAAGAAAACAGATGAGATCAATACTTTCCATCTCATTATTTGAGATCAGTATTACATCAACACCAAAATTAGACAGGTATTATAAGAAATCTACTGACTAAAATCAAGATAAAATTCCTTAACCAAATATTAGCAAATCATCTTCATCAATATATGAAAAATATATAGTATGTCCAAGTGACGTCTTAGGAATTCAAGGTTTAACATTTTAAATGAAGCGATGAAATGAACAGCACTAATAGCATAATGGAGAAAAATATAATAATTTCAAGAGATTCACAAAAAATATTGAAGAAAATTCAACACCTATTTATGATTTAAAAAAAAAACTCTTGGAAAATTAGCAATAATAGTAACATTCTCAACCACGTAAAAGGCAGCTGTAAAAAAATATACAGTTTAATTAGGAAACATTGAAAAATTTCCTCCTTAGCTGGAAAATAAGAACTCCCATTCTTATCACTTCTCTTCAGTATCATACATAGGTCCCACCAAGTACAATTAGGGAAGGAAAAGAAATACAAGGTAAGATTGGGAAGTAAGAAGTAAAGTTATTGTTATGAGTAAATGACAGGATTTTATACGCAGAAAATCCCAAGAAAACTACAAAAATATGCTACTAAAACTAATAAGTAAATTTAGCAAGGTCACCATAAGCAAAACTCAGTTACATTTCCATATACTAACAGCTAGCTAATAAAACTTTAAATAATAGCATCAAATAAGATGAAATACTTGAGAATAAATTTAACCAGATACGTGTATCTGGTTTAACCAGATTTGTGTATGTAAGAGGTGTATGCTAAAATTTACTGAATATTTAGGGCCCTGGTGGTGAACCAATGTATGGCACACATGTTATTTGTTTTTTGTTTAAGACAAAAGATATTAATGCATGAGTTATTTTTTTCTAAAAACATCTCAGTATTCAGGTTCAATTGCAGTATTGGGACTTTGCAATAAATAAGTGGGTTTGGGTTGCACTTTGGATATGTGTCTCTAAAGGTTCACCGTCACTGATTTAGGGGCACTTAAGAGACTTGAATAATGGAGGCATGTGCTCATGGAAAGGAAGACTCCGTCCTGGTAAGATGCTGCTGCTTCCCAAAGGATCCATGATGTCAGGCAAGTGCAATTCAGGAGACCGTTGCAGAAAATGATAAGCTGGTTCTGTGATCTATGTGAAAAATACTATAGCCCTAGAATAACCACAACAATACTGAAAAAGAAGAAAAATGTTGAAGGACTTACTCTACCTGTTTCTAAAAGCTTCATAAACTTCTTATCAGTCGGCTAAGGTAGCACATGTCTGTAGCCCCAGCATTCTGGAAGGCTGAGGTAGGAGGATTGCCAGTTCCAGCCCAATCTGAGCAATTTAGTGAGATCTGGTCTCAAATAAAATGGGGGAGAGCTCAATTCAAAGGCCCTGTATTAAATAACTAGTACAGAAAAAAAAAAAAAAACTTCCTGTCAACCTACCGTTATCAAATTAGTGTGGTCTTGGCATATTGTCATAAGCATAAACAGACCAATGGAACAGAATTGGGCCACTCTTAAATTGTCACTTAATTTTTTTCCAAAGGAACAAACTTATTTTTTTATTATTTTTTCTCATTGAGTTTATTGGTACATTTAAGGTATACAGTACAGTTACACTCATCATTGGAATCTTGTACCTTTACATGACAGGTCTTGGTTCTCATTTTTCCCCACTTAATTTTTTTTTAAGTGTAAGTTTATTCAAAGGGGAAAGAATAGTCTTAACCACAAATAATGCTGAAGCATATATCCTTATGGGGCATAAATAAACATTAAACCTTACCTCACAGCATACACAAAATTAACTCAAAATGGATAATGGATGATAACCTAAACATAAAATCTAACACTATGACAACTGTATAAGAAAAATATGCATGAAAATCTAACTTTGGGTTACATATTACTAAAAGCACTAACCATTAAAAATTGATACATTTGATTTCATCAAAATCAAATGCTTATACTCTTTGGAAGACATTACTTTAAAAATGAAAAGAAAAACAACACATTTACCTGAGAAATGACTTGCAATTTGTATAACTCATAAGAATAGGCAGGCTATTTTAACAAACACTTCACAAAGAAGATGCATGCATACCCAGTAAGTACATGAAAGGGTGCTTGATCACAGAAATACAAATTAAAACCAAGATGAGATATTACTATACACTTAATAAATAAAAGGGCCATGGACAAACATAGTTTGCATACTACGCAACTATATGGATGCATTCCTGTAAAGAAGCTAAACACAAGACATTACATGTGGCTTGATTCCATTCATGTGTAATTCTCAGAAAGATAAATCCAATTAACAGTGACAAAAACTAAATCAATAGTTTCCTGTGGTTGGAGCAGGAAGGAATTGAGCCAAAATGGGACACCAGGGAACTTTTAGAAATGATGGAAATGTTCTATGTAGTCACTGCTATTGTAGGTACAACACAGTGTGTGTGTGTGTGTGTGTGTGTGTGTGTGAAAACATGTCAAAGATACACTTAAAGTGATTATTTTTATTGAATAGAAATTATATATTTAAAAAGAAGCTAGGAGCCATTTTGTTAACACTAAAAGCAATATCAGCACTTCCTGTTAGCCAGCTCTTTCCCGAAAATTTACAGTACTATGAACACCTCTAGTTACTCAGAAGATGAAGATACTGTCATAGGTTGCACGGATCTGACTGGGCATCACAGCTGAAATCCACCTTTCTAACCTTGAGCTCTTATAGAACTTCGATTTCATGTTCTGGCTCTCAGTGTACAAGTCCTGGTTCCTCTACTTGAGCCTCCTCTGGGACAGGATCTTGGTATAGCTATTATTTTCTTTTACTTTTGCCTCTGCTCATTTTGTGAGTGTAACTAATGTTGAATGAATACACATTCCTTGAAAGCAACTGGGCTGCATGGCTGTGGTAAGTACTGACTTTCCCATCAATGGAGGTGGTCAAGAGAAGGGCAAACAGCCATATACGAGGGACATTCACTGATTCAAGTGGCAAGAGGGCCTCATTATGGAAAACATGAAATATAAAGCATAAATTATTTCTTCTTTAATTTGAATGAACTGATTTGGACCTTAGATGTTGCTTAAACCAGAGAAGTGCTCTCCCAGCCCTGATTTGTGTGAAAGGAAACCTCTCATTCCAAAAAGATGAGAGAAGTGATCTTAAAATTAGCAAGGACAGAGGCCGCTGACCATAGGTAGAGTGGGCTTCAGCCCTAAATGAGCAGACGGGATTAGATGTCTGTGATAAGCAAGGGAGAGGCATAATTTTGGAAGTGAACAAGTCAGATACACAATCTAAGGGAAGGGATTTCAAAAATGCACAGGCTCATGTGAGATGTTTCCTGGAAAGAAAAGCTGGGTGATGGTGTGGGCTGGGTCACCTGAGGTCGGCAGCTTCATAGAACCACCTCTTACCCATGGTGAAGCCGAGACTCCCCTCTCCTGTGGCTCTCATCCTGAAAATGAAGGAAATGATTTCAGCCAAGGTACAAAGGCTGCAGACCCTCTCGTCAGATTCCTATGCTTATAATCATCATTATTACCTTAAAGCAAAGTTTATTCATCTGTAAAGTGGGGGTAATAAAAATTATGGAATCACTGTGAATATTTAATATGATAACTCATGTGTTTAGTACAAGCCATAGCTCATAGAATGTACTCAGCAAATCCTAGCTATGGTTATGGTTATGGCTTTGTTACTTCTTTCATCATGAAACTTCTAACCTCTGTCCCATGCCCATAGTGCCATGCAGTCACACAGCAGCAAACAACTGCTACTGCAATTACCAAAAAGGAACATGAGGAAAGTCGGGCTTCTGTTTTCTTCCTAAGGCTCATCTGCAGAGTCTTCAGCAGTTTTAGATGTAAATCTGTTTCTCAGTCAGCCTCATTTACACAGAGCTGTGTCCCACAAGATTCACTTTTCATAAGGACAGACACCTGAGAAGTCATGCCCACCACTGGTCTCCCCAGTGCCAAGGAGGGGCTTGGTACTCAGTAAGGGCTCAGTGGACAGCAGTGGAACAAACCTGATCCCCATGCCACAAGCCTTCTGGCAAGTCAAGTTGGAAGGAACCTTCTGTTGGCTGCCTTCTTGTGCACAGTGAGTGAAAGGTTAATGTTGTGATTCTGAGTAATCATTTGACCTATTCACAGCAGCTGGAAAATTATTTCTTAGCTGTGTGAAATTAAACAAGAAGTAACTCGTGCTTCATGTTCCATGTCTCACATAGCTAGGCCTTCTTACCAGTGTAGTTAGTTAGTGAAGGACAGTGCGCTGTCCACATTTTGTCAGGAATTCTAAAGGCTTGAGAAAAAAGTGACTTCGGAAAGTGAAACATCAGGACTCCTGCTGTTACTTATAAACTTTGCACTGGAACCCATTTCAGGGTCTGTAGCAGTGATTCTCAGACACTCACTGTTTACCCCATAATTCCAGAGTTTGAGCATAATAAACAAGAGAACAGGTAATGACATGTTGCCCCCTTCAAAGTAGCACTTGCTTTCTTTCTTAAGAATACACAGAACACTTGGCAAGCTCTGGGTTCTATCCCAGCACCACACACACACAGAAATGCATAAATTTATAGTTTACCTCACCATAGAAACAATTAATCAAATGCACTATTTTTCTTAAGAATACACAGAACACTTGGCAAGCTCTGGGTTCTATCCCAGCACCACACACACACACACAGAAATGCATAAATTTATAATTTACCTCACCATAGAAACAATTAATCAAATGCACTACAATTACATTTCGAGAGACCACTGAGAATAACCACTGTTTTTTCATTACAAGGACTGTTTTAAAAATTACATTAATGAGGGTCAACCATAAATAACATTGGGAATTTAGCTACATTTAAGTCTTAAATTTGCATCTCAGCTTTGTAGATTCTCTATGAATGGATTACCAGGAGCCAGGATCTTTTCAGGGGCACTGGCATTTAATGGATATTCCTTGAACCAATGTTTTGCTTTAAGTAAAATATATTTGCATTAAAAGCATATTCATTTCCCAGGCTCCTTCTTCCACATTTGTTTTCCTTTGTTTTGGAACTCACAAAGCCTTTCACATTTAGCTCATTTGTCCTCTTGCTGCATAATGATTTCTAGAAGGTTATATTTCAGATGGTTTAGTAGTAAAAAATCGCTTCCTTTTAAAAGATAGAGTCAGTTTAAGGGGCTGAATTTCGCTACCAAATGGGAAAATGCAGATGACCAAGAAAGAAAAAGGCTATTTGCATAAAGTAAAGCATATTAGAATAACTGAGCTAACATTAACCTAATATTTCTTCATTGTTGGCATCTAACTTTGTTCCATCTTTAAAAAAGGTTTGAGACAAGGAGTGTACATTGTGTTACTGTCTTAGTAATTCTTTTTTTTATTATTATAAACTGAATCTTTATTGGTACTTTTTAGATATCAAATACAGTTACATTCATCATTGGTATCTTGTTCCTTTACTAGTAATTCTTTCCTTGGAAGTTGATTTAGGGGAAACCTTAGTATATTTTGTAACTTTAGCTAAATAATTCATCATCTTTTTGTAACCAGCTGCCTTACACAAAACCACAGACTCATATATTTTGGATAAACCCATGTTGTCTGATACCTAAACAAAAATAGGATCCAGGGGCTTTCTACTCAGATCAGTTTTCTTCCTTAGTCTGGGCTTCCTCTAAATCAATTCACATGAAGCTGTCCTTATTTTTCTGAACATGATGAATATTATTCGTTAGTATTTCAGTTTTTACTGTATTTAATGTGTCCCTTAAGATACATTTTAGTAGTATTACTTTTTCATGTATTTATCTCCTATCATCTATATTTTCAGCTTCTTGTGACCTTGACTCTGTGGAATGCAGAAATGAAAAACAACAACAACCTTTTGATTCAAACTCTTGGTCTATACAGCCCATAATTTTACTTCCAACAGGGAACCCCAGAGGCATTTTATGCATGACTAGCCTACCTGCTCTGACTTCCCCCTATAAAGTTACTGGATGTACCTTCTCCAAAATAATTTCATTCTTCTTTGTAACGCAGTATAGATGGCTTAATCACTGTAAGTGTATACTACAGCCCTTTAAAAAAGCAATTTTAATTTGCTTTACTTCTAGGTAGGGTGGAGAAAATTCACAGCATTTTATAACTGTAGGGACCTTGACAAGTTAAGACCTATTCCAATCCCAAATTATACCTGTTCTCAAGTGGACCTCCTTATACAGAAGTTGTTTTGGTTACCTCATATCCAGTTAATTTCCTATTCACAGAATATTCTTTTAATTCCATGGCAGCTCAGCCTTTTTGATTATTGACATAGCTTTATCAGAGTTTCTTTGATTAGGTAAGATGCCCCTTTTTCATCGTCTAAAATGTTTTTTCATTTAGGTATTATAAAAACTGTCAGTCAAGTCTTGTAAAAGCCAGATCTCTTTTCCTCTACAGTTTATATGCTTAAGTCTTAGTAATTTACGACAGATCTTATCAAATCTGTCATCTTGGCAATGTGGACATGAAGACCACTGGTCAAAGGTTAAGATTCTCCCTGTGATCTCTGTTATTTTATTGACTGACCTCCAATACCATAATCATTTAACAAAAATCTGTCATCTTGGCAATGTGGACATGAAGACCACTGGTCAAAGGTTAAGATTCTCCCTGTTATCTCTGTTATTTTATTGACTGACCTCCAATACCATAATCATTTAACAGTGGCTGACAAAATTGGGACTTGAGCGTCATGTCACCTTGGCATTTCTGTAATACTAACATTCAACCTTACTAAATTGTCCATTTAAGGTGAGACTCGAGTAACAAAGAGAAATCCATGTAATCCTTCCCACTTGGCTAATTTCTTTGTTTCTACTGGCCAACAGAGAGATGAAGAGGCAGAGAACAAATGACATGTTCAAATGTCATAGCAGCTAAATCCTGTCTTCTGCTGCACAGTAGCTTTATAATAGCCTTGTATTGGGGGCCAGAAATGAAAAAATATCTGTCCATTTACACCATGATGATTGGGAAGTTTTCATTCTTACACTCTGTTAGAAAGAACTTTTACTGACTTTTTAAAGTGATCATCATTCCCTAGATGCAGAGAGGATTGTAGAAAGGCCTTTAGAAGGGGTCACACTGGCTCAGGAAGGCAAGGAGCTATATTGACATCGGCCAGAAAGGAAAAGTGGAAAGTAATTCTGTATGGACAAAGCAGAAAACAATAACTGATGCTGATACATAAACATGAGTATGAATCAAAATCACCCTATTGGATGTGTTAATGTTAGTCTCTGTTAGAAAATAAGAAGGAATGGTAAGGAGGCACGGGTGTTTATATGTGCGGTGATACATACACCTATACAACTATAAACTCAAAGACAAGGAACATAGAGTTATGTGGTTGGTTTGAGGCAGATCAAGAGAGAAAGAAAGGGTATTTAGGGGTGGGTAGGTATTGAAGAAGAGCCATTTTTTTCTCATTGAGTTGATTGGTACTTTTTAAGTATACAATACAGTTACATTCATCACTGGGATCTTGTGCTTTTACATGACAGGTCTTGGTTCTCATTTTTTCCCCATACCCCTGCCCTCCCTTCACCCCCTCCTCCGTTCCCTACTTATAAAAACTTTATTTCCATTTTTTTATTTTCTCATATTTTTTCTTTTCCCTTATTTCCTTTCCCCTACCCTTCCCACTTCCCCTACACCTTTAGCCCTTTTCTTCCTATTACAAGTTGTCAATTATACCATTATTTAAAATTATAGTTTTTCACACCAGAGAAACTATTTGGTATTTACACATGTGTGACTTATTTATTTCACTCAAGAGTATAACCTCAATATGCATCCATTTTCCTATGAATGACTCTAATAAGAAGAGCCAAATTTTACACACACACAAGCACATGCACACACATATATTTTCTCTCCTTCTACATATTTATATCTATGTAGTATTTATTTTCCCCCAGCCCTCTTCATACATGGGAAACATCCACAACACACATGGGTACCATAAACCTTATCTTGATGACTAATTTGTTCAGTGATCTTAACTACTGGGGTAATTGTGGGTAGAACCCTGGATGGTGACTGTGAGTTGCTTAACTTTTACACAAGAAAATGTGAAATAGTGTGGGTGGGTGGTGTAAAGGAAAAAATTTTTAAAGCAAAATCATGGTATTTATGCAAATATAAATTGAACACACGTCAAATATTTTATTCATTAATTAATGTGAAAATTACCAAGCTATTACCCATTCAAAGAGCATTTGGGGAAGTAAGTTTATACAATTTAGTAAACAAATATTAGGATAAAATTGCTAAGTTAGATAAAAACTGGTTAAGGTCAGAGGACAATAAACTAAACTTTGGCATTATTTAATCTTTAGATAGAAATCAATTTTTTTCCTCTTCTAGATATCCATAATTAACATGATTAACATGCACTTTCACAAACTCTGAAGTCTGTAATTAGTGGTAAACAGTGAATCAAAATAAGTACATTTTCCTCAAAACTTTCTGGTGGACCTGGTCCCTGAATGGCATTAAAAGGATGTGCTGCCTACTTTTACCTTATTTTCAAGTTATGGATAATTTTCTTAACAGCAGTGAAAAGTCTAGAAACATACTAGGGAGTACATAATAGAGTACCTGGATCTCACCCTATATTGGTAAATAAATGCTGACATGTTTTTGGTAAGAAGAACTTACTTCCTATGCCTTGAGCCATATCCAAGAGTAGGATCTTCTGAAAGTGAGATTTACTTAACAAAAGGTTCCATGCAGGCTGAGAATGAAACTGGTATTTGTTTTCTTTTGTCCCATTAGTTAGATGTCTACTCATTCATTTATCTATTCAGATATCTGTTGAGCATCTAATATATGCCAGGCTTTGAGAATTTAAGCGAAAAAGACAAAATCACTGCTCTTAAGGAGCTTATGTTCTAGTAGAAAAGACAGACAACAAATAACAAACAAATGAAATCCGTACAGGAATGATATAGTTTCATGTCAGTCTGTGTCCACCAACTAACGAACAGATAAAGAAAATGTAGCGCAATGGAATACTAGCCATCCATATTTTAAAAAATCAAAATCTTGTTCTTTGTGACAATATGGATGAAACTGGAACTAAACTAAGCCGGGCACCAAAAAATAAGTATGGCATGATCTCACTCATATGTGGACTATAAAAAGTTAACCTCATAAAAATGGAGAGTGGGATGATGGTTACCAGAGGCTGAGGAGAGTAAAAGGGAAAGAGAGGGGATGAGGAAATGTTAATCAGTGGGTACTAAGTTACGGTGTGACAGGAGCAAAAAGCTCTGGTATACTCTTGTACGACCGGGTAACCATAGGTTCTAGTTACGTCCCACACCTCTCAAACAGCTAGAATAAGGGATACTGTATGTTTTCACCACGAAGAAATGATAAATGGCTGAGGATGTAGAGATGTTTAATCTGATGTAAATATTACATAGTGTTTACACATATTGAAACAACGCACATAGTGCCTCGTTATATGTACAAATTTTTGTGTTTTATCAGTTAAAATAAAGGGCGTTATATGAAAGAAAAAAAAAATAACAGAAGCATGAGGTGGTGAGTGGGCAGCATGGGCCACAGCGTGTGGCCCAGCCAGAGCTGTGCAGTTGGTGTGTGTCATTCGTCTTTGCACCAATGGTCCCAGGCTGCATGGGCCCACTGCATGAGTTTCTGTTTCACAGCGCAGTACTCCTCCACCTCCAGTATCCATCCCCTTCTCAAGAGGTTGAAATGGGGCTGGGAGACCAGAGCAGCAAGAAGAGCAAGGCCTGCAAATGACTCTCCACACAGAACAAAGCAAATTTCCCAAGATGGGGCACTGAGGCAAGGTAGAAAGCATGGGCTTTAAATCAGAGACGCCTGTGTTGGACTCCTGTCTCTACCCCTTACTACCATATGTTTCCATCTGTTCATGACACATGACGACCACTTCCTCCTGGCATCACTGGGAGAATTAAATAAAATAATCTCCAAAGAGCTATAGGTGCACAAGATGTGGGTGACGATAGTATAATTCTCGTTATTCCCCATGTGGTAAGTCTACAGTGCTATCTCCCTGTAGTGATGATTAGTCTTTTTATTAGTATATGTTCGTAATACCTAATATTGACATTTGTTTTGAGGACCTGTTACATATATATCTTGGTCAGTTTTATCCTCTTCTCTCTTTCCTTCCCCATCTCCACAAAGTCTGCCTCCCTGTACTAATTGGTCTTACTAGGACTTGTAGCACTAGTCTTACTGCTGCTGCCGTATCATAATTTAACTTTATGGGAGGATGACTGACCCGAAAGTTCACCAAGTGTGTTGTTGTTGACCTAAAGTATGGGATCAAAATTATCCCAGCAGCCAGGGCAAGTTTTCCAAAGAGATGGAAGGTTTATGGCCTTAGTATCACACCTAAAATTTTAAATAGAAGTTTAGAGGTTCTGGGTAGGTGGACAGTTTAGAAACTATAATCATAAAACTTTTAATGGAGTTTTGATTGGTGATCCTTTCCTTTGTTTTCCTTTCCTTTTTCCATCTCTTCATGAGTTGTTTTCTCTTCTGGGGAACTACAGGTTAGGACACTGTCAATTAACTATTCCTGATTCTAATTTTCAGTAAGATTTAGTAGGGATTAAACTGCCCTGTTGAAAAGAGAGATTAAATGTCTTCAAATTCCATGAATTGATTTTCTAATTGTTTTGGTAGTAATGTTTTTCCTTCACCTGATAATGTTGCTGAAAAACATAACTGTTGGAGAGTTTAAACTGTCAAAGCTTTCAAATGTTTTTCAAACATGTCTCATGACACAAACTGCTTAATTTCTGTACACAAAAAACCCATTGATTACGTATGAATGAGAGTCAGAGGGCTATGGGAAGCTTTGTTTGCGCCCCCCCCACTCCACTTCTTCAGCTGTTAGCAGGTACCTCTGACACCCTCCCAGACCACAGTCATTGCTACATCCTGCATTCTCCCTGTGAAGATGGCAGTCTGCTGTGAACAGTATGGGGCAGCTTGGGTGTTTCTTACAATATCCACTGGCTGGTCGTCACCCAACTGCACAGCTGGGAAATATTTTCTGTGAAGTGAGTGTTTAGAAGAACGACTCGTAGAAGGAGGGAAAGGAGGGGCAAGGGAAGGAGAAAGAGGGAAAATAATCCAAATCAGGGTCGAGGCAAGGTCATAGAGAACAGACCTGATGGTCCAGCTGTTCTGTCATTAAGGATAATCATCAAACTTTGACTTATTAAATCAGAATTTTAAATCCCTCAAGTTATAGGTCATTGATTATGAAGCTATGGCTAATTCGGGTCGTCCTTGTTGAATATGCAGTGGCTGCAACAGAGTTACGAAGTGTCTCCTAATCCTCACAGGTATCTTAAAAAGGAAAGGTGAATGGCCTTGCATAATTTTTCCAAGTCATCCAGTTATTAAGCAGAAGAGTTTGAATTTGAACTCAGGCCTTGCTGCTAAATCCATGTTTTCTCAGCTCCATCTCCCTGCTTAGCTGACGATGAAGGGTGTGTCTTCATGTCCTAATATTCCAAGCCACCTTTGGAAATAATTTCCTACAGGTGAGCTGCCTTAATAATGCTGTACTTTGTTCCAGGGTGGAATATTGGCCTTCAGAGCAGGCTCCTTCTACCAGCTGTCTGTTTCCAAAAGGCATTTTATGATTTCCTGTCCAGTGCTCATATACTTGTCAAAAGACACTGCACAATTTATCCCTAGACATCATTAACATTCCCCCACCCTGCTACATCGGGGCTCTCAGAGATTGAAGTGGAGGCACCCCCTTGGTGCTGGTCTTTCAGGTCAGTAGCTGTCACTGAGAAGCTGTCCCTTGAGGACTGCAGACAGGCCCACCTCCCAGCTCCGTGCTTGTCACATCCTCACCAGAGGGGTCAGGTCTTCTGCAAAGGTTAAATTTGGCAAAATGTTCGTGGGAACTGGGGTGCTCACAGAGGAAATGCGTTCCTTAAGTCCCTGGTTCTAAAGGAGACAGCCAAACTCCCACACATCTGGCAATCAGATGCCTTCAGCCTGAGACAGAAGGGCAATTTTGGAGGCCTAAGGAGAACATGCACAAATACTGTTTTTCCTCTATTTTTTTCAATATGGAATTGAATTGCTATTCTGTTAGCCACCATGTAGTCTTTAAGAAGCTCTGAATGGAAGGGAAACAGCCCCATATGAGCCATTCCCAGTTGGAATTAAGTGTCCCTTCCTTTTTCCTCAGATCTAGGATCCCAATGCATCCCCCACCCACCCTCGGTGACTTCCATCTCTGAACTTCTTCACTCTGTCCTTAATTTGTACATGAATTTGACATTCACTCGATGCTCTCTGGAGTCTAGAAAGTGTGTGCTCCCCACCAGCTTTAACTAATTCTAAAATGTCACGCTTTCTGTTAAAATGCCTCCAGCTACACACAGAGGTACTTCCTTTGTGAGTGCGCTGTGAGCTCGTGGCATAAGAAACTTCTGGTTTTAAAATGAACTTCTGGCCTTTCCATAGCGAAGTGTGGTTATCTGCATCGGCATCCCTTTCTGTGAATGTCAGAGGCTGAGATGTCACCAACTGACCATGGTCACCTAGCCCACAACCCCCTCCTCTTCTCCAACTGTCTCCTTGCCTCCATGGTGGTCCCCCGGCCGTGGTCCTCCTCCATGTGTTTCTGGAGCATCTCCCTAAGGGCAATTTCTCCCTAAGGGCTGTGTTCTCCCCACCTTCCTTCCCATGGTCTGTCCAGGGCTTCACATTTAAGAACTACACCAGCCTCTTTTCGGTCTTACATTTTGGACTTTCCATCCCCACATCCCGCAAATTGGAATGCTCACACGTTCTATTCACCTGGAATACCTGTGCCCCTATCTGTCTGTTGACATCCTAAGTATTTGTGCTGGATATTCTCTTTTACCCTAATGTGTCAGGATGTTCTCTTGTACCATGATGTGCCATTCCTCATCTTTCTCTATCATATGTGCCCCTGGAGGTGAATTACATTAACAAGTTGCCTTGGCCTCTGGCTTATGATTAGACTTGGCTCAGGGGGACCCAGAAGGGTATTTGGAGGCACCAACCAGAGGTAGAATCTTTGACTTCTACAAACAAGCATAGCTCCATATAGACATATTTTTCATATTCTTTAGGCCATTACCCAAGATGGTAATGGTTCTCCATTTTTGCTAGAACTAGGTTGTGTCTGCATTCTTATTGCTTTTAGTTATTCCCGACCATTCTTTAATCCTTTCTCCAAGTTACCTTCTTGGAATGTTCCCTCTGACAAGGATGCTGACCAATACAGCATCCTCCAGGCCTAGTTTGCTAATAAAATTGGCTTTCACTCAGTAAGAAAATATACTTTCATCTTCTATTTAATGCTAGGTATTCATAACAGAATGAGGAACAAAACAGAGGCCCTACCTTCAGAGAGTTTACAATATACCAAGGGAAACATGTGAATCAAACAGTTATAACCAAGGATGGTATGACTATGGAAAAGACAACACAGAGAGCACATAGCATGGGACTTAGTCTAGGGGTCAGAGAGGTCTTTCAGTGACATCAGCTCCCCACCATTTCTTTGTCTGTTTCTTGTAGCACACAGAAAATTCTGTGTCATCAGCATTGCTTGTGTACGCACTGTCTGTGCTCCCACTTCAGAATAAGCTTTTGAGAACAGAAATTATGTTTGTTTACCTATAAGTCTTCCTCAGGCCTTAACTAACTGCAACTGCCTGGAATACTGTAGGAACTTGGTAAGTGTCCAGTTGAATTGGACTGACCCTGTAGGACACTGATGGACTTAAACTCTAGCCTACCCACTGATGGATTTATGTTATCTGAACAGATTATGAGATCCCACCTTTTCTGAACTACTGGACTAAGAGAAGACATGATTTACTAGGTTAGAAAGAAAATCGCTGTACAGGAAGAAACCTTCTAAACACAGGTGGAAGGCTTAATGTTGTCAGCATAACACCCCCTGTTTTGGATATTTGCCAATAGGTTTGGGTGCTATTAACTGTCAAGGATAACAGTGGAGCATTCTTCTGTACTACTTTTTTTTTTTTTGCTTCATAGTTTGTGTTGTGTTTAACAGTGCCAAACAGTGTGGGATACAAATGTGTAAAAAGCAAACCCAGTCTCCACTCCAGAACAAATGCTTGGGAGAATAATTAGGGGAAGGTTTTCTATAAAGTTCTATAAACTTGAGATGGAGAAAATCCAGGCAACATCCTGCAGCAGTGGAGGTCTCAGGAACAATGACCATGTCCAACATATCGGGCAGGAAGTGAGAGAAGGGAACCCCAGCAATGTCGATACCAGATATTCATAGAAACAGCCCTCTTCCTCCTCAAAATAAACAGTTGTCTTTTTATAACACATAGCAGGAGGTAAAATAGCAGAATTTCTCAGAGGTGAGTAAAGTGAGAGTCCAGAAAAGTAAAAGAATTCTGGAGGCCAGCATTTGTGTGCTAACTCCCATTTGCCTAGGGTTTTAAGGACCAGTGAGTGGCATCTGGGACAGGTGCAATGTGGGACTCCTTGTGTCCCTGTCTAAGATGTGAATTAACATTAGCCTTGTTGAGATGAATATAAACCTACGATTTCCAAGTTCTCCACTGACAAAACTGAAATTAGGTACTCAACATACAAACCGGTAGACTTGGGAGGAGGGTGATGTGAAAAGAGGGGAAACAAACAAAGCCAAAAGAAGGAAATAAAAGTGGGGGGGAAGAACTTAGAAAGCACAATTAACAAAGAGCAAGACTAAGATGGTATAAATGAATTCCGTTTAACAAGAATCACAGTCTGCATAAATGGATTATCCTCTCTGCTAAAAATAAAAGACTGTTAGATTTTGAAAACTCAGCTATTAAATATCCATAAGAAAAGCCCTTGAAAACACAAGGATGGAGGAAGTTTACAAGTTATATGATAGGAAAAGACATCCTGGGGTAATACACCACAAAAGGAAGCAGGTGTGTTGTGGTTATAATAAATACTAGGAAAAGGTAGATTTAAATATATAAAGCATTACTACATACAAAGAGAATGACTACACATTAATTAAATTTCAATTTACCAGGAAATAGAGATCTAACTTTATATGTCCCTAATAGCATAACCTTGAAATATATATACATTTTTAGTGTTGGAACTACGGGAAAAAGAAACATCCAAAATCACAGAGGGACATTTTCACACATTTCTCCAAAAATTGATAAATCAGATACATGATGAGGTAATAAAGAGATAAAAGGTTTGGAGAACATAATTAGCAATCTTGGTCTAATGGACATGCATACAATAGCACATTCTTTTAACTTAGTAAACATGGACTATTTATGAAAATAGATAATAGGCCATAGAGCAAATCACAACAAACTTCAAAGGACCTATGACATACAACCCCCATTGTAAACAGTTAAATTAAAACTTAATGGTGAAAACTAATAAAATGTGATAATTTTTAAAATTAAAGAACATGCTAACTCATGAGTTGAAGGAAAGCTTCAAGCTAGAAACTAACAACTGTCTAGTGCTGAATAATCATGAAAATACTAATCCAAATAGGGGGGAAAGCAAAAGAAGTATTAGGGAAAAGAGTCCTACTGCTTATGCTACAGATACAGAAATTCTGCAAAGCTGTAAACTGAGCATTCCGTTCACTAAATTAGAGGGGAAAAAATAAGCCCAAAGAAAGAGGGGAATAATCTAAGAACAGAAACCAATGAAGAAAAACTACATAACACAAAGTATCCAAGCTTTGCACAGTGGCAGAATTGAAGTTTATCCAAGGCACAATTATTGCTGGTAATAGAAAGTATATGAAGAGCCCAAAGTTGTCATCATTTCTCCCTAAGAAACCAGTAAAAATGAAAACCTGATGGCAAGATATATTAAAAAAAAGAGCAGACATTGTTAACCATACCAGGAACAAAACTGTAACATCACTGTAGATGTGGCAGTCATTATCAAAAACAAAAATAGAGATATTATTGCCAACTTTTTCCTGATTATTTTGAACAAAATCATATTTTTCTAGCAAAATATAACCTCCAAAGTTAATTTAAAAGATCTAAAAACTAAACATCCCAATGAAAGGATTGAATCATTAGTTAAAATTGTTACCAATAAAGAAATCATTAGACTGATAATGTGAAATAAGAAGAAAAGGGCTAAAGGTGTAAGAAGTGGGAAGGGTAGGGGAAAGGAAATAAAGGAAAAGAAAAATGAGAATAAGAAAAAATGGAAGCAAAGTCTTTGTATATAAGGAAGGGTGGAGGGGGTGAAGGGAGGGTAGGGGATTGGGGAAAAAATGAGAAACCAAGATATGTCAGGTAAGGGTACAAGATCCCAATAATGAATGTAACTGTACTGTATACCTAAAAAGTACCAATAAACTCAATGAGAAAAATTAGACCTAAGTGGCTTTGTAAAAAAGATCTAGAAAATAACCAAGAAATAATTCCAATCCTACATAATGCATTCCAGAATGTAGACAAAGAAGGAGCTCCATTTTATGAATCAGATATATCCTTATTACTAAAGCTGGATAGCTGCAAACAGGAAGGACACAGTTTACAGCAGCTCTGGAAGGTATAAGTTATGAAGGAAAGAAAACTACCAAAAGGTAGGTAAGACTATGCCATGAAATTCCAAAGATGGAACAGAAAACTTAATAGAAACGCAGTGACACACCGTGTCGTGGATAAGAATACAATATCCTGATAAAAGGATGTCAGATCTATAGATGAACACAAAAACATAACTATGTAGAACTATAAAATGGTTCTGAAATTGATCTGGAAAAGCCAGTGCTTAAGAATAGACAGAAAAATCCTGGAGGGGAAGAGAGAGGTGGTGGGGAAACTTGCTCTGCCAGGCATCCAGGGTCAGAAAGAACCAGCACTTGCAACAGTGTTGTGTTGCCCAGGGACCAAGACCACTGGAATGGAACTAGCCCAAAACAAGTCTCCATAAAGATGGCAAAAAATGATGCTGCAGATTAGTGGGGAAAGAGAAGTTACTAGTTAATAAATGTTTCTGAACTGAAAAAAATTGAAGCCTGTCTCACATCCTACTCAAGAATCAACTCTAATTTTGGTGAATGAAGACCTTGAAAATGAGTTGATAATGTGAAATAGGAAGAAAATGGTCAAAGGGGAAGTGGGAAGGGGAGGGTAAAGGAAATAAGGGAAAACAGAAAATGTGAAAAAGTGGAAAAAATGGAAACAAAGTCTTTATAAATAGGGAAGGGTGAGGGAGGTGAAGGGAGGGCAGGGGTATGGGGAAAAATAAGAACCAAGACCTGTCACGTAAAGGTACAAGATCCCAATGATGGATGTAACTGTATTGTTTGCTTTAAATGTACCAATAAATGTAGCAATAATGGAGGGGGAACTTAAAAATTAAAAAAAAAGAATGTCAAAAAAGACCTTTAAACATTTCATAGAACATAGGGTAGTATCTTTACTATGTAAAAGTAGTGAAGCATTTCTTAAATAAGATACATAAAGAACAAATCATGAAGGAAACAATTTACTGATTCAGCTACATTTAAAGCAAGAACGTTTATTCATCAAAACACGGTAAGTGAAAAAAAAGTACATGAGCCACAAACTGGCAAAATTACACATATAAATTTTAATGCCAACAGAAAATTAATATCAAACATATGTCAAGATCTCCCACAAATCAATAAGAAACAGACATGCAAATCAATGGAAAAATGGGCAAAAGTCTGAACAGACATTTCACAAAAGAGAAAATACAATCACCAAAAAATGGACTTGAGAGTACAGGCTTGATCTCATTCATAATTTTTAAAATAAGGGCCAGAGATTTAGCTCAGCGGTTCAGTGGCCTGCCTTGCAAGAGCAAGGACCCGAGTTCAATCCCTGGTACCAAAAAAAAAAAATAATAATAATAATAATAATAATTTTTAAAATAATAATGAAGTAATGTTTCTACATGTACCAGATTAGCAAAAATTACTTTGACAACACCCAAGTGCCGGAGAGGATGTGAAGCCAAAGAAAGACTCATGTATTCACAGCAGAGATGTACATTGAAAAGGAAAACATTTAGAAATTACACAGTAGAATTAAACGTGGGCCTGCTCTGCAGCCCAGCAGTTCCACTCTAGAAAATGTCAATAGCAGCATATTAACAGAAAGCTAGAGAAAACTAAATGGCCATTGTTGGAAAAATAGATAAAGACAGTGAGATAATATGCAAAAGAAAAATGAAAGTCCTAAGTCTTCTATGAGAACACATAAATCTTACATATGTTTGAGTGAAAAGAAAAGCAAGGTGCAGAAACAAATATACCTGGAATATGTAGTTCAAAAATTGACAGTATTGTAGTCATAGTTTTAACTATAGAGAAAAACAAGGAGTGATTAACATCCACGCAGGACAGGATTGTGGGTACCTGTGGAAGAAAGAGCGAATCTACAAGGGGAGGGGAGACCAAAAATTGGGCTTCACAGTACAGGAAGTATCTTTCTCAAGTTGAATTAGGGTCATACATCAACATTGTATTTTGTCACCTTGGTGATATACATTTACGTTCTCTACAATCTTCCATGTGTATGGTGTATTTCACAATTTAAAAAAACTGCTATCAGATAAATAATTGTGGCTAGAATCCACAAGATGGGCCTAATAAGTGGGTTCTCAAGGATGAGTGAGACAGGAAGTTTCCCTGAGGCTCTGATTCAAGGCTGAAACTAGTAAGAGTGAGAAGAAAGCTTTTAAGTGGGGCAGAGCCTCCTGCTGGTATCCTTGGAGGTTGCTAAGGATTTCATGATAGCAGGAGTAAATGAATGATCTGAGAAGGGAAACTTGAGCAAAGGAATAGTATTTACTTTTTGCATCCAAGAAGGTACACCTCTCACACTATTGAAGATATAAAAAGGTGTTGCTTTTTTAAATATATGTATGAGGACTTTTGTATAGGTTACTTATAGAAATAAGTTTATTTCCCTCATATGACAAGAAGAACAGAGGAAGGCAGTGCTGAATCCGTTCATCAGCAATGTTTCTAAACCCAGCTCCTCTGTCTTGCCATTAGTTTTAGTGTGGGGGCTTTTTGTCCCTTGCGGCTTGTAACTTCTCATCTACCTTTAATGCAGAATTAGGGACATTTCCCTTTTTGCCACCAAAGTAAAGGCTTTCCTAGAACTCTCCCACAGCCTGCCACACATATCCTCACAGGCACAGTGTGCACATATCCTGCACAGGCACAGGCACAAAGATATCATTTTTTTAATCTTATTGAGTTTATTGGTACTTTTAAAGTATACAGTACAGTTACATTCATCATTGGGATCTTGTACCTTTACATGACAAATATTGGTTTCCATTTTTTCCTTTTCTCATATTTCTTCTTGCCCCTTTTTTCTTTTCCCCTACCTTCCCACTACCCTACACATTTAGCCCTTTTCTTCCTATTTCACATTATCAGTTATACAATTTGGATCTTATTTACACTTTTAGTTTTTCACAACAGAGAAACTATTTGGTATTTGGTGTGTCCTTTCTCCCCATAACCCTGCCAACATTTGTTATTGGTTGATTTCTTGACAGCAGCCATTCTTTCTGGGGTGAGGTGGAATCTCAGTGTTGTTTTCATCTGCATCTCTTGAATGACCAGTAATGTGGAACATTTTTTCATATATTTACTTGCTGTTTTTACTTCTTTGTCTAAGAAATGTCTGTTCCTTTCAGATGCCCATTTTTGAATCAGGTCTTTTTATTTGGGGGGTCTGATTTTTTTGTGTGCTTTACATATCTAGATAATAGTATTTTGTCTGAGGAGCAGCTGGTAAAAATTTTTTCCCACATTGTAGGTTGTCTCTTAGCTCTGTTAGTGGTTTCTTTTGCAGCGCAAAAGCTTTTTAATAAGATGAGATCCCAGCTGTTGATTCTTTCTGCTAGTTCCCATGGTACTGAGGATTTGTTCATAAAGTTTTTTCCTATGCCAATGTCTTCAAGAGTTCTGCCTAACTTATCTTCCAATAAGTTTAGAGTTTCTGTTTTAATATTTAGATCTTTAATCCACTTGGATTTTAATTTAGTGCATGGTGAAAGATAAGGATCTAGTTTTAATCTTTGGCAGGTTGAAATCCAGTTTTTCCAACACAGTTTATTAAAGAAGTGATTTTTCTTCCACTGAGAATGGTCAGCTCCTTTATCAAAGATGAGGTGGCTAAATATATTTGGAGCTGTTTCTGCATCTTCTTATCTATTCCACAGATCCTCAGGCCTGTTTTTTTCCAATACCATGCTGTTTTATCACAGTAGCTTTGTAGTGTAGTTTCAAGTCAGATTTATCCCAGGGATGCAAGGATGGTTCAACATACATAAATCAATAAATGTAATACACTATATTAACAAAATGAAAGACAAAAACCAAATGATCATCTCAATAAATGCAGAAAAATTATTCAAAAAAATTCAACACCCATTCATGGTAAAATCCCTGCAAAAAATTGGATTAGATGGTCTTTATCTCAGCTTGATAAAGGCTATCTATAAAAAACCAACAACCAATATCATACTAAATAGTAAAAAACTGAAAACCTTCACACTAAAATCAGGAACAAGACAAGGATGTCCACTGTCACCACTCCTCTTCAATATAGTTCTGGAAACATTAGCCACAGCAATTAGACACGATAAAGAAATTACAGCAATAAAGATAAGAAAGGAAGTATTGAAACTGTCATTGTTTGCTGATGATATGATACTCTATATACCACCAAAAGACTTCTAGACTTAACTGACTGATTCAGTAGAGTAGCTGGATACAAGGTCAACACTCAAAAATCAATAGTCCTCTTGTACACAAATAACAGACCCATGAGAGAGAAATTAGGGAAACAATTCCTTTCAAAATAAAATCCAAAAAAATGAAATATCTAGAAATCACTCTAACAAAGGAAGCAAAAGACCTCTACACTGAAAACTACAGCATTCTGAAAAAAGAGAGCAAGGAGGATATAAGAAAATGGAAAGATATCCCCTGCTCCTGGGTAGGAAGAATCAACATAGTGAAAATGGCCCTACTACCAAAACTGCTCTACAGATTCAGTGCAGTCCTAATTGAATTTCCAGGTATATCTCACAGAACTAGAGAAAATAATACAAAAATTCATTTGGAACCAGAAGAGACCTAGAATAGCAAAAGCCATCCTAGGCAACAAAGACATGACAGGGGGTATCACAATCCCCAATTTGAAACTGTACTACAAAGCCACTGTGATAAAAACAGCATGGTACTGAAAAGCCATCATTTTGCCAGTGCAGCTAGTAGGTTAGGATCAGGCAAGAGGGAAGAGACAAGAGTAGTAGAAGTTTCTGACCAGTGTTTGTCAAAGTACCCCACTCAGAACTATTCCTTTTCTCTCCGCAGGAGCCAGTCTATGTGATGACTTACATAAGTATTTCTACTTCCATCACTCCCACGGAGACACCATGACTGTCATGGATCCA
Source organism: Fukomys damarensis (assembly GCF_012274545.1). Taxonomy (NCBI): domain Eukaryota; kingdom Metazoa; phylum Chordata; class Mammalia; order Rodentia; family Bathyergidae; genus Fukomys; species Fukomys damarensis. The sequence continues at coordinate 17,884,585 of NW_022900917.1, read as the reverse complement.
AAGCAGATGAACATTGCAGCTGCTCTTTGGGCCGTTGTCTCTTATGTCATTGCAGACATGGAAGAAATGCTGCCCAGGTCCTAAAGAGAGTAAGAAAGAAAGCAGTTTTATTGTTCCTGGCCAGGAATCCTGAGTCTACAGCTTCCGGAAACTCCTCTTCATATAACAGTTTTATCTGACTCATCTTCCAAACACAAATCTCTTTCCTACTTTCTTTTATCCTTGCTTGATACTTTCCAAATTGTTTCTATAAAAAGGGATGATTCCTACCACTACATAGACTCAATATATGGTAGGGACCACAATAAAGGCATTTCTTTATACCACATTTTCAAAGTATTGCTTCTAATTAAAAAATAAATACCAGAATACCTATGTTTTTCTGTGCTCATTTATAAATATTCAATATAACAAGGTCAATTTTGTGGTTTCTGTTATTTATTGATGGAGTAATGCTTAATTGAACATATAGAGGCACTTGGCTTTCTAATTTGAATGCTTTTATACAATATGAATTTTTAAAATGAGATATACAATTTTTAAATTAGAAGATATCCTCATTTGTGAAAAAAATCCAGAATGTAGAATCCATGTTATATTTTACATGTTTTATACATTTCTATGAAGTGAGACTTATTTACATTTTCTTAAAGTTGAAGCTCAGAGAGATAAAAAATTATTCACAGGGTTTTATAGAGCAAAGCCATTGATCATCATCAACTCTTCAGACAGTCTCTTCTATTTATCCTCAGACAATGCCCAACACTCAATGAAAAATTATAAAACACAGAGGGGAAAACATGTAAAACAAATAGATAATGACAAAAACAATTCATGGTCAACAAGTAAAGCAATTAAGAGAAACAGACTAAGAGAAGTTGGAATGGCTGAGACAGGAAGTTTAACATAACTAACTAAGGGTGTAGAAGAGGAAAACATAGACTGTACACATGAACAGAGCATGATTTCAGGAAGGGATACTATAAAACAAAGTCAAATTCAAATGTTGAAATAAAAAATACAATGTCAGAGACAAAATTTTTGTATTAGGCTCATAAGCAGAGTGGACAAGGCTGTGGAAAAAGAGAACTTGAATATAAGTCAATAAAAATCCAAACTGCAACACAAAAGAATAGAGGGGGAAAATGCCAGAATGTATCATCTAAGATGTGAGACAATATTACAAGGTCTAATATTCATGCAATTGGATTGCCAGGAAAAGACAAATTATCAATTTTATTAGTGTACTTGTATTTTAGTGTTCAGGTCACTGGGACCAAATACCTAACATCCACAATTTAAAAGAATGGAGGTTTATTTGGCTCAGTTTCAGTCCATCGTCAACTGACTCCAGGGCAGGAACATCATGGTGGAAGGGGACAGTGGAGCAAAGCCGCTTGGTTCATGGTGGCCAGGAAGTAGAGCAGGGGATAACATGAGAGAGAAGGGGGCGGGACCATAGATAGTATCCACGATCACGTCTCCATGGCCCTCCCACACACACCCAGAACTGTGCTCTTCTAACCCCCTAGGTGGCTCCCAAGCCCATTAAATTGACATTTCAATTTAAGTGCCACAAATAATTAAAAGGATTGGAGGAGAGAGAAGAGTCTTTGATTTCTGGCAAGGTAGCAGATCAGTACCATTACTGAACTTTATACTGAAAATAACCAAAACTGCTAGATACCATTTGAGAAAACTTCCTTAAATATATGAATGAACCGGTTAAAAAGTAAAATATATTAAACAAAAGATGAAGACAGATACCAACAATAACACACAAGACATTACATCAGCTTTGCCTATGAGAAAATTTGAAGAATGCAAAAATCTCGAATCCCATTTTTGCAGACTTTCAGGTATCAGAGGAATGTAAAAAAAAAAAAAAAAATCCCAAATCTGGCACATTAAGGATATTAGAAAATCCCTATAAAAAATGAGACTAAAAAAGATTATATCTCAGTGCAATGGTGAACTAAAATATCTATGAAAGCTTCAAGGGAAATTATCATGATTGAATAAGGGCTGAGTAGAGGATCTACTGAGGTGATTCCACACATAAAGTTACAAGAAATACAAACCCATAATCAAAGTTAAAAAACAAAACAAAACAAGAGCCGTAACATTTTCATCAAAGTCAGACCACAGACAACAACAGAATTAACCTATAATGTCTCTGATATTTGGAATTTTTATGTTGAGAATGTGTACAACCATGTCCGTTATGTTTAAGGAAGCAAAAGAATTAAAAAGCAAAAGATTATAAAAGTGAACAAACATATTATGACAAGATCCAAAGGGAACTCCTAGAAATATAAATGTTATAAATGTTACTGGAGTAATTTAATGAGAATTTATTGATTAGAAGGTAACAGCCAAGATATTAATGAGAAATTATTTAAAAAGACAAAATTTGAAGAATATGAATAAAAGTTTAAGAAATGTGAAGGATCGTTACACTGTCTAGCATGTGTTTAATCAGGTTCCAGAAAAAAAAAATGGGACAGAGACTTACCTGAAGAAATAAATAAAAACTATCAAGAAATCATAAAATATACAAACCCACAGAATCAAGAAATTCAATGAATCCCAGACAGAATGAATGAAAAGGCATGCAAAAATAACAGGCCACAAAAGAACAAAGAGAAAAATCTCTTAAGTAAGAAAGGATGGATTATTTTTAAAAGAGCAATAATTAGACTTTTAGCTTCTTAATAGCAACAGAAGATAGTGGGATATCATCAACTTGCTAAGAGAAAACTAGGTATATTCCTGTACTTATTGAAAATATTTTTCAAGAACAAGGACAAAAGATGAACATTTTTTAATTTTTTTTTTTTTTGAGACAGGGTCTCACTATGTAGTTGAGACTGACCTGGAACTCACTATGTAGCCCAGGCTGGTCTCGAACTCACAGCAATCCTCCTGCCTCAGCCTTCTGAGTGCTGGGATTACAGGTGTGCGCCATCACATCCGGCTTTTTTGGTTTTTTTTTTGTTTTAGAAAAACATTTTTAAAGTAAAAAAGAGTTTACCACCATCAGACCTTTCACTAAAGGCTATTTTAAGAAGTGTGCTCCCTGGCTGGGGATTTAGCTCAGCAGAGTCACCGCCTGCCTCACAAGCACAAGATCCTGAGTTCGATTCCAGACACCAAAACTAAAAGTGTGTTCCCAACTAGACACAAAGCCAGAGCTGCCACCGATGTAGTTACCACACCTGAGAAGACTATTCCGGGCCAAAGCCTCTTTTGGGCACCTTAGCAATTCCCTGGCTTTGTGCAGCTGGCTTCAGGCGCAAGCCCCTCCCCACCCTGGACAGAGCAGGTGGTTTTCTAGAGGGAAGTGGAGGTGGCAGTCAAGGCCTTGGGGCCTGGGACCAGCCACGCTCATTTGTGCAGCTGCACCCTTAGCCCAGATACCTCCTGGAGGCTTCCTTCACGTATAAGGAAGATGCTTTCCTCCACTCTCAGCTCCATTCTATCGCTAGCTGCCCCTCCGCCTCCCTTCAGTCCCTCTCCATAACATGTCAGGAGCCTTTCGTCAGAGTTGTTCGGCAGTGAGATGATTGTCCCTATTTTTGCCTCTTGCTTACACTACCTCGGTAAGGGATTAGGGCTGGTTACTTTCACCTTGGTTTATTGTCCTAAATGACCATCTCAACCTACCAGCTTGATAGGAATTAACAACTAAAAAGTGGAAACTTTTAAACACATATGGAGTGATAGAGCAATAATGATCATATGGTATTATATTGGAAAAGGAAACAAGATGGAAAGAAGATCTTGAACAGAATAAGAAAGACCAGACTAGAATAAAAGAGGAAGTTACTGGAATTACTGTTCTAAGGTCCTTATAGAAGAAAATAAAGATATTATCTAACTTTAGGCTTTGCTAAGTTAAATGTGAATGCTGCATTTTCTAAAATAACCCCCTACATGGTGGTAGATATAAAACAATAAAACCACCCTACCCAATAAATGGAATGAGAAAAACAGGCTCTACAAATTTGGTATGCTCAGTGCCATTCATCGACTTTTTTAAAAAAATCTAAGTTTGCCGGGGATTTAGCTCAGCGGTTCGGTGGCCTGCCTTGCAAGCACAAGGACCCAAGTTCAATCCCCGGTACCAAAAAATAAAATAAAATAAAAATAAAAAAAATCTAAGTTTGCAAAATAAGAAATTGCCTGATGAAATTAATAAATGACTACTACATAATCCATAAGACATAGATAAAATCATGAATTAAATTAAAATAAAATTAAAACAGTTACAACTGAATAACAACACCAAAAAAAAATTCCCATATCAAAATTTGTGGAATGCAGGTAAACAACTTATTAGAGATGAATTTACAGTATAAATACTAAAAATAAAAAGGCTAAAAAACTGCCTAATTCAAGTTAAAAAAAAAATAGCAAGAGGGGAAAGGCTTAGGCAGGAAATTCAGAAACTTCCCATTGTGCCACAGGTCGTAACATTCCTATCCGGTCCTCTCAATAGGAGACAAGGGGCCATAAATGGAAACTTGTTTTGGAAGGCACCACTCGGTGACCCGCATATGTAACAATTCCTACAAGAGTGGCTGTCAAGACACACAGGGAAGTCTTTGGACTTATTAATATAGGTCACGCAGTTTATAAAGTGGCACCTTTCAACTCAATCCAAAAGACAGTAGTTCTCGGTCCTGCTGGATTGACAAAGCACATCCTGATTCTTCAACCACATACCAGTGAAATGACCACCGCGTTTAGTCCAGGGCTAATTCTGCCCCACTACTGTGGCTTAGTACTTCCGAGTACTCAGTGCCTCCTGGATTACGAGGTTTTCTACTAAGACTGGAAGAACAAATACCGCTTTTGTCCTTGTGTGAGTTCCTAGCATTGCTCCCTCCATTCCTTCCAGCTGCATTTTTTCCTGGCCTGTTTCCTAAAATGCATGCACGGATCAGTAGGCAGCTGAAGACAGGAGGAGGTGGGAAGAGCTTCAGCAGCGCTCTCATTGGGCAGCCCTCACCTCTCCAAGACTGTGCCCTGTGAACTCACTACCTTGACTTTAGCGGTGCACTCTGCAAGCAGAAACTGATGAAGCAGCCAGGGCCATCATGGGCTCACTCATTTATCTTCTGTTGCGGGGCACCATTGCCCTTCATTTCCTGATGTCCGGTATTTTGGAAATTGTTGTTTCATATATTTTATTTAGATTTGTACTTGTTTCATGCATAACTTGTGTGGTGGTTCTTGTTACTCCTGCTTGGTAGGGGGTTGATGTCAAGTCACTAATCTTTGTCTGTATCTATACCTATGTTCCTTTTGCCATCTGTAAATTATCAGAATCTAAGGGTGCTCTATGGTTAATAAGGTAATAATTCTTTCATTTCAAGGGTTATTTTCTAGAAAGATGATGTGCGTACACCTGCACTTATGATAAGGTTACATTCCAATAAACCTAACCAGGTCTGTAATTCCAGCACTCTGGGAGTTAGATCAGGAGGACCGCAAGTTTGAGCCTATCCTGGGCTATGTAGAAACTTAGTAAGACCTTGTTTCAAAGAAGAAAATGGGAGGGGGGCTGTGTAGCTCTGTGTGAAGGCCCTGAGATTGATCCCACTACTTCAAAATGGAAAAGAAAAAGATTACATTTCAATAAACTTATTCACTGTAAGTTGAAAATATGAGTCAAAATTCATTTAATACACCTAAGCTATAAAATGCCACAGATTAACAATGCTGTACATTCTAGGTATTGGCCTTTTATCCTCACGATCATGTGGCTGATACACTGCCACTGCCCCACACCAAGGCTACCATATTATGGAACACCAGCCTGAGAAAAGATCGAAGCTCAAAGTACAATCTTTATAGAATATATCTTGCTTTCATACCACTGTCAAGTCAAAATATCAAGTTGAACTTTCATAAATTGGGAAACCATGTGCATCCAAAGAGGGGGCTTTTGTGTCCTAAGGGGCTCAGTATCTTCTGCTTTCTACATAAATGGCAGACAGCAACCTCACACCTGAGCTCCACTGCTGGGCAAGGGGCCCCTGAGAGCAGCTCCTTTACTACCCACCGATGAGAGCCCAGAGGAGGTGCCATTTCATCTTCTGTGCCCTCCACAAACCACTCTGTACTCATTCAGGGCAACTGTAAAGGAGAAACAACTCTCACAAAATGGCGTTCCAGTCTCCAGTTCCCACCTGCTGAGAAGATTGCCGTTTCCTCCCTGACATACTGCCTCCTCGATCACGGCACCCACCTAATTTCAATAGAGAGCTAGACCTTTCCTCTATCCCCAACTTTGGTACCAGGGTATTTAGGTAGGTTTAGTGTAGGATTGCCAGTACCCAGAGCCTCTTCTAGGTGGCTTTGAAGAAATGAATCTGACTTTATCCTTTTTCCTTTCTCCATAAAATTATCTATTTCTCTGAGCAAAAAGAATAATTACATGTGTCCAAATGATAGCCGAAAAGATTAATTTACCGCCTGGGTCCCTTTATGGCTTCCTGACTGAGGAAATCGGCTGGGGGAACCATGTGAATGGTTACCAGTTTGAGGGACATTGGAGACTGAGGTTATCAGTAGCACTAAGAGTAAGGGAGGTACAAAGAGTGTGTGGGAGCTGGAAAAAGAAGAAAAAAAAAGTAGAAATATGGAGGAAAAGTCCTGTGAGGTTGCTTCCCTCATGACAGCTCTACCTGAACAATATAATTGCTAAGGTCTCCTAGGTGGCCTTGAAGTCTAGCCCGCGTGATTCATAGCGACCATAGCAATAGGCATTTTTAAATACAATTCTCTTGTTTTCCATAAATCGTTGTAAAATGAACTGTTCATCTGCTAAGAAATGGTGTGTCATCCAAGTGGTAGTTGTTTGCTAAACACGCAACTGCTTTCCAATTTGACTTTAGGGTCAAGTTGCTTTTCTGATTCATCTGGCTGAATAGATTTAAGTGCAAATTGAGAAGAGAAACCCATTTCAATATTGTATAATATGGAAAGGGTGAATTCTGGAACAGAAAAAGGAGAGGATTAGAGGGAATGGAGGTCGATTGCTGATTTTGCCCTTGATGTTGTTAAGATGTGGGTTTTGAGAGTTCGTGTGTGTGTGTGTGTGTGTGTGTGTGACTTATTTGGAGTTTGAGCTCCCCAGTGTTCCACCTTCCTCAATAATTACACTAATGACACCAAGACTGTTTTGAAAACTCTCATGCATCTACACTGCATACATTACATTGCCACACAGTCCTCTTTGCTCAGTACGCTCCTTTCATAATAATTTGAGATGCTTCCCATTTACCTTGAGTAAATATCAAACACATCTTGATATCTCTATTTGTCTCATGAAATATACATCTTCTCTAATGGTGCCCAAATGATTAATTTACAGCTGTGTGATGATTAGCATAAAAATCTCATCATGACACGAGATAGAAATGCTATCACTAATTGCCATGCGAAGTGAAGAATGTTTGCAGCATAGAAATTAACGATGCGTACTTGCGTCTCAATTCTCCATTAAACCAGAAAAATCCAGACAGCTTTTGGAGCAGAAAGAAATTACCTTTGAAGGTTTTTTTTTTCCTCTCCTTTAGATGCTCCACAATTAAGTGAAAGAAGGGTGGGAGGCAATTGTTAATGAGGCTTAGACGGATGAACTCAGCTCTTGTCAAATCAGATCTTCCAACGGGTTACTCAACAGTGGGCAAAGACCTGTTTCATGGACATGAGAGCCTCGTGGTCACCTTGAAATTTGACAGATAAACGTTCATACATTTGCAGCATATCCTAAGAATGCTCAGACTTTTAATATTATTAGTGATCATTCGGTATGCTATACAACTACTTACAAGTTTGATGGTACCTCACAAGGCTTTGCGTTATTTCCCAGACTTAAAGAACATTTAATCGTGCTTTGAATCTCGACAAAGTCAAGCTCTGGTCCAATTTGTTCTCTTAGCTTTAAGTGGCAACTCCCCTAGCCCAGAGATTTCCCCCCAGGTAAGCTTGTCTTGGAGTCTACCTGACCATGACCATCCAAATTGTCATCTGCACTGTCACTAATGCTGGCCCTGAGCCAATTATGCTACTAAGCACCTCACATGTATTTTCTCAGTGAATATTTACCCAGTGCAGTGAGGTAGGTCCTATTTTAATACCCATTTCAGTGATGAAAAACCCTAAGTATACAGCTCATAAATAGCTTTGTTTTACAGAACTGATAGAATATGACTGAAATTCACATCCTAATATCCTCCTCAGACAAACATAAGCTCTCTGGATAATGGCTTGTCTAGTCTTTACTATATGAATAAATTCTCTTGCACTGCCACCATTACCACTTCACTGAATGGAAAACTGGATATGAACATTGTCACACTGGCCAATGAAAGAGAGGCCCTGGCCTGCCCCCATCCTGGTTTCAGAGGGACCCACATATCAGTAAGAAATGCACTGACAGACTCATGGGTGCTTCTGTTACAGGGCTGGCACTGGGCACCCACACAGCGTGACTCCTGACTCAGCACCCACATTCAAGCTAACGGTATTTAGATTCAGAAGGCAGGTGACATCTCAGGTCCTCCCTTTGAGAGAAGGTTGTGTCCGGATGCTGGCAAGAAAGACGCTGCTTCAGAGTGGGAAGAAGAGTTGAGGAACAAAAGTGCTTAAGAAGAAAAGGCAGGACTGGGAGTTTAGTTCAGTGGTTCTGCAGCCCGCCTCATAAGCGCAAGGTCCCAAGTTCGATCCCCGGAACCAAAGAAAAAAGGGCAAATTCTTGAAGCTGTCAAATCTTTCCTCTCCAATAGCCTGACAGCAGTAGAAACTTGCATAATGAGGTATCACTTCTGGTGGAGTCAATCATCTTCTATTTTGTTGGTGCGCCTCGTGTTGCAATTTGTGGTTCCAAAGGTATTCATGAATTAGCATGGCATTTGCAACAGCTGTACATGGAGGTGTTTTGCATTATTTAATATTTTCATATTAAATAACTTGTATTCCAGATGAATTTGAGTATGTTAGTCTTAGGCACTGTACTTCGGAAATGTAATCTACATGAGTTTACATTGGCAACTAGATGAACATGTCATATTAGAAATGCAAATAGTTTTATTTTAGAAAATTAATAATATCCCACAAACATTTTCAAATGTAAGTAATAAATGTGTGCTTTGTTTGAATATTTTCATTTCAAAACAGAATGCCCATTAATTATAATTTATATATCCCCTTCATCCAACAGGTAATCATTAAATTATTTTTAAATCAAATAAAAATAATTTAAAGTATACATAAAATTTCCCGACTTACTGTTTTTAAGTGTACATTTCAGTGGAGTTAAGTACATTCGTATTGTTGTACAACCATTACCTCCACCCGTCTCCAGAACTGTTTCTGTCTTGCAAAACTGTAGGCATGGAGCAATAGCTTGCCTTTCTCCACTCCCTGCAAGCCCTGGAAACCACCTTCTTCTTTCTGTGTCTAAGCTCACCACTCTACGTACATCATGTAGTGACACTGTACAACATCTGTTTGTTTGAATTGGCTTGTTTCATGCAGCATGATAGTCTCAAGATTCATCCCTCTTACCACATGCGTCACAATTTCCTTCATCTCAAGGTTAACATCCCAGTCCATGTGTGTGACATATTCTGCTTATCTGTTCATCCATTGATGGGCTCTTGGGTTGCGTCCACCTTTGGGCAACTGGGAATAATTCACTGTGAACATGGACGTATATGTACTTTTTTGAGATCTTTCTTTCAATTCATGCAGGTATTTACATAGGTGTTTTTAATTTTTGGAGGAACCCTCATACACTTTTTCATAGTGGCTGCATACATTTTACATTCCCATTAACAGTACACAAATATTCTGACTTCTACACAATTTCATCAACTTTTTTATTTTTCTGTGTTTTAAAAACTACATCCATATTGCTAATTGACATGAGATAATATTTCATTGTGGTTTTGACTTTATTTATCTAATATTTTGGTAGTTCAGCATATTTCCATGTGCTCATTGGCTATTTGCATCTCTTCTTGGGAAAAATATCAATTCAAGTCCTTTTCCCATTTTTAAAAATCAGATTATTTGGTTTGGTTATTGTTATTACTGCTGTTTTGAATTAGAGGAAATCTTTGCATATTCTAGATATTAACCCTTACTACAGATCTGATTTGTGAATATTCTGTGGTTTGCCTTTTCATTTTCTTGATTTTTTAATGTACAGAACTTTGTAATTTTTATGTATTTTGTCAAATTTTGTTGTTGTTGTTGTTGTCTGTGTCTTTGGTGTTATATCTACAAAATCATTGCCAAAGCCACTGTCATGAAGCTTTTGCCCTCTGCTTTCTAGGAGTTTTATAGTTTTAGTTCTTATGTTTAGGTCTTTTGTCTATTTTGAGTTAATGTTTGTATATAGTCCAACTTTATTTCCAACTTTGCAGTAGTCAAACCTCATTCTTTTGCATGTCAATGTCCAGTCCTCTCATAAGATTTATTGAAAAGGCTATCTCCTTTCTCCATCATATGGTCTTGACATCCTTGTCAAAGATCACTTGATTATATATTTATGAGATTATTTGGGAGGGATTTCTAGTCTCTTTCCACTGATCTATATGTCTGTCTTTATACTTAGACTATACTATTTTGATCACCATAGCTTTCTTTACAGTAAGGTTTAAAATAAGGAAATGTGACACTCTTTGTTATTTTTCTAGATTGTTTTAGTTATTTGGAATTGGTTGGAGTTCCATATGAATTTTAGAATGGATTTATCTTTTACTGAAAAGAATACCTGTGGAGTCAGTCATAGTGGTGCAACCCTCTAGTCCTTTCAGTCTGGTAGGCTGAAGTGGGAAGATCTCAAGTTTGAGCCCAGCCAGGGCAACTTAGCAAATTAGAGATTCTGCCCTGAAAAATGAAAATGAAAATAAATAAATAAATAAATAAATAAGGGTCAAGGATATAGCTCAGTGGGAAGGCTCTGGCTCAATATCCATTACCACACATGCACACATGATAAAATAAAGGTTTTTTTAAAAATGTGCCCCACCATTGGGATAGAAATGGCATTAACTCTGTAGATTTCTTTGGGTAGAATTGACATCTTAACAGTAGTAAGTCTCCAATTCATGAATAAAGGATGTCTTTCCATTTATTTCTGTCTTCTCTAATTTCTTTCAGAACTGTTTTATCATTTTCAGCACTCAAGTCTTTTAACTTCCTTAGTTAGGTTTATATCTAAGTAGTTTTTTTCTTCTTGATGCTGTGATAATTGGAGTTTTTTCCTTAATTTCCTTTTCAGATGTTCATTGTTAGTGTGCAGAAATACAAATAATTCTTATGTGTTTATTTGTACTTTTCAACTTTGCTGAATTCATTTGTTAGTTCTAACAGTTGTTTTCTGGAATTTTTAGGGCTTTCTACAATAAAATCATGTCATCTGTGAATAGAGATCATTTCACTTCTTCCTTTCCAATTTGTATGCATTTTATTTCTTTTTCTTGACTAATTTCTCTGGCTTCAATAGCTAATCTTAAATATTTTAGAAGATAACTTTTTGAGAACATGTATAAAATATTTTATTTCACTTTAATATACACTCTTTTTAATGTAGAACATTTGAATGAAATACATTTTATTCTTTAACCCTTTAAAATGTTATTTTCAATAGAATACAAATAGTGTAGAAGGAATTCATGATTCTGTTGAAGACAAGAAAAATAAATTTTATGGGATATACATAGTAAGTTGTGAATTATCTATATCTTTACTATTTTTTCGGGCATTGCTGGCCCATCAATAGAGTACCTAGGCATGAACAGCAAAAATTGCATTAAATTATCTTTGGAACTTTTCTGACTTTCATTAATTATGAATATATATTTGACAAGTCAATGTGCTAAAAGATACATAGTCTACCACTTTGTTCATTTTCCTTTATAACTTTTAAATATTTAAACATATTTAAATTACATCAAGGCTAACAGAAACAGGCAGCCTGGGCTAGTCTTCCTCTTAATTTTCTCCCTGCACAGATGTTGAGGGGCAAGGCTGGATTCGAACACAAGTTAGTTATACTGTGATGAAATAACCCACTCCTTGCTTTGGAGCCAGAATCTTTACATAACCCAGTCTGTGTACTCTGCTGCTTGGAGGCCTCAGGAGCTGCCTTTTGCACTTGGAATAAAGCTCATAATATGGAAAAACCTGCATGTTCTAACCCTGCCTCCCAACCAGGCCCAGTTTATACTATTCCCCTCTTTCCTCTCCATATTGGCATTTTTCTAATTCTTCCAATGTATCCCTCCTGCTCTGAGACCGTTGCATATCTGACTTCTTCTCCCTGTGCTATCTTCTCCTTACCCCCTTCTTTCTTGACTTAACTTTTGCCCATCAATCACATTCATCTCCCAGGTTCCTTCCTCCAGGAATCCCCGTTTGAATCTTTAGACTTGATTGATCTCATTCAGAAATAATTACTATGATGGTCATGGATAAAAGCTAACATTTATTGTGTATTTGCTGTTCAGCAATCAAAGAAGTAAGCACTTCACATGTATTAACTCTCTGTATTCTCACAAAAGCCTTCCTTCTAACTTGATAAATAATCAAGTCAAAAATTCGAGTCAAGTCATTTTCCCATGGTCACATTGTCAATCAGAGGTAGCCCCATGATTTGACATTTATGAAGACTATCTAACCCCTGGGACTGTATATTTAACCACAGTGCCATATTTATCTCCCCTGTTAAGGACCCTCATTCACTCATCCTATGCGTGCTTTAAGTTTCTGCTGTGTACCAGGCACTTCAAAGTGCTGAGGGTATGCATGGTGGCCAGCAGCAAGATAGATAAGAGTCCTGCTCTAAGGAACTCGATGGGGAGAGAGACCATAAAAAACAAACAAACAAAGAAGATATTCCTATGATAGAACTGAACAGGTTCTGTGATAGAGAGCAACTGGGGGAAAGTCTGCTATTGACTGGATAGACACAGATATCCTCTCTAAAGACAGGCCCTTTGACCTAACACCTGAAAGATCATGGGGCAGAGAGACCTAATTTGCCTTGGGCACAGAGGTCCCACATTTTAGCTGAAGAAAGGGATATATTCTCTCTCCCACCCCACTTTGTAATTAGACACAGCCATGTGACTAAATTCTGGCTAAACAGGCTCCAGTTACGATTGGAATTGGCATAGGAAGAAAAGCCTCTTTAAGGGGAGTTAGGGAGATCAGAGTGCTTTCTTCCTCCCTATTCTCCTTCCAGCTAGAAAGAAGTAGCATCAGCAACAGAGTTGAACCATGGGGTGAACTTAAGATGTCGAGTGGCAGAAAAGTGGATAGGAAGGGGTCTGGGTCCCTGGTGCTGGAGTACTGTGCCAGATCTGCACTGACCACCTCGAACTGAAGGACGCATGCTTCCTCCTGAAGAGTGACTGCCCTTCTTTATTCTTCTGAAAATTTAATGCTGTTCCTTGTGAAGTGTAGATGACAAACTCCATGCACAAGCTTTTGGTCACAGTGGTGATTAATAAAACATCCTCAGGAAGTCACTACAACTCTTTTGGCTGCACCCAACTCCCAATCACAGGAACCAGCTAGCTTTCGTTTCTCTCACACACGCCTTTAGAAGGTAATGGTAGATGTCTGGCAGACTGGAAGGGCCACTTACTTGATCAGATGGCACCTTTCTGACAACATTAAAAAATGCCACCGTGAAGATCTCTGAGGAACATCTGTGTGACACATTAGTGATTTCACAACACATTCAAATGCTCAGATAAAGCTTTTGATGGCCCCAATCTTCGCACTTCCAAATGGTGGCTGAACAAACAGGAATCAGTCTTCTCTGAAACTCTTCAAAGGGGTGACATTGCCCAGGCCAATTTGTTGATGGTTCTCTGATTTCCAAAGGTTAGGGGAGGCTTTCTGTTGCTTCATCTCTTCAAAGACATTTTCTCTTCTAGGCACCTTTTTTTCTAGGAAATTTAAATTTATAATTTATCTGTTTGATAGACAAGTTTGAAGCCCCGGGGAGACTTGGTTGACTTTTTAAAGGAGCAATAATGATTATTTTGGGAACAACTGTATAAACATTCTATTAGGAAATGGTAAATAGAACTTACCATTGTGGCAGTAAATAATTAAGGGCAGGAACTAGTTCTCCTACCAAAACATCTAAAGCTCACAAAGTCACATGTGTGTCACTGTCATTATGTCAGGATATTCTGAGACTATTACCTTATCATCTGTGAGAACTAGAGTTTGTTCATGTTGTAGGTGAAATATAAATGGTACCTGTTTTTCAACCATTTTGAACTAAGCAGTCATCCGTTGGGGTGACACTATGTGGGAAATACCATGGAAACTACCTGGAGAGGTGATGAGCTAAGAAGCTAACACTTTGGGGTCTTCTCTGTCACTACTACCCCCTTAATCAAAGCCCTATAAGTAACTGACCAAAATACATTTAAATGACCTTCAGAAAAAGAAACATAATGGAAAAACACCGAGTGATCACAGGGACTCAAGGTTTTGGACACAGAAAGATTTTAGGAATTGAGCCAGGGACTGAAGCCCGCTTAGCCATGCTTCCTAACCTTCTTCACCTCCAAATATTACATAAACTGTATTTCTGCAGCCCACGGGGATAAAATAATGAGGCTGCTCTATGCAATCAAAAGTGCCTTACTCTCTCAGCATACTGATCAGCCACCCAGAAAAAGCCCTTGCTTTATTCTTTCAGTTCCAAAGTTCTTAGGAGACAGTCAGGGCCACTATTTATTGAGCTCCTTCCAGAGAATGGCAAGCACCATTCTAAGCATTGTGTGTGTGGACTTCATTCCCTCATCAAATTCTCACACCATCCTCTAAGTCGGGTGTTACATCTTCTCACTTTATAGATCAGAAAACCCAGTTGTTCAGGGCTACACAATTTGTGTGAGATCCTGGGGTCCATGGTGGAGGCAGCAGTTGAATCCAGTTTGGCTTAGATTACCCTGATCCCTCAACCACAGTGCCCCAGGCAATTAAATCTTCTACAAAAGGAAATAAATTCATTGGCTGAGCTTGAATTAGATGCCCATACTGGACCAATCAGTGATGAAAAGTGGGTGAGGCCGGAATGCCTTCCCCCAGGACTGCCTCTACCACTGCAGACAAGTCACAAACTCTCGCAGTACTTCTACTGGTCTGCAAAGTATCATTTACCTGTACTCATGGCACTGTTGTAAAGATTAGGTGGAGGAAAAAAATCTATGAAAAGGCCTAAGAATATTACCTGGTAACAATTAAGTTCTGTTTGTATCTATTGAAATAACACGTGTTGCATGTATTAAAATAATCTGTTTATTGTGTACTGTGGCACCAGACTATGGAATCCTTGAGTCCAGAGACTTTGGCTTTCCCATCTCATATCCAGAGCCCCACATAAGGCAAGAGCCACATTGAAAGATGCTGTCCTACTCACCTTCCAGTTTGCCACGGCCATGGGATTTGTAGGTGAGAATCAGCTGAATTAAGGAGAGGCAGGAATTGGGTCAGCCTGGAAATGGAGGCTTAAAGGGGAGAGATCTCCTGGAGCTGTAATACTGTGTGGCAGAAATACATGGCCTCAGCTGCCACATGCAGCTAAGCTGGTCAGCAGGTCACACAAGACTGGCCCCACAGTCACAAGCTTCCAAGACAGCTGATGAGCTTGGCTCAGGGTCACAGGCCACCGATTTCTGGCCTTGTGTATGTTTGCTTCAGCGTCCCCTTCTATAAAGCAGCACAAGCACCTCACCAGCTTGTGCTAGGGAGTAGGTGAGGAAACACTTTAATGTGTCCTCGATCAGCAGTTGAATGTCAGTGCTTTGTAGTACAATCATCACCAACCCATTACTCATGTAAACAGAGCTGGAAGATGCCACACTAATTTTCTTTCCTGTGTCAGGATCTTGCATGTTTTGTTTGTTTGTTTGTTTGTTTATTTTTCTTATTTACTTAGAGTCCTGATGGGAACTATGTGTTAGCAGGCTATCTGTTGGCAGGTTCCAGCCCTTTCCTCTTGGCCTCCGTAAGGGCATCCCTGGGCTCACAGGTGGCAACATAGCTTCTTGATCTTCGAAGGTTTCTGAGGGACAACAGCATTCCCAGATTCAAGTTATCCAAAATCCCAGCAGCTGGATACCCACAGTCTGATATTCCCAGACTGTGTGAGGACACTACTGCAATTGAAGAACCCATTT
This sequence comes from Fukomys damarensis, assembly GCF_012274545.1. NCBI lineage: Eukaryota > Metazoa > Chordata > Mammalia > Rodentia > Bathyergidae > Fukomys > Fukomys damarensis. The sequence goes on along the minus strand of NW_022900917.1, from coordinate 17,868,353 downwards.
ACATGGAGATGAATTTGATTAGTTGTTGTTGTTGCTAAAATAAATAAATGGGAAGAAGAAGAAAATCAATGCAGGTGCAGTGGGACCATCCTTGGTGTAGTAAAGGTCTTTCCCATTAGCTTTCTAAACAACTTTGAGGCTGCTGCTGTGCCTCAGGAAGACATTGGAAATGCTTTGCTTTCATAAGTGGAAAGAAGCCTTCTGGGTGAATTACTGGCTGCCCTATACTAGACGCCTAGCTGTAAGAACTATCGGCTATAAAAAGAGAGGTTAATTACAAGGAGAACTTCATGGCCTGAGCTGAGGGAGTTACAATTCATAGTGAGGGAGCTAATCAGGAGGCCACATTTGGTGGCCACGGCCCTCTCTCTAGCAAGGACACAGGGATATAGTCTGACGCTACATGCAGGGTAGGGGTTTACTGCCCATAGGAATTCATTAACTATGTACCAAGGGAGAGTGACCGGATCAGCTGACAAGATTCAGTAGAACCTCTTATTCCAAAAAATTTGAACCTGGGTGAAACTCCAGTCAGACTTTGCCCAGGACTGGCTCCTTGATTCCTCTGGATTGATGAACAGACCTCATATTTTAAATTATGACTCATTGTTGTCATCCACGCAGAATGATTCTGTGATCAGCTGCATTTTAAAGCAGGAAGCACTTGATTTTCAAAAACGTGCATGAGTTTTTCTTTTACAAGCAATTGAAAATGAAATTTTGTTTTTTCCAAAAAAGTTTATTTTTGACCAGAAATCTGATCCTGGCCCATCCCTCAACTCCTGCCAATATTCTGAGGACAAGTAGGTATATTCATGCTCCATTTTTATGTTTCCAGTGTCATTCTAATTTTAGTATATGTGCTGCTGAAGCGAGCACTATATTTCCAGTGTCTCAAACTTCTCATAACACTTTTGGATCAAATAATCTTTTAAGAATACCTACTTTGCTATGTTAGCACAGGATGGAATTCTACCATTCTGAATTTCTTTGTGCCACCTGGAAATTAAGGTAATTATACGACCTGCTACTGAACAATGGTCCTTATCACAGGTTAATAAAAATTAATGGATATCTACCTTTGGTCTTTAGTTTTTATCAACATTCAGCCTAAGCATTTTAGCTTTCAAAGACTTCACAGTTAGCAATTTTCATAAGGCATTTCCACTTGAATTCACCTAGGGCTGTGTGTGTGCAAATAAGGGGCAGACACCGTTTTCAGAATCAATGGAATGCAGTGGCTAATGGCAAGGTTTAGCCAACCTCATTAGAGAGTTTGGTTCCCAGTCTACCATCCCTTATGCTGTTGATCTCGACAAGTTACATCTTCCAACTGCATCTTACCTTCCCCACCGAAAAACTGAGATTAAAATTGCTCCACCTCTTTCTGAGGGTGGCGTATTTCCCTTAACGTGGTGATCTCCAGTTTCATCCATATTTTTGCAATGACATGATTTAATTTTTCTTATGGCATATATGTGTGTGTATTCATATTTATTTATTTATATATAATTTGCATTTATATAGCGATTGCATTCATCAGTTGACAGGCACCTAGTTATTGTGAATTACAATAAACATGGTTACTCATGTATCTTTATAGTATGTTGACTTTAATTCTTTTGGATATAACATGTCAAGCAAATTAAGTCCAATGCAGAAAGACAAATATTTCATGTTTTCTCTCATATTTGAAGTAGAGAAAGAGAGGTGATATGAAAGTAGAAGGGAGACTATTCAGGAGGGTGATCTGGAATGATCAAAGCACGTGTACAAATAAAACTCATTATTCTGTATAACAAATATGAGCTGATAAAAAAAAACAAACTGCCTCTACCTCATAGGCTTCCTATGAAACATTGTATATTATTGGAACAATGCCCGGAACATAGTAGTTCTATTTGAGAGGTTGTTGTTATTGTTCAGCAAGAACAATGCATAGAACCTACATAATTGGGAAGACAGCTACCATGAATACCAGAATCAGGATTTGTGTTTTGGTTCTCACCACTATGACCTTCCAGAACTGCAGTACTTAGAACACTGGCACATTTAGGGATTGTCTTAGTTTGCATTGCTTTCACAAAATACTGCTGACTGGGTTATTCATAAAGAATAGAAATTCATTTCTTACAGTTCTGGAGGTGGGAGAGTCCAAGATCAAGGACCTGGCACTGGTACATAGTCAGGGAGGCTCTCTGATTCAAGGCGGTACCTGGTTGCTGCATCCTTGCATGGCAAAGGTGAGAGGGCAAGAAGGCTGAATGCCATGTGGAGCCTCTTTCATGGAGGTCTTAGTCCCGCTCACTAGCGCGCCAGCCTCTGACTTAACACATCCCAAAGGTCCCACTTCTTCATGCCATCACATGGCTGATAAAATTTCAACACATGAACTTTGGAGGGGACAAAAACATTTCAAATCATACAAGTGATATAGTCATGACTTTCCTTCTCTAATCATCTCTTGGGCTTTACCCTACAATGTGTTTTGGAGAACATTTAGTTATGAATGACTGACTTTTAGTTATGAATGGGCCGACTACTTTAAGATGTTTAAGTATAAATAAGTAGCTAGGAAGCAAAATGCTCGATTGCCCTATGGAAAATTTGTGGGTTGTCTTGAACATAAAACAGATATAGTAGTTAGCAAGTAAGTAAAGTATCTGTATGGTACACTGTGATAGAAAAGGAAGGGAGAACCCAGGAATGCCTAATATTTGGGATGTACCCAGGTATTAAATACTCATGACATACCAGATAGACATAAGACTAAATATCAAAGGCACACAAGATTAAGTATTAAAATAGATGTGAGCATGTATTGTTCATGATCTCCTAATCGGGCTACCTATTGGCTATATCCATAAAGCAATGATGGAGAAACTTTTGGGGCTTTCAATGATACAAACAGCCTGCTGCAGCACTTGTGCCCTAGGTTCGCCACCACTGCCTTGTACTTTCATACACTCTCTGTCCAAGAACCCTAAATAGAACTGATAGCCGCTCCTGTGGCTAATTAGTAAATGATAGCTGTGGCCAGGCATTGTCCCGACATCCCTCTAACAGAGCACGTCCATCACATTAGCACAAGGCCATCCATCTACAGGACACTGGGAGGGGGCACCAAGATTGCTCTTGTGTTCAAACATACGCAAGAAGGGTTCACAGAAACCAGAAAAGCAGTTATACTCACAGTTATAGTAGTAAAGCAAAAGGAGACAGATTGGACTCGGCAAAGGAAAAACTCTCAGAGTGCAACAGTGAGACCCTATTAGGGTTTATATCTGGGTGTCCCCACAAAGTCTCATGCACTCATAGGTGAGGCTTTCAGGAGGTGCTTGGGGTATGGGGGTGTGACGGTCCTCAGACGATGAGTCCATGAATTTATAGCTGACTTGCTGTTAGCAGGTGGGATCTGGTCAGAAGAGTGAGTCACTGGGGGCGTGGCCTGGGAGGATTTGTGTCTTCCTTTCTCTTCCCTTCACTCTCTGCTTCCTGACTGCTATGCTATGAGCAGCATTTCTCTGCATACCCATCTTCTACCCTGCCTAGAAGCCAACCATGGACTGAAGCCTCTACAGACTGGGAGCCAAAATCAGCCTTCCCTCCTTTAAACTGTGAGAGTCTGCTACTGAGTCTCAGCAGTGAGAAGGTAACCAAGGCAGACCTGGTGCAGGATTCTAGTTGTCCTCTCCCCAAGGAGTTCTATAAACAGCACATGATTCTCCCAGCACCACATTCGAAGTATTACTGACCAGGAAGTTCACCTACAGTTTGCTATCCAGGGTTTTCATTGGGATTCAACCAGAGGAAATGCCTGTGTAAATGACTTTAGCTACACAGACCTTAGCTCCCCAGAGGTCAAAAGAATATTATATGGCTCCTGTCTACATCTCATTGTTAGCAAAAAAAAATACTTGGTGTGACCCAAGGTCCTGGGTAAACTGAGACACTCTTACTGGCAGCAGAGTATTCCATTGGCTCAGAGCTGGTCAGTTTTGACTCTGAGATGGGAAAGATTTGAATACCCCAAGCCCACTGAATAACCCTTTACTGCACAGTGATGCCCCTGCACCTGACTTGTACCTGATTCTTGGGCCCCATTTTTTGCTGTTTCTTCAGGCTGTGTGTTAAAATGATTTCACAAACCTTGAGATCCAAATATTTTCGTTTCCTTGATGAGCCTTTCTGGGAATACTTGCCTGTGAGCATTTTTGGAGGCTACTATTTCATGCATTGAACTAATTTCTCTCAGCCGATGTTTTGGCTCATTATTTGTTGTAGGTGATACAATCATCAGTTTTGGGGAGATATGCCACAGGAGCAAACAATACTGATGATTGCAAAAACAATTATTTCTCTTCCATAGGCCTCTCTTCCATTATGACTATTGGCAGCTCCATGCTGACATACTTACACACCGGCAGTCCTAGCTGTAGGAGTGACTCTCTTTTTCAAGAGTTCCAACCCGGACTGAGGGGTTGAACTGACTTTGATTTGCCCAATCATTCTGGCCTTTGAGATGGGTCTGTGGCCTGGTCAGGTGATGTAGACCTTTGGTGCTCAGTACTGTAGTTAGTCCCAATTCAACCCATGGATTAAAACTTAATCAGGGCCTTTCCACAAAGGAAATGTCATCAAAAGAAGGACACGTGATTCTGGGCAGGCAAAAATGATATTTTCCAGTGATATATTTGCACCTATGTTTATAGCAGCACAATTTGTAATAGCTAAAACTTGGAAACAACTCATTTGCCCATCAGTTGGAGACTGCATAAAAGATGATGTGGTTTTTCTATAAAATGGAATACTACTCAGCCATAAAGAATGAGAAATTAGTCATTCATAGGAAAATGGATGCATATTGAGGATATACTCCGAAGTGAAATAAATAAGACACACATGTGTAAATACTGAATAGTTTCTCTGGTGTGAAAAACTATAATAGTACAGAAGATTCTAATGGTATAATTGACAATGTAAAATAGGAAGAAAAGGGCTAAAGATATAGGGAAAGTGGGAAGGGTAGGGGAAAGCTAATAAGGGAAAAGAAAAAAATATGAGGAAATGAAAAAATGGAAATAAAGTGTTTGTAAGTGGGGAGAGGAGGAGGGGGTGAAGGGAGGTCAGGAGTGTGGGGAAAAAATGAGAACCAAGATCTGTCATGTAAAGGTCCAAGATCCCAATGATGAATGTAACTGTACTGTATGCCTAAAATGTACCAATAAACTCAATGAGAGAAAAAAATGATATTCTCATAAAGTTCAAGAAATACATGAATATTGAATAGATGGCTGGATGGATGAAAAAATGTGATGCCCAAGACCAGGAGTTCTATGATGAGAAACTCATGAAAAAAATATTTTTGATGCATCTGAACAGCAAGAAGAGTCAAGGTTGGATTAGGTTAGGTGAGTCAAGATTAGAGAAACTTTGCTTCTCTTTCACAAAAAGAAACAGCAGGAAATTTCCGGAAGATGGTGGAGGCTACAGTCTCATACACTCATGAAACAAAGAATGAGAGGTCAGGGAGGAACTTCTCTAATGGGGACAATTACAGTTTTAATAGGACATCTGCTTCAAGCAGTGTGGGTTTCTGGATGCTGCTCCTGTTGGTCTGTCTCCTTCTTGGTGCAGTAAGTACGCTGCAGTTGTCATGGGCAATGACAGTCCAGTACGCAGAGCTGCCCGTTCTGGAGAGACTGATTACCTCAACTGGCACAAGCCAGCAGGGTCCTCAGGAAATACGAGCTCACCACATGGGGTTTCTCAGAGTCTCTTCAACTTTGTGACTCACCCAGTTCCTTTAGGTCGCTCCTTAGTTTCCAGTCTTGTTTGAGTCCCCTTAAAGCTGCCATTTGAAAAGCTGATTTTCAAAATGGGATTTGGCAAGGCAAATAGAACCCCAGTTGGGAGAATACATCTACCCTGCTGAGAAGGTTATGAAAAAGGACAGGATGACAGATTCCAGCAGCAGGTTCAAGGAGAGAGGAAAAAATAACCATGAGCTCTCTCACAAACTTAAGTACCTTGAAGTGCTTTTGTGCACAGCTTGGGTTCAGCAAGCTCTCAACATACTTCATCCCGAAACTCATCTTATTTTCACCTTGTGCTATATTTCAAAGGAAATATAATCTGCATCTTTTGAATTAGTCTGATTTCAATTTGGCCCTTAAGCCTTCTTAACCCATCTTATGTTTATTAGCTTATACAGTTACTCAGCCATAACAAGTTCTCCATGGCCAAACAGTCGTCTATGTCTTTTGTTTTAATACCAGGGATTTCTTACAAGGTGGGGGATGGTAGTTGCAGGGGGCTGGCTCCAAAAAGTGGAAGTTTTCTTCAGCCCGGAAATACTTAAGGGTCTTGTCACATCTGGGTTAGCAGGCTCTGGTCTAAGACACCTTTTGAGATGTGATGCTTATTCTTTTGGCTCTGGTGTGGGAGTGAGTTTGCCTGCAGTCTGGAGTCTAATATCACAACTGTCTGCTCCTGCATCAGGGCTAACGATGCCCATTTCGGCCGATTCAGGATTAAACACAAGAAAATTCACCAGCCAAAAATGATACCCAAACTGAAATCTGAAAGAAGAGAAAGCAGAGGGAGGTCACTTTTGCAAACTTCTGCCATCTTGGCTGGCTTGAAGCAAGAGACCTGGTTTTCCGACTGTATCTCAGTCAGGCACAGGAGCAAAAGTACTGTGGGAGTTGCAGTGTCACCCCGCTGCACACACACAGTGGGTGGGGACCTGGAGAAAGTGGTGACTCAACTGGCCTCCTGATTTCGGTCATGAGGAATCTGCACACTGTGAGGCTAATGAACCCTCCAGCCTTTCTCCTTCAAGGCACAGGTCTGAGCCTCCTGAGCTGAACCACCATTATGGAAAAGCAGGCAGCTTCCCCATGCTGCTCACACTTTCCTTGATTTCATTGAATCTCTACCCTGGCTATGCACTAGAATTGGTGGGAAAACTAAAAAACAAAACAAAATTAACATCTGTCTTTCCAGGCTGAGGAATCTGGGCTCTCCAGAGTGAGGTCTGGACATCAATATTTTTAAAATCTCCCTAATGACTTCAATGAGTGGACAATACTTGTTCTGCCCAGAATGGATCTCTGTCAGTGTTGTCAGCCAAAAAGAACCAAGAAAATATGTTGATGAGAAGTTCTAGTGATTTACAGAGTAAATGAAGAGGAATTAGGGACCCCAGTGCCATGGAGTAACTGCAAGGAGCTTGTCCCTGTGGAGAGAGAGAGACATAGAACAGGGGTACTTCAAATGTGTGTCCGGTCACTTAGAGATGGTTTTGTGCTCTCTCTCTCTCTCTCTCTCTCTCTCTCTCTCTCTCTCTCTCTCTCTCTCTCTCTCTCTCTCTCTCTCTGCCCTCTGGCTGGCTGGATTTTTTGTACAGATGATGCCAACCCTACCCTTTCTCAGCACTTAGAACTGCAAGATTTTCTGCTTCCTCCTATTTTATTACTAATCCATCTCCTCTTATTTCAGTTTTGACCAGATATAATTAACAGCAACAAGGGGTTTCCAGTGTACAAAATTAATACAGGACCAGCTGACACTGTGTTTGAATGGCAGAAGGATGAAATGTATCTTTATAATTTGCCATGCAAACAGTCTGCTACGTCCATAGCTGTGCCTTTTCACATTCAAATTGGGGATATATGGCCTTAATTGGGCCTTTTCAAGAAAGAATGTCACATCTGAACTTGACTTCAAGAACTTCTACTCTCAGGTCCCTTAATACATAACTAACATGATTGATTGACTGTTTGATTAATTTAACCGATACATAAAAAGTGCAGATATTTATAGGGATCCAAATGAATACATTTTAAGTGGATTTCAGACTGTATATCTTCCCAGCCTCCCATAGATCATTTCATTTGGATTCAGTTCTCATACTCCTGATATTAATACTGACAATTCATCTTACTGTTAACCCACTAGATAACCCATTTGCCCGGACTTGATGAATTTAAATGAAAACCTTCATTTTAGATACAAGAAAGCTAGGAGCACAGACTAGTGAGAGAAGCTGGAAGTGGGCAAGGGAATCAAATAGCAGAACTTACAGGAGTTTTAAGGACTTCAGATTAAAAAATGATGTGTGCTTTGAGTTAATACTTCATTTTTTTACTTTAGTATTTAGTATTAGTATTACTGTTATTTCTAAATTAGGATTTAAATTCTTTTCAAGATGGTCTCTAAAAAGAGGAAATGACCAGACCTGAGAGAGCTGGGCATCAGTAGTCAGAAGGCTGTTCATAGAGATCAGAAGCTGCTACCACCCTGCCTCACATTCCCCTTCACCAGCAGAGTTGCCTGTGCTCTCCCAGGTGTTCTCTCCGGCCTTGTCACAAAGACAAGAATGGGGAGAAAAGTCAAGATCCAACCCACATCATTCCTTTCTCCATTTATTCTCAAATGAAACCAACTCTGTCTCCAATCCCTAACTTGAACTTTCGGAACTGAACCTTGACTACCCTTGGCTTCCCTGACTTCTGCCTATGACTTGCAATGCTTTGCCACTGAAAAGTCCTGGCTGACCTTGGTAGAGTCCCAACCCATCCCACCTCCTGCCACTGGTCTCACTTTCCTTTTCCACACCGTGAGCCCAATAGGACCTCTGAAGCATTTCTACTCCGCTTTCCTGTCATGCTAAGGCTCTGCTTGTGGTATATATCCAGCTAAGTGACCCACTGAATGATCCAAAGGAAAATTCTGAAGAAGTCTTCTCAGTCTTGCCCTGCGCTGCCCCACCATCCAGATACTGCTTCTGCTTTAGACACTCAATGCATCCCATATGTCCGTTTCTTTACAGGTATCTTCCCCTCCCCATTCATTTGTCAAATAGATGTCCTTAGGGAACCTCTACATATGGCACAGAACAAGCCCCCACCACCACCACCCAACACACAAACACACACACACACACACACACACACACACACACACACACACACACACATTCTTTTCTCTGACCTTCAGAGAAGGGAAAGTTAGGGGACCAAGGCTAGAAAATAAGACAGAGACTCTGGAAAAGGAAGTCACATAGCATAAGTACATTTCCCACTCAAAGAAGTGAACAAGATGAGCTAAGAAAAGGGTAAGAGAAACTTACAGAAATAGCCTCAAGACACTTAGACATGTAAGGTTCAAGAAAGGCTACCTGGCGTTGTTCTATCTCAGCTTTGGTTTCTTACCTCTGATAAAGCTGGAAGGAGTGTAAAACCAGATTTCAAAGTATCTCTCTTTGCTTCCAGGAAACAGGGCCCCAGGCTACCCCAGGCTATAGAAACATTTTTGATAAAGGTTTGCCTTCTAGAGGATGAGAAGGAAATGAGGTATAACAGGTTTATTTCAAATAGAAGGATAGCAAGAAGGGAGGTACAGCTAATAGAGTAAAAATCAATCATCATAAATTAATCCTGAACCTTAAAGATGTAGAATCACATTTAGAAATAAAATGATTAGTTCCCACCCAGACTGACTCTTCACAAATATTTAAACTGGAAAGAGAGAAAGGAAACAAATTCTCATTTGCAGGAAGTATCTATCTGAGCTTTAGCTTTGGAGATGGTGAAGCCTTCCAGGGTGAGAACAGATGCCTTGAACTATTAGTTCCCATTGCTTCCCTTCAAGCGAGCAGACTCCCTTCCTGTACACCCTAAAGCTGTCACCAGCAAATCTCTGTCCCTTCTGTTCACTGCTACAAACCTCCTGACAGAAGAAAGAGGAGACTTGCAGCTGGACATAGGTTCTTGGGGGAATGTTATTCATACAAGCCCAGAAATAAGAGGCTAATAAACAGAAAATGTAAAGATAATACTAATTAAAACTACAGCAAGATATTAAGGTCAGCCTAAAAATAAGATCTTGTTGAAAAGAGTCAATTTGAAGGCACATGTTGAAAAAAACAATTGATAAAGTGAGATTATACTTAGAGGAATTGAGAATTGCCAAGAGACTGTGGATTTTTAATTTGCCATTGGAATCAGAATCATTTCATAGAATATAGTTTGATAGCTATTAATAGTAGGAGTAAAAAACATGATGATGAATATGTTGTTTGAAATAAACAATTGTTAATGCTTTATTGTTAACCAAGGACCCACTTTCCATAGATCTTCTCATTGGATGGAACAGTCTTGACAGAAACATGAACCCATCACAGATAATTCAAAGATAATCCTGGGTATGACCGACCAACTGATCTCTCAAATCTTAAACTCTCAGACCAAGAATGAATCGTTGAGTCCAACTAGATCATTGCACAATTGATACTAACATTTGGGAAGCCAGATCTCATGTTTTACTCTTGATGTTCACTGTCTGATTGCATCTTCACAATCCACGTGCCCATTTTATTGAAGAGGAAGCCCAGGCTCCGCAAGGCTAAGTCACTTATTCAGGGTCACTCAGTGAGCCAGTGAGAGAGCCAGGCTCCGTGGCTCAAGGATGATATCCTATACCTAAAGATATACCACTGTCCCAACTCTGCACAAACCCACACTTTCTACTAGCAGAGGGCCAAGGTAAGGACAGATTTTCTGCCTTGGAAACAAAGAGTCTAAAAGAAGACAAATGACAGCAAGACGACCTATACTAAGGAGCTGTTTGACCTTTCAAAAAATCAGCCTCTCGGGGCCTCATCTTCACTGTCTGTAAAACAAGATGCTTAGACTAAATGCTCTCTAAAGAATCATCCAGCTCTAATATTTGATGATACCATGAAATACATCATATCTAGTGATAGGCCACTGTGATGGAAATGGAAAGTTGCTATTAACACAAAGAAAGACAGGAATAAGTGTAGCTGCTTTTACATTCTAGAAAAGCAGCAGAATTCCTCCTATGGGACTCTTCAAATATATATTACTAGGCTTACGGTTGTTAGCACAGTTCTTTAAAAGAATCTTCTGAGCTTCCCAGTGCCCATAACTAAGTGATTCCAGCACCCTTAGAATGCTTCTCAACCCAGTGCCTCAAGCAGCCACCAACGAATGATGAAAACGGTGGCTAAAGAAAATGCACTTTACAGCCTTCTCATAGAACTTTATCAAGGTTAAAAACAAAACACATGCCTTCCAGGCCTCCCAAGGTTATGGGGTAGTGATCAGATAAATGGCGGAGGTGGCAGCCTTTTGGACAAGTGCAGAGCCTGCTCCCTGAAATCACCCGGGACACCAGTAAAATGCATATGGAAATCAAGTGGCTCAAGCTATGGTCAACAGCGAAATCTGACCGTCCTATTCATTAACGCTCAGTGTTAGAGCTTAACACTTCCGGGGTAGGGATCGATCTATGCTCTTCCAGCCAGGAGAAAGAGAGCAGCTTCACAGGACGAGTCCACCCTCCAGACCACAGGGACTCCTCTCTGCCAGGAGGCAACTGCTCTTTGAATGCTCACTCCTGCAGGGCGTGAAAACAAACAGACCCATCAGATGCAGATGAAAGTGCCTTGTCAATCTGCTTCTCTTCGGCTGCAGTGGGGAGGGAAGATGAACAAGCTGTAAATAACAGTGGGAAGGAGAAATGGATGGCGAGACAATGTGTGGGTAGCGCCCGGCTGCGGCTGCTTCCCAGGCTCACCTGCTTCAGGAAGCTTTGATGAGGATAGCGGTGACTTGAAAGAAAAATAGAACACCAGTGGAAAGTATGGCTAAAGGAACGCAGTTAGGGGACAAAGAAGTACAAATGACAGGAGTCACCTGAAAGAAAAAACTCAAAAAGAGAAGGATGAGGGATAAACACATTCAGTCAATAAAAAGAATTTCAGTCAACTGAGGTCACCTTGACTTGTTGTCTAGAGTGGATGTGATAAAGAGAGAGTAAGCTGCAGACTTGCTCACAGAATTGGGGTATATCTGTGCAATTTGAGCCCAAAGTTGGAATTACATCAACAGCACATCTATAAGATGAGGGAATTACTACCAACTTCATGACTTAAAATGACAAATCTTTTCTCACAGTCTGGAATCAAAGGGCCAAGAGGGCTCCACTCCCTCCCTGAGGCTCTTCCACAGCTGGTGGCTGTCCCCCTTCCTTGGTTTGTAGACGATCTCTCCAGTCTCTGCCTCCACACCACCCTCTCCCCTGTGTGCATCTTATTGCTCTCTGACCACATGGTGGCATTCAGAGCCAAACTAGGAAAATCAGGATAATCTCAAGATCCCTAACTTAATCACATGTATCAAGTCTTTTTCCAAATAAAGTACCATTTAGATGTCCCAGGAATCAGATCCTGATTTGGGGGGAAGCCATTGTTCAGCTTCCTACAACTCAGTTCCTTGGGCTGACTGGTCTTCTGGAGTTCAGAGGACTTTACATTATCCCCTGGATAACAGCAAAAATCAGTGCCCCACTGATAGGAAGAGGTTGCACCATGAGACTCGAGAGAGGCCACTTCCAAACCCGATGGTCAAATGGGGAGATTTGCTGAAGGGAGACGCCCTGGCCCTGCTTAAGATCGATGCTCCAGATGTTTGCAGAAGGCTGGCTGGTATCAGAGAAGCCTTGGCTGGGTTTGTTGCTAGAGGAGAGTGGGTGGGGGCAGGAGTAGCAGAGTCGGCTGAACAGAAGTTTATTCTGGCCCAAGAATTCACTTGAAAAACAGCCTGACTCCTAGACCACTTCAAAGGAAGACTCAGAGATTTATTTTTTCCCTAATCTGTGAAACTTCCTGTGCCAACAAAAGCAGCTGCATTTTTTTTTAACACAGCAAACTTTTTCTCCCATGTTCAGCTCCACTTTCAAGAAGTGGCTATGTTCATAGCTACCCATGTGGTCCTCAGCGTGAGAACGTAGAGTATGAAGGACTGAGCCCCAGCAGAGGACACACAGTTTCCCTTTTCTCACAGGGAATGGGCAAAGGCAAGAAAATGTTAGACTCTGCTTTCTTCTTCTGTGCCCCCTCCCATACCACCAGCTCCTGGCTGAGCTGATTTTCTCTCCCGAGGTGGTTCTTGTTCTCCCACGACCCTTTCTGTTGAGCCAGGGGTGTCTATGTATGAAACACCACAACACTTAAATCTGCTTCCAGTGATCCTTCTGCCTGCAGCAGATGCTGTCTGTGCCCTGACTGTGTCCCTTCAGTATTTGGCATCACCATAAATGCCAGTCCAATGCTCCCCAAACCTGTGGTGTTTTGTCCGGATGTCTCATGGGGCATTGATTTTTGCTGCTGAGACCCTACATAGAGCCCATAAAGAGCCAATAGTCACATGCCACGTGGAAAAAGCCCTTTTCCAATGCTGGCAGACGGTGCTCAAATACACTGTGTTAGTCGGCTTTTCATCACTGTAATGCAATACCTGAGAAGAACAACTTAAAAGAGGAAAAGTTTATTCGGCTCATGGTTTCAGGCCATGGTCAGCTGGCTCTATTGCTTTAGGCCTGTGGTGAGACAGAAACTTCATGGCAGAAGGGTGTGGGGAATGGAAGCACTTTACCTCACGGAGGCCAGGAAGAAGAGAGGGGGAAAGCCAGAGAGAGGGAACGAGAGGGAGAAGGAGAGACCAGGGATTAAGATACACCTGAAAGGTATACTGCCAGTGACCTATTTCCTCCAACTAGACCCTATCACCTGTAGTTTCACCACCTCCCAGTGGCTCATTCAGCTGCAAACTCACCAATGGAGCAAAAGTGAGTATCCTCAGGACCCAACCACCTCTCTAGCCCCCACTTCCAAACCCTACACCCAGACCCTTTCTGAGGACAGAACGACTCCCAGGCCCAGCATCTCCACTGGCCCGCAGTGCTCAGTTGAGATTCAGCTCTCTGTCACAGTGATAACCTGCATCACGGGGAACCTTTAATTGGCTGCCTCCCATAGGTCTCACTTTCCACCCCCGTCCGTACTGATGTTTCCTGCAATCACTCCCCATCCTTCCCCCCAGAAAAAAAACCTATTTGCCCCAGAAATCTTATCCCAGTATCTGCTTCTGGGAGAAATTCAAGCTAGAACATCTTTCTGTCATCTCACTGGGACCATCAGTGCACCCCTCACCACTGAAAATGGTGCCTGGGAGAAGCAAACTTTTTCATTCACTCTTACAAGTTTACACCCTGAAATCTGGTCACTTTGGTCAAAGCGTGAGAAAACAGATGTGGCCTAGTATGTCCTTGCTGGTCTTTGTCAGACAACATTGTTCTCTCCTGTTTTGCTTATTATCTTCACACTTGTGTTAGCTTCTTCCACCACAAACACACATCCTTCCTTTCAGATGCTATTCCAAGGCCAACTTATGGTAAACCTCAAGTTTTTCTTGCTATTTTGCTTGTTTTAATTTTTTTTACCCTCCCTTCCCTTATAAAACACTGGTTCTTGGCCTCTGGAACAATTCAAGCCTATCCCTCAACCTCCTTCCTGTGTTCCCAAGCCACATACAGGCCCATGACTCTTCTAGGGAACTTTCTGTCACTTACCCCCATTGCAACTTGGTCAAATCAGAAACCAGGTTTCCTGAATCTGCCCTTCCAAAGCAGTAACTATTTATATTTCTGGTCTCCAAATTTCCTCCACATAACTGACATTATTTCAATGCAAACAGACTTGAGCTTTATCCAGGGTAGCTCTGCCCAAATGGAGTTTAAGTGCTGACATGTCCAGCATTGAAGAGACCCCCAAGTTAGATTTGGCTTAAAGTGGGATCTATGAACTTGGTAATTATTGCTCCATTACTGGGTGTCCCTCATTGTGTGTGGCCATCAGCTCCTATCTGAGACTGATGATTTCCCATAGTCTAAGAAAATAAAACTAAATATAAATAGCTATTTCAGTTGCTGGTAATTTGATCAAACTTCCTCAATGTTACCTCAAAAGAAACCAAATCCCTGGAAAGACTCCTGAGGTAGGTTTAGAATAGAGTGTGGTCCATGCTCAACTCTGCCCCTGCCTTTCTAGGTCTGCTTTTCTGCCTACTAAAAAAATTTCTAAATAATGAGACTGGTGAGTAAAGAGAAGCCACAAAGATCAGAGCAAAGTGGCTGGGTGTTGAAACTATATAGTTCTGATTACACTGCAGTCTTACCACTTGCTCTGCATGTGGACGAGTTAAGTAAAGCCTCTGAGCCTCAGTTTACTCAGTTGTAAAAAGAAGGACTGCACAAAAAGAACTGGGTAATAATAAAGCAAGATGCTGGCATACAGCAGTCTCTTACCCTTGAACTTCATGTGCTTCTAGCTATGCAGTGTTTGCCCCAGCAACGGACTGCAGAGAACAATGTGAAGAGGCATAAGACAAGAGGAGAAATCTAGACCCTAAATTTGGACTATAAAACCTCTTCAATATTGCAAAACTTTCAAAATTCAGGTCAGTTCTCCTTTTTTGTCATTGTTGTTGTTGTTTAAACCTTGTGACTGCTTATCTAGTCCTAAACACTTAACTATATTGTCTACTGGAGTCTTCTTAACAGCCCATTAAGGTCAATATCAGTGTCTCTCTTTTATGGGTGAAATATTTGAGTCTGTGAAGGTTAAACAATATGTCCAAGCTAAAACATGAGGAGTTAAGATTTTAAACCGGGTTTTTCTGACTTCAAGAGCCTTTGGTCCTACCCATTACATTCTATTACCTTCCATATGATTTCATTCTAAGAAATAAAAAGCAAAAGCACACATCTGTGTGTGTGCATGTGTGTGTATGTGTTTGAAGTAAAATAAAGTCTGTGCTCTAGACTTTCACTTATTAAGGGTATGGAGCAGAATGCAATGCCATCAGTATGGAACCTTACTTCATTTGGGCCATCCCAACTATAAGGTGAATGCAGCTTGATTTCATGAGTGCCAGTCAGTACTATATTTTCCCAGACTTCCGGTGTCCTCACACACTTGGGATTTATTTGGAAACTCAAAGCCAAAAGTGAGTGACTCAGTGAGTCTCAAAACTAGACATTGATGTGACTTTTTCCTTAGAGATTCCACCGCAACCGTGGAAAGCACCACTGAGACACAACCTCCAAGTAGGAATTTCTGATTGGATTACAGTACTCGTTAAACAGCCAATCACAGTCCATGCAAGGTGGATGAGAAAACACGTGGTCTAGCCAGCAGTGGTAGATGGATGTTCACTTTGAACAGACCCCTGTACTGCTTCCCTGAAAACTTAAGAATTCAGCCTGTAGCTCTAGGTGCTGTGGTCCAGAGAGGACAGGAGATCTTCCCAACATCCTTCACATAATCCAGAATGAGACACCAAATTTTATAAAGAAAAAGTTTGTTCTGGATAGCAACTGAAAACTAGATGCTGGGTCCTTAAGGGAATAAAAAACAAAAACAAAAACAAAAAAAAAAACTAATAATTTAGCATATTTTTATTTTTTAAAATTAAGTGTAAAAAAACCAGTAGCATATTTTAATGTTACAAACATTCATGAAACGTTTAAAGTAAAGCATATACTCATATGTTAGGATGAAATCTTTT
>NW_022900917.1:17832230-17851812 GCF_012274545.1 Fukomys damarensis | reverse complement strand
TGGTACCGGGGATTTAACTCGGGTGCTTGTGCTTGCAAGGCAGGCCACCAAACCACTGAGCTAAATCCCCCGCCCTAAGGGAAATCTATTTTTTGAAGAAGTAACATAAAATATATCTCAAGCATAAATAATGGGAAATAATTCCTAAAGCCCTGTAAAACAACTAACTGAAATGAATCACTTTGGAATTCTAGTCTATGCTTAATCGCCAATGTGAGATACAATCACAGACCAGGTTAACTTTAATGAGGCTCTTTTCATGGACCGTCAGAAAATATACCAGGCTAACAGAAAACAGAGAGACTTGATAGAGAGAAGGGCCGTTAGGTCTGGAGTCTGGACAACCAAGAACAACTTGGACAACAGACATGTTCAAGATGACTCACATTCATGGTCAGTGTATGGACAGAGTGGTCACTGGTTGGTCTGTTCCACACTCACACTCCCTTGTCCTGCTCCTCCTGCTCCTGGAAACAATTGCCCCTGGCATTTCCTATGGTCTGGTATTGGTTCTGTGCTGTCCCCATATAGCTCACAAGACTCTGGCCCTAGTGGTGCCATGCAATGGCCCTTCTTGGTGCAAACTGACACATGTGTCACACCAGGGAAGCAGGTCAGCTGTGGAGGAAAAGTTAAGACTTCAGGTGGTTCTCTTGATTGCACATGGCAGACCTTGGTACAGAGTGAGGCTGAGCATCCAGGACATGGTGAGGAGTTCTGCAGTGGAGTAGAAGGAAAAGGGATAGCACAGCTTTCCACACAGTGAGGCCACAGGAAGAGATCCCACCCATGAGTGTGAGAGAAAGCCTAGGATGATTCCATACACCATACCACAGGGCAATTTGCCAGTGCCAGAAATGGGCTATGTGGCAATTCTCAATAACTGAATCCTAACTATGCTTACTCCTATCACGTGCTACGTATCAGTGCTATGCTCATCAGGATATTCAAAAATATGCCAGAGCACCAAGCAGCACATGGGACAGCTCAGCAAATATTTGTTGAATGAATGAATATATTCTTTGCCTTCAAGGTTTTCACTCTTCTATAGAAGTGATACAAGCATGGAAAAGTTAGGGATAAACAACAAACTGGGAGTCACATGCAAGCAAAGAAGTGACTAATGACTCCTAATTAGGTAGGTCAAGAAAAATTGGTTTGGGGATTTGAAAGAAGAGTAGTTTTCCAGTTGTAACCCAGGTACTGAAATAAAAGTATATACAATACACTTGGGGGCCTGGAGTTGTTCAATAGAGCCAGAGAAGGAAGTTTTGTCATTAGGATGGTGGGAGTATCAAAACTGAATTAATATGAAGGGATTCGGGTGATTCATGGAAGACTTCATATATTCTCCCAAGTACTAGGGGGTACTGGAGTGAGAAACTGAATTCAGACAGATCTGCCAGTAAGGTTTGGTTAAGCATCTGCCCAACTACCCCTGTGATTTCAGACCAGAAAGACTTGGCTGGCTTCACCTGGTGACTAAGCCTATACCCTCCAGGCTCTGAAGTGGGGGGACCCTCACTCTGACTCCTCTCTCTGTGTGTTGGCAATTGGCAGTTGGCACTCAGCAGTGCCATGCTGCTTCTTCCTGCTGGCTCCACATTTTCTCTCACAATCAGTCTTGCCTCAAGACACAGGCCAAACGGAAATAAACCGAAGGAATTGGCCCCTTTCCCAGGGAAATTATATTTAGCCTCCAAACGCAGCAGGCTTCTAAATGGCATGGTCATCTCTGCTAAAAATGGCCATCAAGAAGGAGCTGGATGTGGAAAGCCAACCAGGGATGATGAACAGGCCACTCTGGATAATGACTATTATGTGCTTCAAGGGGTTCTGTTCTCCAGTCCTTATGAACAGGGCCAAATTAAAACAGATGGGCACATGGCACTGTACAATCAGAAACAACCATAAAAGGGGCTTTCTGTATGGCCCCAGGCACAGAGCCAAGACCAGCCAGGGCAAATGATGCCTAGCTCAAAACCAAATCTCAACATGAATAGCAATTCCTGCATTCTTATATTAAAAGGGTCTTGGGGCAAAGGACATGAACAAGCATCATACGAAGGGAGTGATAAAATGGTGAACATGTACTTTTAAAAAATTCAACCTTTGTAAACATATGAAATATAAAACAATACCATTATTTTTAAAATGTTCTTACAATAATTACAGACAGTGTTAATGAAGATTTGGGACATAGGTACTCTTACACAATGTTAGTAAGAATTAAATTGTTTTAATCTTGGAAAAAGCACTTAGACTAAACGATGGGAGAAGATTTGGAAAGGGGGAAAATTCAAGGCAAGGAGACCATTTGGGGCCAGGGCTATAGGAAGAAAAGAAGGGTGGCCTGACAGAGGAGTGGAAACAAAATTAGGAGGTAGAACTCTCAAGTTTTAGGAATGAACTTGATTGGTTATGGTGAAGCCAATGGGTAGACAGTGGTCATTCACAGAAGTAGGGTTATCACCACCATCATTACCATCAATGCACACTTTCAAAAGCCACTGAGTACTGAGAGGCACTATTTGGAACACTTTATAAATGTTAATGTATTTAATCCTCATAATAGCCCTATGAGATTGGTGCATTCTTATCCCCACTTGACAGACAAGGACATGGAGGCATAAGAGTTGAAAAGTTGTCCAAGGTTTACATATTGACCTGATGCACTTCTATTTGATGACATTTTAAAAAGGAAATTGTTTCATAATACCATAATAATAGATTGGTTATATAAGAGGTAGCGCAGCCATGCAATGGAATGCATGTTTTTAAAGAATATTTGATGAGTGAGCAGAAAGAGATATAAAGATGAAAAAATAGTTGAATTCTGGTAGGAAATACATATCCATTTACAGGGAAATTTGATGATGAAATGTCTTCTAAATCCACTCAGAGTTACCCACCCAGGAACTGAGCAGAAGAGCTCTTTCTCCATCAGCTCATTACCTAGCATTGCCCATGGGTTGCTTGTGGGGTCATTAAAACTCCCGGCACCTATGTCTGTTTGAGAAACAAGATTGGTGTCTACAGCATCAGAGAACTCAAGGATAGAAGTAGAGGGTTGGAGCCCTCAATGTGGAACACAGAACCACCTTCTTGCTGTGTGCAGAGCTGAGACCAAGATCATGTAGGTCTGGCCATTGGAAGTAGGTGAACAATAGAACAGCATGACATCACAGCACTCTCGTGTGAATTGCATCATAATGAGGACCTCTGCAAAAACATTGCATAGATCCTCATGTAGTCTTCATCACTTTCCCAAAAGCCTTTCTTCTCTTTTCATATTTAACTCTTAAACCACCTTATGCTGTTTCTCTTCCTTGCTGTTTCTCTTCATTAATCATTGACTATGCCAATCCTGTCGAACAACTTTTGCACAACAGCTTAATATGATGCCAACAATTTTCCAACATTGCTTTAATAATGTACCTTTTACAAGACCTCTCTGTGCAGTGAATTTACTGTATATTTGCAATGAGCAAACTAACGAACAAAGGAATCCATATGAAGGGTAAGAATGTACACAGGGAGGGCTGGATGATAAGACTGGAGGTTGATTTGCTCAGTGATCTGTTCATAACGTCTACGTAGTGCCCTTTGCACTCATGCACACACCTCCCTACCTTTCTTCCAGTTAATTGCCTAATGGATATACCTCTTGTGGGACAAGAATCAGTGCATAAAGAATTGGAAATTCCTACTGCATGTGTTAACTTCCCAGCCACTCCCAGAAGACTGTCTAGAGGAGGGAACGTGATACAGGAGTTGTGTCTGTACCTTCCCCACCACCCATTGTGCCTGACTTCGTCTTTGCCAGACCATTTCTAAACATGAGCATCTTCTGCCCAGGTCTTGAGGTAGGAAGCAGGGTCCAACCAACACGCAGAAACCTCCAGACCCTTAGCACTAACTCCATGCTCCCAAAGTCTCCCAGCCCCATGTGGTTGTGTACGTAGTCGCCGCATGTTTTCTTCCCCATTAGGACAGAGAACAGTGGCAAACCAAAGTGTGGTTTCAAAGGGCTCTAGCACAGCATTCATTTACCTGGATAGTGATTATGTTCTCTATTTTACATAAATTATGTAAAAGCAGCTTTAATGTAGTTGTTTAGTTTCTTAGTTATCTCTTTTGACTCTCTAGTTGCCTCTAGCCCCTCCAAATAGAAATTCCCAACCTTTCAGAGAGAGACTTTTTATTATTTAGTCATTGTTAAATCTCAGAATGGCATGGTGCTTGGCATGTAGTAGTCAAAATATATCCCAAAATAAAATACTTTATGCATGATGTGGTTTTAAACATATGTGTGTTTCTAAATTAATAGATGAAGCACTTGAGTAAACATCTAACTAGTCAACCTATATTTTAGCCTATATAATCAGATTGGGGGAAAAATGTTTTAAGGAAATCTCATTGAGGAAATGGTAAACTGCTTTATTTCCCAGTTTACTTGCTTTTGGGCAAAATGAGAAGTCTTGTCAGTCATTTGTCTAACCAAGAAGAATGTACTGAGTATCCTCCTAGATACTGTGGGAAAACAGAGCCCCTCCTGGACAGAGTTTGCACAGTAACTGGGGAGCAAAGACTCATGCATGGGACGATCAGAGGACAGAAGATGGTGGGGAGGGAGATCTTCCTCAGCACTGGCGTGACCTCTTTGTGAAAGCATGTTCTCCAAACTCAGGTCTAGGAGCCTTGAACTTAGAAACATCCATCTGCCTAGATGCTCAACAACAGGGACTGTAGGCCAGGCAAAAGGAGCAAACTAACCACAAAGGCCCTCCTTTGTTAGTATGACCCCCAGAGAGATGGAGCAGGCTCCTGCAAGCCAGTGTCTGGCAGGCTATCCAAGGACTCACAGGGGGCCAGCCTCACTGGCACAGCATCTGCTTTGCTGACTACCTCCAGCCACCTTGTAGGCTCTTCTGAAATGCACATGGTTCGGGGCAGACTCTGACATTCTTCACACAATCTGATCAGGTCCCTGCCTGTGCCACAGCTCCTGACACACCTATAATTGCCAGAGCCAAGATAAGTGCCTCATACAGAGCACAGAGCACCTGGCCATGTTCTGCTCCATGCCAGGGCCTTTCCAGCACCACAGTGCTTCCTCCTGAGCTTGTCTGTGGCCCAGACACAGTGACCCAGCCTTTAGAGCAAACACCAGAGCACAGCAGCCTGAAACAAATCGTTTCATAGCCACTCCGTGAATGTGACACTCATCCCTTTTCCAAAGCATGCACTGTTGGCACCTTCTAACTGAAATGCAAGGGAAAGTGTTTGGCAAATCACAAGCTGACATGTTTATCCTGTTACCTGTCAAAGTGAGTAAGCAAGCAGGTTGAAGGCCATCATTCAGTCTGTGCTCAGAAAGTCTACTATTCAAGAAAAATGACAAAATAAGTATTCTTCAACCTGATTTTTCAGATTTATATTAATCTTTTGTTCAGAACTTGTCATAATTGGCCTTCAGTAGACTTATGATGACCCAGTTGACTAGAAACCTAAGTCATCACATGCCCCAAATATTACACTGAGCTGCCAAGGAGGTCGTTGCACAGTTGTGTGATGGAGTCTTTTAATATCTAATTATCCTGAAAGAGCAACTAAAATCATATATCCAGGTCTTGGTGCAAAAGCAAGAAAAAGCATGGGGCGGTGAGGCCCTTGTCATATTTTCAACAGTTCTGTTCACCTCTCCAGGCATCCAGAGCTTGAAGTGAATTCAAACGTGAAGAACATCTAAGTGCATGGGTTCTGGGAGACTAATACCTGGGAGCATTGACAGACTTCAGAATGAAAAATCGATATCACTGCCCACACCTTTTCTTATGGATCAACCCTGGTTTGACCTGAAGCAGCAGATTTGAGTTCCAAGCACAGATGACAGGTCCCTGCCCTCTCCCATTCCCTCACTCCTTGGGGCCAGCCTTCCTTAGGGACAGCTCTCTGAGTGTCTGCCTTCCTCGGGGCTCTCCAGCTCTGGGCAGGGATCTGTTTGTGTTAAAGCTCCACACAGGGAGCGGTGGTATGCAGACCCAACGCATCCACACACCAGAGGAGGGGGAGCATCTGGCCTTAGAGCTGGAGCCAGGGAGTCAGGTTCAGATTAGGCAATAAAGACACTGAAAACACGATTTTTTATTTTCTCTGAAAGCTCTCACTGTATCTTTAAATTCATCAAAAAGTTTGCATGCTGTGCATTCTCTTATCAAGTTAGTCCAAATTAAAAACTGCTTCCCAACTCTTTGAGTAGTATAATCTGCGTATCCTGTGCTCTTACACAATAATGTAGCTGGAATAGTACCACTTGCCTTTACCCTAGTGACCCACTAGAAAATGACTGTTTCCTGATCTCATGACCTAAGCCCTACTGACCTAGAAGTCTTAGTTCTGGATGGGGGAAAGGCTTATACCAGGAGGCACAGCAGTAATTCTGTCCATTGAACTGGAAACTAGACTTCCCTCGGGCCATTGTGAGCTCTTCATGCCTCTGACTCAACAGGCTAAGAAGGGAGTCATACTCCCAGTGGGAAAGTGGATTAAGACTCCACGGTGGAGGTAAGGAAGAAGTTGGATTGCAGGAGACACCTTAGGGCAGTGGCGGCAAACCGATGGCACAAGTGCTGCAGCGGGCTGTTTGTTATCATTGAAAGCTCTGAAAGATTCATCAACACTGCTTAAGGTCTTTTCTAGTATTACCATGCTCTGTTATTAAAGTCAAAAGGAAACTGCCATAAGGGAAAAGAAAAAATGTGAAGAAAGAAAAAATGGAAACAAAGTCTTTGTGAAGGGAGTGAAAGGAGGGCAGGAGTATGGGGAAAAAATAAGAACCAAGATACGTCAAGGTACAAGATCCCAATGATAAATGTAACTGTATTGTTTTCTTTAAATGTACCAATAAATTTAATGGAGAACAACAACAACAAAAAGGAAACTGCAGCAACCCAATCCAGGCAGTATGGCAAATGGTCCAGAACCTTTAGGAATGGAGCCATGGGTCAAAAGACCCAAGACTTGCTGAGATGCTTGCTGAAAGCCAAGGAAATACTTATAAATACCAACTACAACTGTGTGTGATCAGTTACAGAAGTGAGGATTATAAGTGTTATGAGTATTTTCCAATTTTGTTAATACGCTTGTGTATAAGCAGATATATTAAGCAGATATCTTTTTCTTTCTGGTGATTTAATGTAAGTACTTAAGTACTATCACAGCTACATTATAATATTTCAGTTATGTGGTATCAGGAGAAGAGTAAGCCATCATCCAAAAATACCATTTGTCTTCTATTCTGGCTTAGTAGTATTATATTGGGTTTAATTATGAACTTGCCATTGTATTTGGAGATCAAAAATGGTTCAAGGATATGAGTATAGTTGTAGAGTCGGCAAGGAATGTATTGTGACTGTAACCTGTGATAGGTCAACTTGGTTGGAGTAAGAAACACCTAGCAGATTAGTGGGGCACAGTCCTGGCTGTGTCTATGGATGATTGACATGTAGGCCAGTGAACTGAGCAGGGAAGACCCATCCCCATTGCTGGTGCAACCAGACATTAGGGTTGTAGCCTGGGTGGACTAAAACAGGAAAAATGGAGGATGTGTGCCTATGTTTGCAGAGTATGTTTTCTACAGTGGGCGTGTCCTTTGCTGTCTCTTCATCTTTGGACATCATCTCCAGGTGTCCAGTTTCTTCAGCCTTCCTGTGCATATTTGCACCAGTGACTCTCCAGGTAGCTTCTAGGCCTTTAACTGTAGACTGGTGCTGCTCCCTCCATCCCTCCTCTCTTGTTCTGTGGCTTCCAATCTTGAGCTGAGCAGCTGTTATTATGGGATCATCTGGTTCTCCAATACACAGATGGCCTCCTGCCTCTGATCCCATAAGCTACCAAATAATCCCCTTGCATAAACATATGTATATATTTATTGATTCTGTTCCTCTAGAGAACCCCAACTAATACAGGCGGGAGAGGAAGGCATCTTCCTCAGCGAGGTTCTCAATGATCTGAGTGACCAAGGATCTTTTCTCAGGATGATGAAGATAAAAAAACAGCCACAGTTCTTTTCATGTCCTGTGTCACCTTATTTCTGTATATATCTCATCTCCCAGACTAGAAAACAAGCCTAATCACAGGAACAAAGTTCTGTCCCCTGTAGAGCCTGGTACACTAGGGGCACTATGTAATTGACCCAGCTCTTTTTAAAATAAAAATAAAGTTGCAACAGCTAAAGGAATGGAGAGGAGACCAATGGATACAGGACCTCCACCTTAAGAAAGGAGTGAGTGTTTAAATCTCCTATAACTGACCTGGTCTTGAGGCTCGTGGACTGCACCTCTTATGAGACGTCTCCTCTCACCTTTGAGCACTTATCTAAATCCACCACATTCGAGAGATGCAGATGAGAACAGCACTGAGATTCTACTTCACCCCACAAAGAATGGCTGCTATCAAGAAATCAACCAATAACAAATGCTGGGGGGCTGTAGGGAGAAAGGAACCCTTCTCCATTGTTGGTGGGAGTGCAGACTCGTGAAACCACTATGGAAATCAGTATGGAGATGCCTCAAAGAGCTTGGATTAGCGGTTCCATTTGACCCAACCATCCCTCTGCTGGATATCTTTTTTCAAAATAATTAAAAGAATCATGTCACAGTGATATATACACACCTATGTTTATAGAAGCACATTTTGTAATAGCTAGAACTTGAAAACAGCCCACTTGCCCATCAGTTGGAGACTGGATAAAGACGTGGTTTTTCTATAGAATGGAGTACTACTCAGCCATAAAGAATGAGAAATTAGAGTCATTCATAGGAAAATGCATACATATTGAGGATATATTCCTAAGTGAAATAAATAAGTCACACATGTGTGAATACCAAATAGTTTCTCTGGTGTGAAAAACTATAATCATAAATAAGATCCTAATAAGATAATTGACAATGTGAAATAGGAAGAAAAGGGCTAAAGGTGTAGGGAAAGTGGGAAGGGTAGGGGAAAGAAAATAAGGAAAAAGAAAGAAATACGAGAAAATGAAAAAATGGAAATAAAGTTTTTGTAAATAGGAAAGGGAGGAGGGAGTGCAGGGAGGGTAGGGCTATGGGTAAAAATGAGAAACAAGACCTGCCATGTAAAGGTACAAGATCCCAATGATGAATGTAACTGTACTGTATACCTAAAATGTACCAATAAACTCAATGAGGAAAAAAATAAAATTTTTTTTAAAAAATCCACCACTTGGCCATTTTAACGACACACTATGAGCTCTGTCCCATATATGTCAACTACTTTCTCCCCTAAGAACTACAGATTCAATTCCATTCCAAGCTACAGAAATTTGTTGAGCAGCTACCAAGTGCCAGAGTTGGAAGTGCTGCTTCCAAGTAGAAGTGGGGCTAAAACAGCTGCCAGGGAAGCCTGGGAAACTCCAGTTTCGGAGGTCAGGATCAAGTTTTGCTTCCACGAAATTTGGGGGTATAAGTTGTTTGGGGTTAGGAGACTGTAAGTAAGCATGATGCTTTACTGAATTTCAGCAAACGGAGCTTGTGCTGCCTGTTTAGCCAGAGTTTTTCCTTACTGCGCTAGGTCCCTGCTGGCCTCTTTTTATTGCACTCGAACAGGCACACACACATCGCTTCCACGTGACACTGATCTCCCAAGAACCGAATCTAATGCACAGCCATCTGACATCATATATACAGGAGAAGCACAGAAAACAAGTGCGAGCTTTCTTGTTGTCACTGGTCCTCATCTAATCCAGGCTGCCTACGTTTCAGTGGGATCCAAAGAGATCACCCCACTGCACCCCCAAGAACACTCCGCGTCACCGATCAAACTTGAAGCAGAAGTGTCAGGCCACTTCTCACACACCCAAGTTCACTGGAGCCCGCATCGCAGAGAAGATATTCCAAGTCCCCAGGTTATCACCATCTTTATTTACCATCCCAACAAGCACAGCAAAACCTACCCCCCACATCTCTAAAATCCTATAATTTGGAAAAAGAAAAATCAGTGAACTTATTAACTCCGTTCATCTGTAATTCTTTCACTCATTCATTTATCATTCCTTTCTGTGCTGGCCCTGTTCACAGGGTCAAGAGAGAAGCACATGTGCAAAGAGGTGCGACAGCTGCTGAAATGGTGCAATGCTTCTCTCGGGAGAATGCCTGCTATCCCACACTCGTTTTTGTGTCTGTGCAAGCAGTAATAAGCTTAGATCTTCCAAGCACTTACTAATATGCTGAGAACTGTGCACAACTTAATTTTCCTCAAGCTGAATGAGATAGCTACTTAACAGCTTTTTCTGTGGGTCTCCTCATTTCAACATTATTGAAGAGTCTCAACTCACTAGGCATAAACACGAGAT
Organism: Fukomys damarensis; assembly: GCF_012274545.1. Classification (NCBI taxonomy): domain Eukaryota; kingdom Metazoa; phylum Chordata; class Mammalia; order Rodentia; family Bathyergidae; genus Fukomys; species Fukomys damarensis. Next base: position 17,841,437 of record NW_022900917.1, on the reverse strand, counting down.
AATTTAAGTTTTCTCAGTAACTACAACTGTGCCATGTAGATTATTTAGGACTCGATGCCATGTGCTTTAAAGTTTCAAATTTTTATACGCTTCAAAGTTCTTCTCCTTCTGACCAGCCAGAAGTCACTGGACTCTGGGATTGTGAGCACAGATGCATCAGGTTCTATGACTCTCCAGTGGCTTTGCAGATATTTGCCTGTTGTTAGGCAAGGGGGAGAAAGGGAGAGGCACTTCCTTTTTTGAACACTTGTTCCTGGCAAGGTTGTCATCATTCCACAGAAGGCTGCTGCTGATTTAGGCAAGGGGGAGAAAGGGAGAGGCACTTCCTTTTTTGAACACTTGTTCCTGGCAAGGTTGTTGTCATCATTCCACAGAAGGTTGCTGCTGGAGCCCTGCTGACAAGCCTGTGTCCCAGGCTACTCTTAGGCATCAACTGGCCATTTCTGAGATGCTTTGGGTGGAACTCAGTCTTCCTTTGAGGAATAAACCTCTTGGCACCATTCTTGGGCAGCCTCCGGGCAGCCTTCACAGACTCACAATTCCCAGAGCCTCTGTCCTTTACTAGTGACTCTTGTCTGCACCCAGCCTGCCCTCACTGGGTAACTGTTGCCCTTTCCCACCTAACTCTGCCCTCTGATGTCTCATTCTTTTGCTCCAAGCTAAGTCTAAATCCATACTGCATAGGGAAAGGACCTAGTGTGAAGAGCCGGCCAGCCCTATACCGGAGACCAGGATTTCTGCATCATATAAGGTGGAAGGAACAAAGAATTTTAAAGAATGTCAGATTAGATTTGCATATTTCTTAATCTTCCTTCTCAGAGCACACTAGAAGAGGGATGGGAGAGTGTGGGACCAGCAGCGAGGAGACTGAAAGGAGCCAAATGCCATGTTTTCAACTTGCACGTTGTCTGCAGACATGGTCGTTCTAACCTGGTAAATCTTTTCATGTTGATGACAGTCAAGAAGGTGACTCAACATAGCTTAGGGCAAGTTGATTCTTTCTGACTATGGATGTTTGTAGTGGACTGAACTGTGTACCCCAAAAGATATGTTGGACTTCTAACCTCCAGTACCTCTGAATGTGACCTTATTTAAAGGTAGTTTTTTTGCAGATGGTCACATCATAAGATCACCCTGGGTTAGGGTGGGCTTTAAATCCACAGGTGTCCTTATAAAGTCAGGGAGGTTTGAAAACACCAGCTAAGAAGACTTTTTTTTTTTTTTTTTTTGTACCGGGGATCGAACTCGGGACCTTGCGCTTGCAAGGCAGTTGGCAGAACCACTGAGCTAAATCCCCAGCCCAAGAAGACTTTTTAAAGAGGGAAACAGAAACCAGAGTGATATAGGTACAAGCCAGTGAACTCCAAGGATAACAAGCGACCACCAAAAGCTAGGAAAGGCGAGGAAGGATTCTTCTCAGAGTCTCAAAGACCACCTGGGCCTGTGGTTACCCTGACTACTTTCTTTCTTTCTTAAATATTTTATTGGTACATTTTCGGTATACAATACATTTATATTCACCATTGGGATCTTGTACCTTTACATGATGTCCCTTGTTCTTTTTTCCCCCATCCCTTCGCCCTCCCTTCAAACCCTGCACACCTCCTTATTTACAAAGACTTTGTTTCCTTTTTTTCCTTTTCTCATATTTTTCCTTTCCCTTCTTTCCCTCCCCCTACCCCTCCTACTTCCCCTTCCTCTTTGGACTTTTTCTTCCTATTCTACATTATCAATTATTCATTTAATCCTTATTTACACTTTCAGTGTCTCACACCGGAGAAACTATTCAGTATTTACACGTGTTCCTATTTATTTCACCAAGAGTATGGCCTCAGTGTGCTCTGGGGATACCCTTTTTTCTATAACTGAAGAAATAACTTTTTGTTGCTCTAAGCATCAGGCTTGTTGAAGTTTGTTATGGCAGCTCTACTAAACTAGCACACAGGCCAGATAATTTCACATTAAAGCCATCTAGAGCTATCAGATGAGAAAGCCAAGGCCCAGAAGTGTGATGTGGCTTCCAGCAGTGCACAGTGAGTTTGAGTTCATGGCCAGCCCCATAGCTAAGGGTTGCATGCTTCAATGAATAGGCCCAGATCATCCATGTAGTTTCTGATGCTCCTGAGTCTGCTTCCTTTTGACTTTGGAGCCTCTGCTCTTGCCTGATCATATCCACCCTCACCAAGCCACTCTAGTTCTTTGTCTGGTTATCCACTTGGTGCACCGCTTGCCCATCCAGACCTAGGTAGACTCAGCTTGGAGGATCTTAGACCTGATACCTGCCCAAGCTTGCATACCACACTGAAGGCAGATCCGTGCACTCTTCATAAAGTATCTGTGTAACACATGCTCCTTGAGGAAACAGACCAACATGCTTTTACTTGATCCATTAATAAGGAGGCCTTGTTAATTGAATCATATCATTGCAAGATGTCCAATGTGTCTCAACTGTATAGAGAGTGTTGGGAATACCCTGGGATCAGTTCATGGGAGACATTCCTATCCTGTGCAAAAGTATATGTACAAAGAGATAACACGAAGTTGCCAGCAATGAACAAGTATTAACAAAAAGAAAATAGAGCATAGTCAAATAAGTTTGGGGAACGCTTATAAAAAGTTGAGCCTTGCCTTTACTCCAGGACCTGAAGGGTCTTTAATATGCTAATGTGCATCTCTCCAAAATGAGCTGTGATCTCTGGCTTCCTTACTAGACCTGATTTGGACCAGGGGGCCCTTCTTTTCTGCTGAAGGACATTTTGGATTCCAGGTGTATTTCAGTTTTGTTTTAAAGCAGAACGTGAGCCAAAGCATCATCTCGCAAGCCATAAATCTGTACCAGCTCCATTTGGAGATGCTGACATGGCCCTAAATGTCACTGCATGTATATTAAAACTCCCTGGCTTTTCTTCACTCTGAAGCAGCTCTGGGTTCTTTTTACCTGAGTTCTTTACCAGGGAAGACAGGCAGAGGAAATAGGTTACTTCAGGGTAGTATGGCAGTCACCTAGGAGACCAGCTTGCTTCTCAGTTCCAAGCACAGTCCCCAAAGAAATGTCTTCTCTACAGCCAGGGAGCAGTTGGATGGCTCATTGGGCATGGTGGACTGCATAGAATCAAGACAAATGGAGCTCTCCTTGGTCCCCACTACTCTAGAGAGGAGGAAATGGGGGGCTCAGAGAGACAGGCAACAGGCTTTTCCCAACATCCCAGAGCCAGCTCCTCCTCTAGTGAGGAGCCGAGTAACTCTGAGCCTAGTTTAAAATTACCACCAATCTTTAATCATCAATCACTCTGAGGTGCTGTAAATTCTTTTATTTGCTCCAAAAATAAATGCACATAGTCTAGGTCATAGCTTAGCTACAGCGGGAAGATGGTGGAAGGGAAAAGGACACCAGCAACAATCATTTGCCATCAGGACAGAGTAAGATATTCCCAGTAAGGGTCAAAGCAGGGGTGACCTCACTCCAGTTCTCAGATGCACTTTGTCCAGCCTTTTGATGAAATTGTCACCAATGGAAAGAGGGGAAATATTCAGGAAAAGAAGAGAATGGCGAGGAGGGGGATCCAGGAAGCCTGCCATTTAGGAATTGGAAAGGCCATTCAAAGGCTCAGGAAATGACCTAATGTTTGAGCTAGTGTAGGACGGCATAAGTGGAGCAGCTGCCGGGAGAGGAAAGAGCAGAGCATGTCCCAGTGCCCTTCTGCTGCTGAAAGCCACAGCCAGGTCCCCCACTGAGCTTCCTCCCTGAACAGAGACCCAGCTCCACCAGATGCTGGCACCAACCTTCTTTCCACCCCTGGGCAGTGGCCAGGAGGAAAGGGTGAGATTCTACATTGGTGACAATAAGGCCAAACACAGAGGCCGTGTTTGGCAGCCTTACATCTTCATGTGGGCCCCTCCTGAGCCCAAGCCAAACTTTCTACCCACTGGGACTTAAGGCTATGACAACTTTGAGCTTTAGTTCCTTCCCCTTCCCCACCCCAGCTTGCTGAGAAAAAAAAAAAAATCACCTCTTCGTGTTTACCATTCTCCAGTACCCACTGGACCATACTGGCCCACACTGTCATCTGATGCTTTCGTGGGGATCGTGCTTGTAATGCTCGGGATTAGTAATTTCCATAGAGATTCGAGCAAAGCAACAAATCCAAGTAAATGAATTCAGACAAACCCCTGCCAAGAAAAAACAGAGAAAGAGAAGAGGGACAGTTGCATATTATGATGCTCAAAGCCAAAATGTGAGGTTATCGCCACTTATCTGGTGCTCCCCTGTGTCAGGGACAAAGGGAGATAAGCATGATCCTCCCTCATGCCTGCTTCCCCTTTCCCAGGAAACTGGAAAGAAGGGCTGGGAACTGGTCATTCAAAGTTTCAGCTGTTGGCTCCTAGACAAGGAAGATTCTGGGGGGAAACAGGATAATGTCCTTGTGACAAAAATGCCTTCTCAGTAGGAGATGTGCAGAACATTAAACACTGCCCACAGAGTGTGGGGTGGAGTCCCTAGCTGAAGAGGACGACATGGCTTCTGAATCTGAGTGTTCTTTCAGCTCCTTCCATCTGGATGTTGTGTCTGAGGTTTGGCAAAAAAGGTGGCATTTCCTTACAAGGGAAAGAAAATACATATTTTGGTGGCAGTGGTTCAGGTAGCACATGTTCCCAGAGGAAATGAAGGTCTTTGAAAGGGATGTGTGCCTCGTTCCATATAAATAATGTTGATTTGTTTATGTCTTAACGCCTTGGTGCTTAATGAGCAAAAATATACCATCTGAGATTTGGAGCACACTGGATCCATTTCAGTGAGCCACAGTGGGGTAAATAAAGATGAAATGAAGAGAGCCATTGTGACTCTGATGAAATATAGTGTTCTTAATTCATCTGGTTTGGATGACCCAAGCTATTCTTAGGGAAATACCAGCTTTTTTGTTGATGCTTCTCTTTCTTTTTCTGCTTGCATATCAGAACACTTGGAAATTCAAAATTACTTCTCAGTGTTTCAAAAGTAAGTAATTATCTAATTAGTTAGGATGCTGCATGCTGTGGTGGAAATGGGAGGCCAGCTCCAAGAGTTTGTGGCTGTTGGATCTTAGGAAAGCCATTCTTCCCTTCAAAAGCCTCTGTTACTGTAGGTTTGAAGCAGGGTGATAATGCACACTTCATCCTTTAAGGTTCTGAAGTCCAAATGCAGACCAAGTGAAATGGTGAACAGAAAGTGCTTTAGGAAGTATAAAGAGCTTCATAGGTGTAAGAGAAAGAACGAGAGAGTAAACCAAGGTTTACTGTCACCCTATGTATCAGGCTCTTTGCATATTAACTGGTGGTAACCTCCTAACCCTCTTCACCTCACCAGTTTTGTCACCCAACCCCAATCCAACCAACAGTGGCAGACAAAATGACATAAGGTTGTGTCATTCCCAGCTATGAAATCCTCCATTTGTTTTTGCTTTACAATTGTAATAGCATACAAACTCCTTGCCAAGGCCCAGGAGAGCCTGCCTGACCTAGCTCCTCCTTCACCTCCACGCACAGCACCTACCACTCCGACCCTCCTTCTCTCTACATTGGCCACATGAGTCTTTCCGTTGCTCTTTGTCAAAGCTCAGTTCCTCTGTATTCGATTCCCTTTTCCAGGGCAGCTCTTCCTCCTTTCTTAACCTGCCCAGTCCTCTCTACCTCTTTTCAATTTCCATGCCATTTCCTCCTTCTCAGCCAGGACTGCCAAACTGGCCAGACTAGTTGTCGGGGCTACATCTCCAGTTACGCCATTCACATGGGTGCCAGGCTGCCCGTTATATGCTGTTCTTACACTCTACTTCCCCTTCACAGAAATTTGCACATTTATAGTCACATATGTGTTAAATGTTTGTCTTGCCCTCTAGACCATCAGAATGGGGACCATGACTCTCCTATTCATTTAGCACCCTCTATGTGCTGCAGAAAGAAGGTATTCAATAAACCTGTGGCGTGACTTTCTATGAAGTATAGTATGACTTTCATGCCACACAATCTCAATCAATGTCATTGAATAGGCATGAGTATTGAGGTTGGGTAAATAGCTCAGTCCACTTCCGGCCTTAGTATTAGCATTGACACAGGAGCTAAGACTTAGCCCTGATAGGATACGGTCAGGTGCAGAGGACCCCATAGATAGTAGGACAACAGGGCCACTAGGATCTAATCCCTGCTTCCATTACTAACTAAGAGATACATGTCTGCCTGCTAGCTCCTCACCCTACAAATGGTTAGCTCCTCACCCTAGAAATGAATTATTACAAGAAAGATAATAAGAGCAGGGTCTGAAGTCCTTAAGATCTGAATTTTACTCCTGCTTCATGGTAGACTAGCTAGCTGGTGGTGACTAATGAGTAGGTATAAAACGTGCTGTCCTTTATCCTTGCTGGGAAATTTTTAAATTAAGCAGAGTGTTTTACAAGTAAAACCCTAAGCTCTAAAGAATGGCTCTAATAATGTGATGCAGCACTACTGCTATCCAGGTGATTAATAAACCTCTCAAAGCACACAGTCACCATTGCTTCCTTCTCACCTGGTCCTCAGGCTGTAGCTATCTTCAGTCATAACTTGTTAATTAATTAACCAATCACAAAGGATTTAGGAGCAGGAAGTGAAGTCTACTCTGGGCTTTGCATAATATAAAAATAAATAACCCTGCTGTTGTTTGGCAAGAGCTCATTCATTGATTCTTGGAGTAAACATTTATCAAATGTCTTCTCTGTACCAGGGACTGTGGTATGTGTTGGAAAAGACATGCTTTTCCTGCCTTTGAGGACCTCACGAGCTGCTACAGAGAGTAGAGGGCAAGGGCAAGACAGTATTTTGCAAATGGAGGGATGGAGGTATGAACAGCATCCCACAGCAGCATAGGGGAATTTGGATTAACCCTGCCTTGGCAAGGTGATCCTGAGGGACATGCCTCAACCAAAGCTGTCTGTGTCTCATGCCGATCCGGAAAGGAGAAGAAGGGAGGAAGGAGATCTGGAGCTATTCTATAGGCTGCCAGAACCAGTCAAACCCCTTCCATCTTCTAGTTATTTGCTTCCAATTTCTAAATTTCCCATTACAGAAATGCATCCGGATGCATCCTGTACCTCAGGAAGGACAAACAAGGCACTGTTTAGAGAGCAGCAACCCTTCCTTATCTCTAGGGCTTGTTAATAGGAGGCTTGCAGGCAGCAGCACACCTCCAACTCCCTTTTGAGTGTTTAGCAAGGGACTCTGCCTAATACACTTTCCTTCATTTTGGGTATAATTGTATATTTCAGATGAAATACAGTTCTTGGGTTTCTAATTGTTTATGTTCCTCAAAATGCCTTTTTTTTTTTTTTTTTTTTTTTGTTCTGGGAATCAAACTCAGGTCCTCGCAGGCAGCAGAAAAAATGCCATTCTGTACTCAAGATATAGGGAGCTTCCATAGGCACTGTCTTTCCAAGCATTCTAGATTTTTAGTTCACAGAGTTTAGAATGAGATCTGCAGGTTTGAACCTGGAAAATCTGATCAACTTTGGGTTATACCATTCCCAACTCTAACTCCCTGGGACTTGCACAGAACCAATGGTGCGATGCTATAAAGGTAAGAGAGTGAGGTATACAATGACCTTGAGCTGATTGTGACTGTCACACCGGAGGTGGAGGCAGGGAGGGGCTTTTGCTGACTTACTGAAGTTGTATCGGGCTTTGGAGGGATTGCATATGTTGGAAAATAATTTGAGAAGCGTCTTAGAAAACAATGGCAGCTACAAAAATGAAAGAGATAGGTAAATGTGTCCTTATTAGAACAGACAGAAACTTGGTGATGAAAGAGAAAGACATACAGGAAGATTAGAGCAGAAGAGACGGGGACCAAAGAACGTGGAGGTAACCATAGAACTTTCAGAAACAGGAAAATAAAACTGTGTTTTCAGGCATTTATAATGCTTCAGTGTAAGTCCCTTCATCATCCCAAGCAAGTCATCTACACATAAAAAGTGCCTGCTAAGACATCTGTTTGGGAAAGTTAAATTAATGAATTCACATTTGGGTTGGATGATCCAAGTGGTTTGGTGAAACAATGTCTAAACCAGTGAATTTGGTCAAAGAAGGAGCTCACGACATCTGGTACCACAATGTACAGGTTACCCAGAGAGTCCCTTGACTCTGGAGGAAATAATTAAATACTTCATAATCTATAATTTGAAAGTGTTATGGTTCGAATGCTTTTGCCTTCTCTAAAACCCATGTTGAAACTTAGTCCCCAAAGTAATAGGATAGAAAGATGAGCCCAGTGGGAGCATCTCGGCCATGAGATCTTCAGCCCTGCTGGATGGATTGCTGCTTTATAAAATGAGTCACGGGAGTGTTCCTCTCCCCAGGGATGCAATATCCAGGCACCGTCTTGAAAGTAGAGATCTAGCCCTTAGCAGATACAAAACTTGATTATACCTTGATCTTAGTCTTCCCGACCTTGTGAACTGTGAGAAATAATTTTTTTTCGTTTTAAATAAATTACCCAGTCTCAGGTAAGGATCTATTATACCAGTCCAAAAGAGACTAAGATAGAGAGTTTAAAATCTCATCTAGCCCTATTAGCCCAAGCTATCATCTAAATTTTATACTTTTATTATCTCATTTATTTATGTAATAAATAAAAATAATTATCTTCATCTTCCAAAGGAAAATGCCCAGGTAGTTTATTATTATTACTCTAAGGCCACTACCAAAAACAACAAACCCAGAATTTGAATTCAAGGATTCAGCTGCAATTTTTAAAAGTTTTTTTGCAATTTTTAAGTTTTTTTCAGAAGTAATTACAGTCTCACAGGAAGTTGCAATGATAGCACGGTATATTCCTGGAACACTTAACCCAGCTTCCTTAAACCTGGGGATTATTTTTCCATGGTGAAAGGGCCTGAGCAGAGATAAGCTCATATCATGACACCCAGGAAGCAGAGAGAGACAGGAGTGGGGAAGGGAGATACTGTATACCTTTCCTGATCATTTCCCCAGTGACCTGCTTCTTCTGATGAGACCTCACCTCCTATCAGCAAGCCAGCGATAGTACCACCATAATCTAATCATACTTTAAATACACAAGGTTTTGGGGACTATTTTAGATCTAAATTGTAACACTGCCCCCCAAAATACTCATGTACATTTTTATATGCAAAATGTATTTAGTTCATCTCTAAGAGTTGCCCAAGTTTCAACAGTTCCAGCACT
>NW_022900917.1:17780803-17832059 GCF_012274545.1 Fukomys damarensis | reverse complement strand
CTTCTCTGAAATCTGGATGGAAACATCCATGACTCCACAACTCTTACATTCTGCATACCTGTAAAGCCAACACTATATGGATGACACCAAGGTCTGTTGCCAGCTTCAGGAGTAGCCAGGCCTCCTTGAAACATGGCTATACAGGCCACTGAGTACGTGGGTAGTTGAGCCCTGTGAACCAAATCCCATGGAACCAATTCCCTAGGTGACCCCTGGATGGAAACATCCATGACTCCACAACTCTTACATTCTGCATACCTGTAAAGCCAACACTATATGGATGACACCAAGGTCTGTTGCCAGCTTCAGGAGTAGCCAGGCCTCCTTGAAACATGGCTATACAGGCCACTGAGTACGTGGGTAGTTGAGCCCTGTGAACCAAATCCCATGGAACCAATTCCCTAGGTGACCCTTCTTAAGCAGACTACCCTAGGGCTCTCTTCTCTAAGCATAACTTTAACATTTTCAAGGCAAAGGATGGGGCTTGTTCTTTCCTGAGATGCAGTCAAGACATACTTCCTATGGTCCTGTTGCAAAGTACGTGGTTTCTTTTTAATGTTAATCTTTTAGCAACCAAGCTTTCTTCTGCTCCAATTTTACAGGCCCTTTCTTTCTGGCAAAACTGAACACTTTTTATACAGGTTTTCTGCTCTTGTTTTTCAGCGTAAACACAGATAAAAGCAGCATGTGGTATCCATGCCACAGCCTGAATGCTAGATTAACATACATTTTTGCAAGTCCAACTGTTAATGGCATGCTTGTTCCCAACTGACATGCTCTGAGCCTGGTCTTTACTATCTGCATTTCTATCATCATTCTGGTCTTCTGAGCTCTAACTAGAATTTCCCATCAAGTTTGTCCTTCGACATCCTAGGACCTCTCTAGACAACATCTCCAAACCTTTCCAAACACTTACTATAAACCAGTTAATAAAGTCTTCCGAACTACATAGTCAGCCACAGTCCTGGCAATTACCCTACTCCTGGTACCAAGATCTTAGTTATTTTCTTGTGACTGGGACAAAATACCTGCCACTCACAACTTAAAGAAATAGAGGTTTATTTTGGCTCACATTTCAGAAGTTTCAATCCTTGCATAGTCAGCAACATGATGAAAGAGCCTGGGGAGAGAGAGGAGCTGCTCATGATGACAGCCAGGAAGCATAAAGTAAAGCAAGGAGTCAAGAAGGGAGATATACCCTTCCCAGTCATGCCCCCAGTAAACCACCTCTCTGGCCAGACACTCACCTCATAACAGCAAGCTATCTATAACACCCCCATTATCTAATAATCTTTTAAACATATGGGGCTTTGGGGATATGTTAGATATAAATCATAACACATATGATCAGACCCTCAGTCTCTCAGTTTAGCCTAAAGAAGTATAAGACCTAGAGCAGTGGCTTTCAACCCTATCTGCACATTCACATCTAGACAGGCCTCTGCCAGCCTCGGGGGTTCTAATCTAGTCACTGATATCTGAGGCTCAGTCATTAGGATTTTCCTAAAGTTTTCCTATCTTTTATAGGCAGCCCAAGTTGAAAAACACTGCCCTGAAGCAATACCACTGGGTACCAACAGGCTCCCATCTGAGCCCACCCTTTGATTAGACCCCAGTGTCAAGTTACCCACCTTTCTACAGTTCGATCCCATTGCTGAGAACCAGGATACATATAAGAGGAGCTGGTGAATGAAGGACAGGTTCCTGGGGTAACTTCTCTGTTATGTTTGCTGCAAAGCTTAGTGGCCCTGCCACTCAGAGCGGTGCTTGCCTTTCTGAAACAGTCAATCAGCTCTGGGCACATCAAAGGAGATTATCATTCCTCTGGCACCAGCTTTGTTTTCTAATACAAAGAAGCAGGTTCACTTATCTCCAGAATGCTTTCCCAGAAAGCTCAGTCCCTGCTGGGTGAGGTCACCTGTCCACAATTTGCATCCATCACACCTTGTATGAAGTGGGGAGGAACTGGCTCATGTTGTTTTCCAGCACTGGGGAAACAGATTTCTTCTTAAGCTTCACACAATAAATTGTATTAAATCCTTTCAGCAGGGTTTCCATGGCTATGTGAAAAGAAAATCATACAGTAATTGTTTTAAATAATACAGCCAGGCGAGCTGGAGAGTACATCTTAATTTTTTGTCATCTGTGCTGTGTTCCTATTTGTATGGAAATGTTCCTGAGGCAGGAGAAAGGTTTCTGCACTCACTGGGAGGTGCTTGGAGAATACAGTGCAAGGTCAAACACAGACTGAAATGAACAGATGTGCAGAATCTCTCAGCCCCAAGTTCTGTTCACATGAGCCCCAGGCCTGGTTTACTTCTGTTAGTGGGAATTGTATACTTATTTACCTCTTTGCTCCAAAACTGACCCTTCCACTGTATAAGCCTGACCCCTCTACCCAGACCCTAGTCCTCAACAGAGAGAGAAGTGGATGCTTATCCTATACGAAGATGATGGCTGAATATAAATTCGCCTCCTGGTAGCTAAGGAATTTCACATGGTTGGGCCTTTGTAGTAGTCAGTCCAAGCTTCCATGACAAAAGGCCATGGATAACAGTCATGGCCTCCAGAACTGACTGAGATTCAGGTCCACACTGCACCAGCTAGGCTGTTCCAAGTTGCTTCACCCCTCTGAAATTCTCTATCTGCAAAATGAAGATGATACCTAAACACCTCGAGATTCTGCATCTTAAACTAGGAAAAAGATATAAAGTGTTTATCTTAGATTTTACAGAACTAGTGGTCAATATTCTTTGGAAACAATTCTTTTGAAACAATGTTACCATTATTATTTGGCTGCAGGACCCCCTACCTACACACACACACACACAAACACACACACACACACACACACACACACATACACACACACACAAATGTGAATCTGATGGTTGTTGCCTGGCTGTGTGATATCCAGATTAAATTCAACAAATACTACTAAGCCCCTTTCAGATGTCATAAAGCTCACTAAGTGCTGGAAAATGGGGAAAGAAAGCCTGGTTCCCACCCTGAAGAAGCTCTTGGACAACAACCAAAACCCTCACCATCCCTCTGCTGAACATCACACTCAGGTTGTGTTTGACTATGGTTGGACCATAGGTATGATTACTTTAGGAAGAAACTAATCGCTAACTCATCTGGGTAAGGAAAAAAAGAACTCCATTCTATCACTGACAAAAAAAAAAAAATTCATCTTAGGTCCCACAATTCAATTTCCAAACTAGAATGCAAGTCAAGTCCCTCGGCCAATCCCAAAGACAGCTCAGGGCAGACTTTACCTGAGCTTAATCCTTCAACAACAGCTAATTTTGATGAAAGCCTCACATTGGAGGATGGGGAAGGTGAGAGAGAGAAGATGTATGAGATTACTTCCTAGACCCGCCAACAGTGGAAGCAAAGCACGTTGGCTCCAGTCATGGTCTGCCATTTGAACTCCATGGAAATTCATCTTAGCTTTTCTTTTTAAAAAAATGTTTTAAGCCTGGTTAATGAGAAATAATAGAACATCAACTGAAAAATATTCGCCCACATGGAAGCTATTTTTGGAACCAAAGCCCAGACATCACTAAGATGCTTTGCTTTCCATCGATGCTGATGGAAAAATACTCTCTCTCTCTCTCTCCGCCCCCCCCAAGGGAGCATGGAGCAGATCTACTAGATCCCAGGAGCGAAGCCTCACAGTAGGCTGATCAATGGTCCCTAGTTGTTAGTGCCCCTTGTGCATGGCCTCTGCTTTCAGCTCACTCTTCCCAAACACAGCTTATACCCCATTTGTTGCCCTTGGAGAATTTGCTCAGAGATAGAGCAGAACTGAGGCCAGGATGAGGGCCCCACCTCTGCACTCCCCGATTGCCCTTTCATGTTGTACTCACCCTCTGGTCATACTTCCTGTTCATTAGTCTGTCTTCCCCACTAGATCATGAGCCCCCTGGGAGGAAATGTCTTAGTGTATCATGGGTCATCTGAACATAGCCTGGTACATGAAAGTCTGCAATAAATGGGTGATTAATGAATCGATGCCTACATGAATAAATGAACAAGGGACAAAACTCTCATTGATCACCTCAGTATCATTTTGGGCATCATTTTTGTGTTCCCTTAAAGTTATCTGCTGGGGTCCAGACTCCTTAGGTTTTCCCTCACCCTCTTGAATTCTAGCACCTCCCACTTACATGCAAACACAGAGGAAAACACTATGGTAGGCTCTTCCTCTCCAGTTGAGGGCAGGAAGCCAAAGATATCACTGTGACAAGGGCCAGGTCTACTCACTGCTTATTATGCCACTTATAATCCGGGCCTGTTTAGCTCGTGTGGTGGTGGCAAATACCATGTGTGGAATCATAACAGCCCCATTTTTGAAAACCAAATGGTCGTATTTCTTCTGATCCCAGATATTCTTTAAAGTTCTTTAGAAAACATCTCCGATGACTCAAAAATACCCTCCTGGTTCCATAGCAAGCCATCCAAAACAACAATTTATTCTTTCTCATGGTTTTATGAACTGACTGAGTTCATATGGGTGGTTATTACTTGAGGTTTTCTTTTGTACTCTTTTTTATTGGTTATTCAGATTAATGGGTTTCATTTTGGCAGATTTGTACATACCATTAATATACTTTGATCATTTTCACTTGGGGTTTTCTTAAGAGTACAGTCAGATGTGGCCAGAACTGTACCTGCTCAGTCAGATGCTCGAGAGAGCTCACTCAAACATTGGCAGCTGGCCCTGGTTGTGAGCTGGGAGTGCAGGTAGAGCACTTACATATGGCTTCTCTAAATGGCTTGGACTTCTTCCAGCTCTGGTTCCAGGAGGCAGTGCTATCGTGTGAGCATTCCGGGAGATCCAAAGAGAAGATAATATAGCTTTTATGACCTTATCTCAGCAGCCACACAATACAATTGTACTGTATTGTATGGGATGAACAAGCCACTATGTCCAGGTCAGATTCAAAGAGAGAATTACAACCGTCTCTCAATCAAGTCTGCATCCTTCCATTTTAAAAAGTGCTAAGTAATGAAAACTATGGACCAGCTCATCATGCTGCATTGATGCTGATTTTGTTCCATAAACCATCTTATCATTTCTTACTTGAAAAATATATATTTTATATATTTATATTCTATATATTTCCCATATATACATATATGTTTATATATCTGGAAATCTGCAAATATAGGGACCAAATTCACCATTCTTCTGAGCTTTTTATCTGTAAACCATTTGTTAATCTTTAGTAATTTTTGGACACATAAATGCCAACACTGACCATGGCTCTGTGAAACCATCTTCCTTGAATCCAGATCAGGAATATTGCTTCTCTTTCCACAGTTCTTTGGGGACAATTAGCCACCTGAAGCAAAGAGGAAAATACCCAACCAAATATGTTTATAACCTTCATTTAGTCACTGCTGCTAATTGTCAAGACCAAAGTGTAAATCCATGTCTAATTACACACATTATTAGCCATTGATCTTGATGGTTCAATAACTAGTCTCCTTTTGGCAATCTTCATCTTTCAGAATGGTGAGCCTATGTGGATAGAAGAGTGGGTTGGTTGTTGTCCAATATACTTCCTCCGCCTCTATCAACACAGGAGTAGGACACTTGGAGGAGAAGGCAAGAAGGTTGATGCAATCTTAGATGTTGAGAGGCCAAAGAAAATATACTACCTATTCAGATGACCATTTGCCAACATCTTCTCACCCTGCTGTGAGGCAGTATAGTTTGGTGAGAAAAGACACAAGCTCTGGAACCAGACAGCTGGGATTCAGTTTCTGGCACAGGGCCACATTATTTACTGTCTTTTTGCCTCAGTTCTCAACACTTATCTTACCTCCACTCTTAGTAGCATGGAATCCCTTGGTCATTTCCTCCTTCTGGAAATACCAAGAGGGACTTCAAAGTCCAGAGAGCTGACTAAGGATGTACAGTCACAGAGGCATAGCTGAGGGGATGGCATTTCAGCTGAGCCTGGAATGACAAGAAGAACCCAGCAGCCTTGCAGCAGATATATTAGATTTGTGTGGCTGCTGTAACAAATTACACAAAGTGGGTAGCTTGGAACAAAAAGTTATTCTCTCGTAACTTTAGAAGACAGAAATCTAAAATCAAGGTGGCAGGACTGTGCTCCCCCCAAAAACACTCAGGGAGAATCTGTTCCTTGCCTCTTTCAAGTTCTGATGGCTCCAAGGGTTTCTTGGCTTGTGGCTACATTACCCCAGTCTACCTCCATGGTCACATTATCTGCTTTTCTGTGTGTCTTTCCCTCTGTGCATCTATCTTAAAGAATGTGTGCGATTCATTTGTTTCCCTAGATAAACCCCTCTCATCAAGATCCTTAAGAATATGATTTTTCCATGTAAGGCAATATTCACAGATTTGGGAATTAGCAGGTGGTCATATCTTTAGGGGGCTACTATTCAACCTACCACAGTGTGATCAAAGAATAAAAAAAAAAATAAGATTGAAGTAGGGTCTTTTAACCCTGGTAGAGGGTTCAGTCTTACAAGAAGCCATTGGCAGTCACGGGCTGCATTCATACTGAGGTATGTATCATTACAGTCATTCTTTCTACTCTGCAAAGAATGGATTTAGGGAAAGAGCAGAGACAGTGATAGCAGAAGCGGAGTTCAGAGGCTACTGTCAACCTGAAAACCTGGATATGGATTAATCTGACATTCTCAATGTAGATTAGAGGAAAGTAATTCTTCATCAGAGCTGCAGCACAATATTGCCAGCAAGAAGTCTTCTCACAAAGCAAATTCTAATTCTACAACCTATAAAACAGGACTGTGTTCTGCCCCCACTTTATTCACCTTTTGCTTCTGCGATTAACTGGAATAAATGCATATTCTCTGCCACTGCATCTGGAGACTTCCTGATAAGATGCTCAGGAACTCAGAGTGGCCTTGAGAAGCTGAAACATTTGGTTAACAATGATCAGGAAGAATAACCATGTATCAGCCATGCAAAAGTAAAAATATTTGCTGTGGAGGGCAATTAGGCAAGCAATATGTGGCCACTTAGTTTGGGGTGCTCCATCAAAGCACCATAGACTAAGGGCTATCAACCACAGACATTTATTGCTCAGGTTTCGATGCTGGAAGTATGATGTCATGGTGCCCAGTTGATCAGGTACTGGTGAGGGCCATCTTCTGGTTCTAGATGGCCCCTCTCTCCTTATATTCTCACATGGTGGAAAGACAGTAAGCCAGCTCTCTGGCCTCATTATAAGGGCACTGATCTCACTCATAAGGCCACTCATCCTCTCATGACCTAATCTCCTCCCAAAGGCCCTACTTTGAAATACCATTACATTGGGATCGGGGTTTCAGCATATGAATGGAGGGGGGCAAGTATTCAGTCCATCCAGCTTCCCTTCTGCCCCCCAATAGGCCCCGCAGACCTCTCTGATGACATGAAGTTTCCCCTGCTTCTGACTCGGTAGCCCATTTGCTTAGAGATGTGTTCAGACAAAAGAATGGGTGTTTTGCGATTGAAAATGCAGGGCTCTTACTAATCTCCAGACCAAAAATGTCTCTTTCATACACAGGGCACAGATTTCTGAAGTTCCAACCAAACACATGAACTTTCATGGGCTTCAAACTGCCACAGAGTCCTACTTCAGCTGCAGGAGGATCGCATTTCACACCCACCCTGGGCAACTTAGTGACTGAGCAAGAGGTAATCTCAAAATTTTTAAAAATAAAAGTTAAAGGGCTATAGATGTGGTTCAATGCAAAGGTCTTGGGGCTTGAATAGACGCAAAAGCAAGTATTGGCTTTACAAGCCCTCTGGTTTGGTCTTGCCACATAACGAAAGGGGACAGAGACCCACACTGATTAGAGGCCCACTCTATGCAATACAGCTTCTCACCTGCCTCTATGACAGAGGCTGCTGGGTCCCCCAGTGTTCATTTGTGCCTCTCTCTCCCTTAAAATTGGGGATGAGACCCTTAACTGGGGAGAGATAGCAGATAAGATACAGGGTACTCATGCGAATAACGAACCTTTTAGTAAATGTATGTCTCCAATGTTTCATAAGGCTTTTACTATGCTAAAAAGAACTCATCACTAAGTAACTCAGGCAATGTGGGCACATAGTCACGCCTGGAAGACCCCATTTACCAGACTGACATTGTGGGGCCTCAGTTTACTACATCACACTCAATCTCCAAGTGAGAATTTTTTTTCAAATTCCTAAGTTTTGTACCATGATATTAAATTTTCTTCTGCACTTCTGGTATCTAAATATTTAGCTTCCTCCATTGTCAAAAACACAGAATGGGCATTTTTAGCATCCATTCGTGTCATATAATCTAGAACTCCATTCCGATACCTGATATTTGGAAGATCTACATCAAAGGGCAAAGTATTTATCTGTTAGAGTTTAGGGAAGAGACCCTAAATTTATCCAGGCTTTTATAATGGTTCCCTGCAAAAATTGTCTTGCCTGAGTCATAAATCAATGTGAAGTCTTCAGCTATTGTAAAAATTAAATTGGTTTTAAAATGTCTATTTCTTAGTATCTTTTGAAATACACCATGTTTACTGTTACTTGTAAAACACAACTTTTGTGCAATAAATTTCACATAGAATTTAGAGCTCAGAAAAAATCAAGATATACATTCAAACATAAATTCTGTCTCTTTTTTCTTTGTTAATTTTGTTTTCTTTTGTTGTTGTGCAGTTCAGGAGTCAAATATTGAAAAAATAAAAAAGCCTCAGATACTAAAATATTTACATCCCTCTTTTCTTTATTTTATAATTTATTTATTAATCCCCAGCTCTCTCAGTCACTTTCTGGTGTCTGGGACAGAATACTCACACAATTTAGAGAAAGAGGGTTTATTTTGGCTCACAGTTTCGTCTACAGTCAGCCATCTCCAAAATAAAATAACATGGCAGAGGGGTCTAGCAGAAGAAAGCTGTTCACATCATGGTAGCCAGAAAGCAGAGAACAAAGGGAGGAGAAGGGGAGGTAGCTGCATCCTTCCAGGTCAGCCCTGTGACCCACCGCTAACCAGGCCTCATGGTCTTATAGCACACTCAGCTGCTGAACGCATCCGTGGATAAAGATCCAGTCATCTCCCAAAATCCTAAGAGGACATTCTAGATCCAAACCATAACATTCTGCACTGGCCCCCAAAAGCCTCATGTCCATCTCTGTAGGCAAAAGACATTTATTCCATCTCTAAGATTTTTCCAAATTCTTAATAATTCCAGCACTACTGAAGAGTCCAAGCCCAAACTCTCCTCTGAGATTCAAGATAAACTCTTAGCTCTCTGCCCCTGTAAAAATACAAAAAGAAAGCTAAACACATCCAACATACAATGGCACAAGTAAAGATTCCCATTCCAGAAGGAAGGAATATTGGTATGTTAAGAAACTGGACCAAATATAATAACTATAGAGGCTTCTTAGTGCCTGGCTAAGCACTGTGAAATGAGCCCAGAAATCCATTGCAAGCGACAGTCTCAGGGGTTGTCTTCTCAAATGAAAGCTCCATAGTATTATATCCCTGAGCCTGTGAAGGTTGGGGTTTTGCTGATTTCTGAGATGCCCTCATTGCTTTTTTTAAATGCTAATCTTTTCAACAACCAGGTTTGTTATGGGTTGGGTCTAAATGTCCCCCCAAAGCCTCATGCAGTCATAGGTGGGGTTTTCTCAGAGGTAGCTGGATCTAGAGTGTGTGACACAGGGATTGATTTATGGCAAAATGGTAGGATTAAGGGCACTAGGAGTGAGGGTATGAGTGCTACCCACCCTAAGCATCCTGGATAAGATATAAGGGATAAACAAAGAAGCTGTGGTCATCTCTTGCTTGCTTTGCTACCTTCTGCCTGCCATGAACTGTTTCTCCACTGTGATGACTATCTTCCATGCCATCCTGCTTTGGAGCCAGCCAATTATGGAATGAAACCTCTAAAAACTGAGACAAAATAAGCCTTTCTTCCTTTAATTTTGGGTGTTGAGTGTTTGTCTCAGCAATGAATAAAGTAACTAAGACAGAATTACGTACCAGAGAAGTGGGGTCATTGCTGTGACTGTACCTGAGCATGTTGTTTAGGAGCCTTTGGAACTGACTTATTGGTTTGTTTGTTTGTTTGTTTGTTTTGAGACAGGGTCTCACCATGTAGTTGAGACTGACCTGGAATTCACTATGTAGGCCAGGCTGGTCTCGAACTCACAGTGACACTTCTGCCTCAGCCTCCCGAGTGCTAGGATTACAGGAGTGCGCCGCCATGCTTGGCTGGAAATGGCTTATTGGAAGGGAAAGAGTTTCAAAAGATCTAGAGATGCTGGCTGAAAAAGTAGAACTGGAATGCTTTAAACTGTACTTGATTCTGATCAGAGCTTAGAAGATCTGAAAGCTATAGAAATTCTGCTGGTAAAGACCAGGGTCAGGAGGTTTCTGCTGGGAAGAAGATTGCATTGGCTGTTAGATTCCAGACGATGTATGTTACAGCTTGGCAGAAAGTTTGTCTGCATTTTCTCATATCCAGAGACTTTGCCTTAGACTGAGATTAAGGGTAACAGACTAATTTATCTTGCAGAAGAAACTTCAAGACAATCTAATGTTGAGGCAGCGACATGGCTACTGTTGGGGATTTTTAACCAGATTTATGTTGAGAATCAAGAGCAAAGAGCTCAGCAGGATAATTCAAAATATTGTGTATTTGGC
The DNA here is from genome assembly GCF_012274545.1 of Fukomys damarensis. Lineage (NCBI taxonomy): Eukaryota > Metazoa > Chordata > Mammalia > Rodentia > Bathyergidae > Fukomys > Fukomys damarensis. The sequence goes on along the minus strand of NW_022900917.1, from coordinate 17,821,374 downwards.
CAGAGAGAAACACCAGTAAAGTTGCAGCCTGCAAAGATGGAACAGCAGCGAAATTGGTCACTGAAAATACTAGCAAGGAAAAGTCAACTATTTCAGAAGATAACAACAGAAAAGATATCCTGAGGACAAGAACAGGACTCCATCCTTTGCAGCCTCAGAGTTGCATAGGTGAAAGAATTTGCTTTGAGAAGAGAACCCCCAGAGCACCATGTTCCAGAATGGTGACAGCCTAGGGAAGCTGTTCCTCAGGATTAGGTCATATGTGCTCAACCCCTACAGACAAGAGAAAAGGAATCCTGGCTACTGTTTCAGCTTGTGGCAGATCTTGGCATCATCCAGGTGGAGCTGGCTTTAGGTGCATGCAAAATACAAGAGTTGTGGAGTTAGGAAGGCTTCCACCCAGATTTCAGGAGAAGGCTTAGGGGGCCAAGCAGTGTACCCCTGACAGGGCAGTGTGTGAAGTTATGAGTGTGAAGACAAAGGTGCAGTGGAAACCCAGAAGTTTGGAGAAGCCAGGAACATGGATCATCCGAGGAAAACTGCAGGGAGGAAGCAGAGCCACCCTAAGAGAGAAGCCATGGGAGCTACAACCACCCACAGTGCTATAGTGACAGAGCCACCCAAGCCCTTTGGGGTTCAAAATTTGCCACAGATCACCAGGGATGCTGGAAGTGGAACTGTGGGATTTAATGTTTGCCGTGCTGGATTTTGGTCTTGTTTTGTTCCTATTCCTTGCTATCCCGGTTTGTAACTTTTGGAATGAAAATGTCTATCTTGTGCCATTGAATGTTAGAATTGATTAACTTTCTTTTCATATGTACAGGGGCTTGCAGCTTAGAGTTTGCCTTAAATCTCAGAGGAGACTTTGGACTTGGACGTAACTGTTAGGCCTTTGGCGATTCTTAGAGATGGACTAAATGCTTTTTGCATAAAGGGATATGGATGTGTCTTTGGGGGGCCCAGGGATGAAATGTTATGGCTTGTGTCTAGAGGTGCCCCCAAAGCCTCATCAGTCATAGGTGGATCTAGAATGTGTCACACTGGGATTGATTCATGGTGCAATGCTAGGATCAAGGGCACTAGGCTTAAGGGTGTGAGTGCTACCTGCCCTAAACCTAGATAAGATATAGGGGATAGAAAGAACTATGGTCATTCTTGCTTGCTTTGAAACCTTCTGTCTGCCATGAACTATTTCACCTCTGCAATGGCTTTCTACCATGCCACCATGCATTGGATTATAAACTGAAAACTCTACAGACTGTGAGCCAAATAAACTTTTCCTCCCTTAACTTGTGGGTGTCAAGTATTTTGTCTCAGCAATGAGAACTTTTATAGGTTCTTCTTTTCTTATGAAACTTTTCAAATTTTTAAAATCATTTAGCTCTGCATTTGCTCCTGATTTTTACTATAAATCTAGCTAAACTCAATAAGCTGTACCTATGCCATCAACTGAATACTGGGCTTCCTTGAAATTTCCTCTGCCAGATTAATTAGTTTGCTGCCCTTAATGTTAGACTCCTAGAAAGTCTCAGCACATGGGCAAAATATAGATTAATTTTTTGCCAGACCATAACACATTTGGCCTTGAGTTCAAATGCCAATGGAGTGCCTAAGTGAAACCTCCTGAACCTAGTTTTTTCTGTGCTTATCTCCATTATTTTTCTGGTTTTCTAAGCTCCAGCCACAATCTTCTATCAACTTCAGCTTACAGCATTCTAGGGCTTCTGTAGTCAGCACCTCCAAATCTTTCCAAACTCCTCTCATGAACCAATTCCAAAGGCTTCTAAACTATAGGATCATATGCAGTCATGGTACCAACCCCATTCCTGGTACCAATTTCTGTCTTAGTCACTTTCTGGTCACTGGAACAGAATATCTGACACCTACACCTTAAAGGAGAAGAGATTTATGGTTTAGTCCACAGTCAGCCAGTTCCAAGACACAATGGCATGGCAAAGTGGTATGGCAGAGAAAAGCTGCTCACATCGTAGTGGCCAAAAAGCAGAGTGAAGGGAGGAGTCAGGGAGATGTAGTCTCCCAGGACACTCCCTGCCCAGTGGCCCAGCCTTAACCAGGCTTCGTTTCATAACAGCACACTCAGCTACTGAACTCAGTGGAGGAATCCACTGAAGAGTATAGCACCCTGAGGATCAAATCGCCTTCCCAAATCCCAACCTCTGAATACATGAAGCTTTTGTGGGGGAAGGCATTCTAGATCCAAACCATACCACCACCATTCTTTCTCATCTCCATTTTCCAATTTAGGATACACTGTTATTGTTACCGACCACCTCGATTCTGCCTTCAATTATGAATCAAATGTTCATCCAGTGCCTCCACTGCTTGTTCAAATAACGAACTTGAAGGTACATGCTTTGTGTTGACCCTTTGCTTGTAGCACATTAGCACTATTCTTCAGGACAGGCTTACAAACCTCTACCAATGAATCTCTTCCAGAACTGAGGTGAAGATTACTGGTAATCTGAATCTTTTCCATCTATTTTTCCTTTTCAGAAAATCAAAAATAGTAGGTCCATCGTTCCATCTCATGACAGATTTCAGGCATCATTAGCAGACCAATCCTGGGGACACCTAGGAGGGGAGGAGCACCCCACTGGCGGCCTTCCCACAGCTTCATGCTACACGGGGACCTTCTCTGTGGTTCCAAACATGGAGTACTTTGGGGTCCTCTTCTCACACCCTGCAGCTATCAACACTCTTCTCAGAGGATGGTGTTACCCTTTCCTTCCCCCACAGGCAACAGCATTTAGGGAATGAAAGGCTTTATCCTCATTTGAAAATATATATTCACTGTTGAGTAGGTAAAACAAACAACAAAACAAAATAAAGACAAACATGCAGACCTGAGGGCTTAGAGAAAGGAAGAGTCGGGATTTCCTTGGCACCTCTAAAATGGCTGTCATGTCATGCACCGTGACGTCTGGCTGTCCTTCCCAACAAAGCTCCCGGCAGGTCCATGTCTCCATGGTGACACAATGGGATTTGTCAAATATTACAGAGCTTTTAAAGGGTAGAAAATAAAGCCAAGAGGACAAATTGAGCTTTTTTGCTAGATCAGGAGACAGGATTGGAATTTTTATTTTCTTTACTCCAGCCTGACAAACAACTGGCCCTGTCAGCTAGGATGTCCTGGCATTTCGCTCTTGTAGGCTGGAAAGAGAGACTAACAACGGGTCATAGTTGTGGGGCCTCACAGGAATCTGCTGGGCCTCTCCTCAAAGTCACCTCCCTCATATTCAGGGTGCCCCTCAGCCAATATTCCCTTTATGGCAGGGGGCTCCTGACCAGGTCTAATCCCAGCCTCACAGGGGTAACTCAAGGCCAGTGATCTGCTGTGGTTTATAAACCACTTGAGCAGGCTCCATGTCACTGTTAAGGAAACAAACTCAGAAAAATTTAGTGACTTGCACAGTCAAGATGAAGAGGCTATGGCTCTAATGCCAAGAGTTATTTTCAGTTCCCTCTGGCTCGTGGCGATGCTGGGGATCAGGAGGCAGCCTCTTCTTGAAAGCCTCACAATGGCTGAGACTTAGGTTTGCTGCCTCTCCCATTCAGGTTGCTGAGGAACAGGGAGTCAGTGGGTGTTTGATTCAGATCTGACCAGCCCATGCCCACCACAATAATGACAAATGACTGAACTTGGGCTTGACCCTTATGGCTGTCACACCCATGTAACAAGAGCACTGTGGTCCTTGGCGCACCCTGGATAGGAGAAATCTTTATCTTGGCAAAGTTGTCTCTCCTACAGCACTGCTTAGCCATCATATGAATGAGCAGGTTTTGGATATTGAGGGACATTTCAGTGGGAAACATTCAGGACCCGGGAACAATATCTGCCTCATCAAGTCCACGTCAGAAAAATCAAACAAGTCAGAAGAATGATCGTTTTTCTGTTTTTGTCTTAACGGCTTTATAATTGTGGTCAGTGGAAACAGCACAGTTTGCAATAAAAATATCCCTGGTCATCCAAGTGACACATCTGATTAGTCACTGATGAAGGAGGGAAGGAGCACTTTCATTCCTCAGTGGCCAGGAGGCCAGGAGCAGGCATCCTGGCAGGGCTGCCCGAGGGTTTTTGAGAAGTGTCATTTGAGAGGCTCCAGGAGATGGTGATGTGGCTCAGAACTGATATCAGAAATCTGCTCCAGAAGAAAGCTTGGACAATTGTATGAACTCACAGAGTAAAAGGGAGCCTGTGTGAGGAAAATTAATAATCCATCCCTCCCCTGCTCTGCAGACAACACTGAAATGATCCTATAAAATCTACTATCTTTTTTTTTTTTAAGTCTGGGAATAGAAAACTCTTAAATCTCCCGGGATCACACCTTTAAGTGCCTCACAGTCTCAAATTCAAATCCATCGCTTTGGTATCAAAGATTTAATGCCTTGATCAATTTATGTCAATATATGAGATAAACACTTGTTTGTTTGTTTTAAAGTGTTGTGAAATGTATCTATTAGCACACTTTGTTGCAAGGAAATACCCAATCACTTTTTAAAAAAAAAAAAGGAAACTATTCACTTCCAAAAAGTGGAAAGCACAAAGGGAAGCTAAGCTGTGGTACCCCGATAATGTAAAGAAGGGCTCAGTTTCTTTTATATTCTTTGTTCAGCTTTCTGCAGTGTTAGATTCCTACTGAAGCCATTTCCCTGATGGTCACAAAATAGCTGGGGCAGTTCCACCCTTCACATCCTTAAAGCATGTGATCCCACCCAAAAATTAGGACCTGAAAGTCCCAGCTTAGATCACATGCTTACGCTTAAAGCTTGAAATCTGGTGTACCAATTTGTTTTAATCAGAACCCAACCTTGACCTGTAGTGGGAATCACTTCCCACAAGCAATCATGCTTTGAGAGAAAAAAATTAATAAACTGGAACTTAGATCTGGGAACTATTGGAAGGAGGGGGAGGGGCAATTGCATGCTGGGTAACTGTGCAAATTCACCATGTCTGCAAAGATCTCCCTCTCCACACAACTCCTAACATCTAAAACTTATTAAGAACTAACACCACTATGTTGGTATTATAAAAGAAAAAAAAACCCAGAAACCCACATAATAAGTTATACTTTGACACCTATTCTCTGAGGAAATTTATGATATCAAGAAGTCACTATTCTTTTTTCGAAACTAAAGAAACCAGTGGGAGTGAATGCACCCCATTCTGTAACAAGCTTCGGGAGGTGAGATGCCGGAGGGCCGGGGTCCAACTTTGTACTGCCTTGACTTCTGACCACAACACTCTTCTCCCCCACCTGTTTGCCTTGCTATAATGGGGCCTGGAGCGATGCCACCCTGCTGTTCCTGTTATGTGTTACCCCATGGATACTCATCTGTGCCCAAAGACTATCTCTAAAGACCAAATTCAAGCTTCTAGCCTGGAGGTTCAGGCTGGCTAAGCTTATGCAAGTCCCATGGGCTGTGACTGGGAAGAATGGACTCATGCAGTACCAACATTGGCCTGGGGTCAGTTTCTACTGCGAGAAGGAGTTCAGGTTTCAGAGGACATGAGTCTTCAGACATTGAGGTAATGCACATCAAAAAGGCTCCTGATTGAACCACAGTGAATTCTCTAGCTCTGTAATGAATTTTTTTTATTCATCCCAGAAGCACCTGAAAAGGCTGGAAAAACTGCAGTGCAAGATGGACTCATGGCTTCCCTGACCTGTGGCAATGACCCCTCTGTCCTTCTGGGCCCATGGCCAGCACATGGGATCCAGCGCTTTAGATGAAGTGGAATAATCCAAGAACGTCTTGGGAGTCCTTGGCCTCGCCAGTCATATCCTTGGAAAGAGAATACTTCACCTGATAAAAGTGATCAGAGAAAGAAAAACAGGCTTCCTCCCACTCAGGACCCTTGCAAAGGCCACCTCCTCCCTCCTTGACCTTTATGCCAGCCTGGTTGTTGGTAAATTATAGCCTTCCCTGGCAGTCAACTGCCCCCTTACTGGCAGCTCCAAACTACAGGAGGCTAATAAAATAGACCTTAATGAATAGATGGCAATGCAAGAATATTGAAGTCTCAGACTTTTTGTTGATAATTTAAGTGGAATAGACCAAAGGGACACTTACTGGCATAACTAGGAGATAAAATTCTGATGAATGAAGCATTACCTTGTTGCTTGAGGAATGGAGCATAATTAAGAGGGCTGTTGACCTTAATTAAAGTAATGTTGTTGCCAAGGTAAGCCAAATAGCACTTCTGTACCAGAGAGAGCTTCTTGCCCGTGGCAGACACTGCTACCAACAGAGGAGTAAGCTTTGATTGTGGTAAAGCTAAGAAATAAGCTGTGCTAATGGGGCTAGGATCTGAGGGGCCTCAAGTGGTCAGGTTCTGTTTTCCAAAAGTCCTCCCAGCTAAGAGGAGGAGACCAAGGCAGAATCAGGGGGTCTGACCTGATTCCAGGCCTCGCAATTACTCTGTTAGGTGTGTGAAAGAGAGCAGGGCCAGCTGGAAACTTGCAGGGAAGGTAAGCATAAGAAAACTCTAGCCCACAGCATGTAATTTAAGACATAAAAGTAAACCTTAAAATTAATTCAAAATGGTCTGATATTTTTCACCCTGAGGACTTTAATGTATTTCATAGAAGTACAAAATTCTTTGTAAAAGCATTTGGGGACTGTCTGAAGCATATTTCAGGGTCCGTCTTGAGCCTACATTGTAATGTGTAAACCTACATTGTGATGAGTCAGAGACCGAGCAAAGATCAACAATCAGCACCCCTGTATCTGTTTCTCAAGCAGCTGTGGGAACTTGGGCGACTCACTTAACCTTTCTAGGTCATAGACAAGTGACAAGGAAAATAATAGTTCCTCACCGGGCAGCAAGGAGGATCAAATGAAATGTCAAAAACCTTTACAAACTTTGAAACACTGAATAGGTACAGAGAAGGAGTATACATTACTGTGCCTGATATATGGACTGGCACAAGCTAGCAAAGGTCTCATACTGCAAAAGTGGTCGCTGATTAATCATAGTCATTGATTAATTGGCCCCCATTCCAAAACTCCTTAAAATGAACCTAAGTACTCCTTCCTGCCAAAAGTAGAGGACATTCTCTTCCTCGTGGTCTAATACCCATGATATCTGACATATTTGTGAATGCAGAACAAAAAAGACATGGCCAAATAAAATTGCAAATCTGACAATAAATGAGGGTTTTCACGTCAGTGAAAGTGACGTTGAAGGCGACTCAATTCAGGCAATCTTACCACCGACGAACAAATATGGGCACAAGTAGACAATTCCTAAATAATAAGAGTGAAAGAATATATTACTGGTGCTCTGAAAAAAATTATTTGCAAATCAAATCTTTCAAAGAAGCTTTTGGAAAAAAATGATACAAAGTCAAGTACTTTGTAAAAATGACTCTGTTTTGGATTGTGCTCAAAAGTTAAATGTGAAGAATTTAGTATCAGGCAATCAGATAATTTTGTTTGAAATTTTTGTTTAAAAGTGTATTTTATTCCTTCTTTAAGAATTAGCTGATAGTTGATATTATGACCTAAATTTTTTCACCATAACATAAACCTATTTTTATAATTTTAGTTTGATTTTCTGGGCAAAAAATTAAACAAATCTGTTTTATTCTTGTTACTGCTGTTGACTGGATTTTTGTTTTTCTATTTACTATGATCTTTTTTTCTGGTCAGTGTTTTAAGTGGATTCATTTTCCAGGGGCTATTTAATTTTTCTTATATCAATCATTCTCACATAATGAGAACCTTTTATAATTATTGAAAATTTTAACGCTAATTTTATTATTTTCCAGCCTCTTCCCATGGAAATGGTGTTGACAACCTCCTCAATCCCAAGAGAGATAAAGGAATGAGTTTCCAAATCTTTTGGAAATGGGAACGCCCAAAGTGTCACTCTCGAAAATAAAGCCAGGGTGGCTTGCAAACAATTCTGAAAGTGAGCCCAACTGTGGGTCTGTGGGGGCGGGACTGATGCCAGGCCAGGTGCAGGGTGCTCTGGGAGAGGAAGCGGGCAGAGACTGGTGCAAGACTCCATCCTTGTAGACTAACAGGCTGGACTACACTGGGCTGTCTTGCCAGGCAAGGCACACCCTCATGCTCTCCAGGGGTTCCAGTCCCTCCTCCCCATTTCAGGATACCCTTGACGAGAACTTCACAGAGAACCTAGATGCTTTCATCAGTACCCATTAGAAAAAATGCAGGAAGGGTGGGGAATTCTGCATGCTGAAGTCCTTGGTGCTTTAGGTTCAGGTACTCAGTCAAGATTCAGGGAAAATATACAGCTGGAAGACAAGAGCTCAGGGTGCCCCCAGGTAGATTTAGGTTCAAATCATAATTCTTCCACTTTACTTAATTGTATGACCTCAGGTAAGTTAGGTGAGTTGGTTAAGCACCGATTTGCTTTCTGTAAAATGGGAAGAATTTACTATAACAGGTTAGCCTCATGACACTTGCGGCATAGATTAGGTCAGATTTCTCAGAAGCTGCTCCTGAGAAGAGAGTTTCTTGCACAGTACTTAGATCATGTTCCTACTAAGGGAGCCAGCTAGGCCAGCAGGAAGCAGAGAAGCCAAATGAAAGACAGGCATCCAGGTCATCCCATGGGACATCATCCTACAGAGTCATTCTTCACAGTTTGCCCCAACCCAAGCAAGCTGGACTTTCCAACTCTTGCTCTGGTCACTTGTTGGTTGAGTCTAGGGACCTGGGCTCTCTGCATGGAGGACAAAGAGGCTGCAGGAGCCTTTGGGAGAGGTACAGGGTGAGCCACTCGGAGTGCTGTCTTGGCTAACGACACCCAAGGATCTGATCAGAGCATGATGGGACATAGACAAGATCATTTATGTCATACACCCAGCACAGTCCCTGGTGCAGAGAAGCCATGGCATGTGATACCTGACAGCTCACACTGTTGCTAGAATTTAAAGACATCACTAGTCATTTTTCCATGCACTCTATGCCAGGGAATCTGCACCGTTGGCTATAGCCAAGGAGCTGGTGGTCAAAGCCTCCGTGTGGGTAAACAGTACATTCTAATGGACAGGAAAACAGAAGGGGTGCTAACATTTATTGAATATCTACTGTTCAAATGTCAGGCTCTGTGCTGAGCATTCACATGAGCTGTCTCAATTAATCCTAATAATAGCACAATGAGGTAGGTTTATTACCTGCATTTTTTATAGCTAAAAATATTGGTCCAGAAAAATAAAAATACACACCATTGTCACAAGTCTAAAAGAGTCAGGATTCAAATGCATTTATGACCAGGTTCTAATCTAATATTCTTCCCACCTAAGCCTCAAGAGACTGTCCCTAAAAGATGGCATGGCAGAGACTACTTGTTACCTGACCAGTATATTCTGAGCAGTAATGTGCCTTAGCTAAAATAATACATAGCTCAACTCCCCTTGTAAGTGAAGTTAGTCAATAAAATTAAGTAATCTGCCTTTAAACAAAACAGATTCCATCAGGAGGTATTTTTGCCTTTCCCCTTCATCCTCTTGCGATGGCTGGTGTCTTAGTTACTTTTCTCGTTGCTGAGACAAAATACCTGACACTCAAAGTTGAAGGAGGGACGGTTTATTTGGCTCAAAGTTCGTAGAAGTTTCAGTTCATAGTCCATTGGCTCCAAGGCAGGGTGGCACGGCAGAAAGGCATGACAGAGCAGAAACAGTTCAGGGTGGGCAGAGAGCAGAAGTCAGGAAGGCACCAAGCAGCAAGCTACAAAGGACCAGAGACCTCTTTCTGTCCCTTATATTTTATCCAGGCTACCAGTCCTTAGGGTGGGTAGCACTCACACCCTTAATCCTAGCATTCATCCTTGATCCCAGCACAGATCCAGTCACTCCAAAAAGCCCAACAATGACTAACAAGGCTTTTGGGGGGACATCTAGATATAAGACATAATAGCTGCTACCCCACAAAACATCTTGGGCCATGGAAGCTAGAGTCCTATTACTGAATTCTGAACCTATCTGGGTATCTAATCTTATTTTACATGCAAAAAAGAAACCTCTGTTATTTTTTTGAGGGTTTTTTTTTCTCATTGAGTTTATTGGTACATTTTAGGTATACAGTGCAGTTACATTCATCATTGGGATCTTGTACTTTTACATGACAGGTCTTGGTTCTCATTTTTTCCCCTTGTCCCTGCCCTCCCTTCACCCCCCCCTTCCCTATTTACAAAAACTTTGTTTCAATTTTTTCTTTTCCCTTCTTTCCTTTCCCCTACCCTTCCCACTTCCCCTACACCTTTAGCCCTTTTCTTCCTATTTCACATTGTCAATTATACCATATGGACCTCTATGTTATTTAAACCACTATTATTTCTGGTCTCTGTTTCTAGAAGCTGGGCCCAAACCTAAGAGGCAATGATAACATATTTATGGACTCTTTACAAAGACCCTACTGTCTTAAATCAAAGTCAATCATTCACTCACCCCAGACCCTCTGTTCTGGAAAATGTTGCACCTCTCCATGCTATAAGACTGAACCCATGAAGTCCCAATATACTGCTATTTAAACATCAACAGGTAATGTTGGGTAAACCCTGTTCAGTCTGAGGTTCCAGAACTTCCAGGACAAGTATGAGTTGTTAGTTTTTGGGGAAATGGGGCACATGCTGAGAGACAAAGCCTTGATGAGGCAAGGTTCTCTGAGACGCTGGAGTCACTACCACCGGCACCAGGATTTCTGTGCCTCCCCAAGTTTCAAAATTGCATTTTGCCCCATATCATGCTCCCCTTAAATGTCCCCGTGTGGCAGCTTGTTTCTGTGCCCACAGTCCCAAGAATCGGTGCATGGCTGAAAGACTGATGGTGACTTCAATCTCTGTCCTGCCATTTGCAGGAATAGTTGATCAGAAGCTCCAGTCAACAGTGGAGCGCTGCGGTCAGGAGCACAGTGTGGGCTTACATAATCAGGGACGGTTTGTCAAAGCAAATTTCACATGCAACTGATTCTATCACCCTGGGACTCTCTGGCAGAATAAAATAATCGCCATACACATTTTGTTAGCTATGCCTCGTTAGAGATGGATTTTGGGAAATGGCATCCTGAAGACTGCTTATCTGTCAATGCTCCTTTTAAGCATGGTAAGCTTTTCAGACTGGCTTTTCTAAAAAATTAAATGGTTGCCATGGCCAGGTGCAACCTACCATGGTTACTGGAGCTATAGAAGCCAAGGGGAGAGCTATGAAGACCTCAGCTCACCTTCAGAGCACACAGCTTCAAGTGCTGGAGGAGAGCCAGAAAGATGTTTCTTTGCACGGTGAAAGCCTGATCAGAACTCTTCCAAAAGCAGCTGTCGAACACCACTGACCCCGCTTAAAGTCACCACGTATTTCCACACTTTCCTTCCACTTCTCTCATCTCCTCTCCTCTTCAGCACATGTTTGATGGATTATGCTTGAACCACTTCAATAAAATAAAAGCATCTTGTTGGAAAATGGCTCTCCCCTTAATTACCAAACTGAGGTAGGTATGACAAGTGCTCTCCCTTGGATAGGGGCCCACTGCCTCCCCACACTGGAAGGCAGGGACAGGTCACTGGGCTCTCTACTCCACAGACACGGTGCCTGATACTCAGTGGAATGCAATACACAAATTACGTAGAATTGGATTTCATACCCAGTGTGAATAGTTTCGTAAGAAGTATTTTCTAGGCCCTCTCAGACACATTTCTAATGTATACTTGATGTTTCGGGCAACAGATTTCCAGCTAGCATCAGCAATTAAAGCCTGTCAGTAACACTAATGCAAGGCAATGTAACTAATGGCTCTTTTTTGTTTGCAGGGCTGGGGACCAAACCCAGGCCTTCACACGTTCTGGGCAAGTGATCTCATTGAGTTACAGCCTCAGCCTAGCATAATGCCTCTTCTAAAGCGTAGCAAATTGTGCCTTTGAGGTTGTCCTGTCAGGGATGCTGAGGAATATCTACATCATGTTACGAGTGAGGAAAAAAGACCCAGGTAGACTGCCCGATCCAAAGTTTCTTATGATATCCAAATACACAGACACCCATCCCTTGTGCAAACCTGGATTTATCAGAAAGGCAAGACTAGCAAGTGCTAACTTGCTGAACAAAATGACTCCTTTAATTTCCTTACACCAGAGAACTATCTTTGTGCTCATGAAATATAGCTGTTAACAAAATTATTTGCACATGTGCAACTTTCAGCCTCATGCTTGTTCCACACTGCAAGGCTTGTGGGTCCAGCAGAGCGTGGTGCTAGCCAATCTGTATGCATGAGGTCAGAGTGCAGCTCATTTCCGAATGGGAATCCGAGTTCAGCCAGGCTCTTCAGCCCAGTTACATTTTGTGAAAAATAAGGAACACAAGCTAGAGTCCAGGTGGAAGTGGCTCGGTCCTCTACAGATCAAACTTTGCCACAGCTCTGTTGCCAAGTTGAGTAACTAGTAACAATTTGGTTCATCCTTCTAGATGTTTCCCTAGGGGAAAAATTGAGGGGTCAAGTGAGATAGTTCGCATGCTCTGCATCATAATATTCTAGGCTTCTAAATTCCGAAGGAACAAAGGCAGAGAAATGGGTTAGAAGAGTCAGGAAGAATCACCTGGGGCAAAACTAAAGAGGATGAAGATCTTTTATTCAAATTTTTCATTAATGCCCTACAAGTGACTGCAAGACTACCCCTAGGAGAACACGGGATGAATTTACTGTGCCCTCCTTGAATTTAGCAAGGACCCACTTGTCAGCATCTACTAGGGAAGTGTCCCCATCACCCATGTGATTCCTAAGTCATCAAGGGGAGAGGTTCCTGTTTCAGAGGGAAGGGCCAAGTGCTGGGAACCAGGAGAACCCTCCAGTTCTCATCAAAGTGAAGGTGCACGAGTGAACTTGTTACAAGATGAACTTCAGCAGTGCGCAGTGCTCAGAGAGTGAAGATCTGCTGCAGCAGCCCTTGGCTCACACTCTTTCTCCTTAAACAAACAAAGACATTAAGTTTATGGATGTGTTTGTTGGTTCAGAGAAGGCCCTGCAAAGAACACTTCTCAGACATAAATAACAGCCAGTGACAGATGGAGCTTTGGGGATCCCTAACAAATCAGTGCTCCCTGCACTGCAGTCTGTCTGCTCAGCCTACAGCCAGCTGTCCGGGCCTGGCCCCTCTCTTGAGAAATGGGTAGAGCCGCGTTATCCCAAGGCCCAGGCTTCCTGCAGGGCAGATGAGTCAGTGCTCAGCCTGTGGGTTTCGCCTCTCAGAAAGATGTCTTTTTCCTTCCGGCTGTGATGACCCTACACACTTTACATGTTGAATAGGAGCCCCTTGAATGGGCCGTAGGACAGATGATCTCCTTGTTTCTGTGATTCCAGGGGTTGTGACAGGGCCACCATGTTGCCCAACATGGAGCTCCACAAAGTGCTCCATGTTGAGGTGTGGGGATTCGGTTTTTAACCCAATTTAGCATCTAGCATTGAATAACAACCTACATTTAAAATCTTAAAACCTGGATCTGCTTGTTTTCTGCGTACTCTTACTACTTTTCTATTCAAATTCTCATATCTTATACAGTTCTTATTTCCTAGGCCACACAAATCAAGATCTGGGGCCAATTAACAAGGTCACTGGACCCAGACCCCACCCAAATAAAGAAAAATAGGTTCACAGTCTTTCTCACTTTTCAGTCAAGTACTTCTCCCCCATTTTGTATCACATGAAGACCTGAGTAGGCCCTAGACCCTTCATCATGCCAACACATTTAAGCACACCCACAGTTTTCATTTATTAGATACATAGGAAGATAAACACTTTAACTCCTTCATCCATTTTTTAAAAAGCCCAATTAATTTCTAATTTTTCCCTTTTCATTCTTACTGCATTTCACAGAAATTATTTTCACTGGGGTTAGTTTTCTTCCATGGAAATTTTGCACAATGCTTTGATCCAGCAATCCATTTGTTTTGTTTATATTAAATATTATGGTTATAACTTTTTCCCTTGATCACTTACTTTACTGATATTTTTCTGCAAAGTTCAATGTTCCCAACTAAGAATTCACAGATCAGAATTTTATAGTGTATAGATTTTAACCTGACTTTAATTTCTGCAAATCATTTCTATCACTGATATTCATCATGAACTATATAGAAAATCAACACTAGTGTCCCTTTCATAGCAAGACCACAAACCTATGCCCTCAGATTTTTCAGAATAGCCTTTCATCTAGGTTACAGTGAGTTACAGGCAGGGCCTAAAGCATGAGCCCTGGAATTGAGCTATCTGAGAAAATTATTTACTCTCTTTTCCTGTTTCTTACAAAAGGGTCAATATCAGCATCTAAATCACAGAGTTCTTCTGAAGGTTAAAGCATAATATATGCTAAGTGCTTCACATATTGCCTGGCACAAGAAAATGTAATAATAGATAGCTCTTTTACTACTCCAACCATCTTTAAAACTGTTATCTATTAGGCTCAGGATGTGTCTCAGTGGTAGAGTGCTTGCCTAGCATGTACAAGGCCCTGGGTTCAATTCCCAGTACCTCCAATAAACAAACAAACAAACTAAAATCTGTTAACTACTATTGCCATAATAAACCAACCCAAACATAATGGCTTAAAAATTTATGGCTGTCTCCCTGTGGTGCAGGGAGCTGGTGGCTCCTTCTCCTCCACTTCCAGCACCCTGGGACTTCATTGGAGCAGACTGGTGAGAACCACCCACCACCCAGCTGGGTGGGCACCTCTGAAACACCCACCCTCTCCCAGGCCTCCTGCTTGTGCTAGTACCTGGATCCACACTGCAGAGACACAAGTGGTCACAAAGGCCATATTACTCAGCTCCAGAAGTTAGAACAGAAGTGAACAACAGCAGTAAAGGCACATCAGACCTCCAAGACTGGTAAGTTGGGGGCAATCACCCCCTTCCATCAGAACTTGGACCATCTTCAAGGGAAGAGCAGCTGGATCCTGCAGTAGAACCTTGCAGAGTGCAACCCTGCAGGAGGTCAGGAAGCCCAACTTGGGCCTTGCAACCGGAATTCAGCCTGAATCTCAGGGGTCTGCCATTGGCTAGCTGAGACCAATTGCCTAAGTTCTGCACATTGCCACCCACATTGTCTATTGTGACAGCAGAGATATACCCTAAAAGAGGCTCTTCAATATTTTTTTTCTTTCCTTTCCTCTCATTTTTAATTTTTATTTTAAAAATTTTATTTTCCCCATTCTGCAAAATTCTTCCTTTTTCTTTCTGCTTTTTCCAGCTTGGTCTCTTGGTCCCCCACATTATTCTTCATCTCCCTTTTTGTTCCTGTTCCTGCCCTAATTTGGATTTCTTCTTTCTTTTTCTTTTCTTCTCTCTTTTTCCTTCACTTGAGTACAATTTATAGCTTTCCCACTATTGTTAAGTTCTTCTATTCCTGTCTTTGTTCTTGTACTCTGTCCTTCCCTCTTGCCTTTAACAGTTCTCTAGAGTTTGCATGATCATCCTGTGTCCTTTGGCTTCATTTGAAACCTTCTCCTATTCTTTTACTTATCTATTCCTCTCCTCCCAACTCCTTCTAAGTCCCCATCCTGCAGGGTAAATTTGCTATATTGAAGAGTTTATTCACTATAAACATATTTTGGTCCTCGATTTTAGTTTAATTCACATGATTAAAGGGGATAAATTAATAACTACCACAAATGGTCAATTTCTAAGCTGTGTTTTATGCTATTGTGTTGCTGATTGTATCAATTGGACTAAAGGATTTTGATTTATTTGATTTAATGAGTTATCCTTTCTGATATTATGAAAATGAGAGTGTCTCTGAATCAATAGAGACTGAAAACCTAAAGAGCAGCTATATCAGGAAGATCAAAGCACTAACCCAGGAATTAAACCAAGGACAGCCCAACAACAAAACTAAAAATGAGAAAACACTTGAGCAAGGCACGAATATAGCCTTCTAGTTCACCAACAAAAAGTTCTGGGGAAAATGAGGTGAAAAAGTCTGACAATCAATCACTAGGAAACTCTGAACCATAGCACAGAAAGTAACAAAATAGATCAATCATGCTCTAGAAAAATTCAAAACAGAAATAATTTCCCAGATAACTACAGAGATGATGAACACAATGAAAGACATGTTTAGAGACTCTAGAACAGAAACAGACAAAAAAAAAAATAGGTGAGTTCATGATAGTACCATGATAGAAGCCATGAGTGCCCAGCATAGGAAAGAAATGGAAACCTTGAATGCCCAACATAGGAAAGAAATGGAATCCATGAGACAGATTCAAACAGATATCCAGGAGATTAAAAACTCTACTGAAAGCATTTGCAGCAAAATGAATGAATGTGAAGATATAATTTCAGATATAGAAGATAGAATTGCAGTCAGTGACCATGAAAAGACAGATCTCTTAAAAACAGTAAGGGATCATGAAAAATTGATCCAACAACTCCTAGATGATGCAAAGAAGAATAATGTAAGATTGATAGGACTCCATGAAATAGCAGGAGAAAATACAAAAGACTTTAAAAATCTATTCACAGAATTAATGACAGAAAATTTCCCAAACAGAAGGAAAGAATTTGACATACAGATAAGTGAGGCATATAGGACTCCAATTAGCCATGATCAAAACAAACAAAAAACAAAACAAAAAAAAACTACACCTAGACATATAATAATCAAGATCCCAGAAACCCAACAGAAGAACAAAATACTGCAAGCAGTTAGAGAAAAGAAACAAATCACATGCAAAGGAAAGCCACCAGAATCACAGCAGACTTTTCAACACAAACCCTCAGGTCAAGGATAGTCTGGAGTGAGGTATTTCAGGCCCTAAAAGAAAACAACCTCCAACCTAGATTGATGTATCCTGCAAAACCCTCTTTTAAAATGGATGGGAAAATAAAATACTTCCATGTCAAAGAACACCTGAGAAACTTCATGAACACCAAACCAGCACTCCAAACAATTCTAAATAACATCCTAGAAAAAGACAATGAAGGTCACAACACCATGAGGCCCAACAGAGCAAATCAATTAGGCAAGGCAAGAAACTAAAGGAAGAAGGGGGAAAAATTAAAAAGAGCCAAGAAAAGGACAATAACATGACAATGATAAGTCAATACATATCAGTTATAATCATCAACATCAATGGCCTCAATTCATCAATCAAAAGAAATAGATTGGCAGAATGGATTAAGAAGCAAAATCCAACAATAAGTTGTATACAAGAAACATGACTAGTTCAAAATAAATTCATAGACTGAAAGTGATAGGATGAAAAACAGTTCTCCATGTGACAGGAGCCCAGAAAAAGCAGGGGTAGCAATCTTATTCAAAGACCAAGTAAACTTCAAACCAAAACTGATTAAGAGAGACAAAGGCTACTACATCTTTGTAAAGGAATAAGAGGAAGAGATGACAATCATAAATATATATGCACTAAATATTAATGCCCCCAATGATATAAAACAAATATTAAGGGACATGAAAAACCAAATAAGAACCAATACAATTGTAGTGGGGGACCTAAATACTCCACTGTCATAAATAGCCAGAATATCTAGACAAAAAATCAACAACAAAATACTAGAACTAAACGAAGATTTTGAACAAATGGATTTAATACATGTTTACAGAGTGTTCCACCCCACAAAATCAGAACATATATATTTTTTTGCTCCACATGGGTCATTCTCCAAAACAGACCACATATTAGCTCATAGAACATATTTAAATAAATACAAAGGAATTGAAGTTATCCCATGTATATTATCAGACCATACTGCAATTAAGCTGGAGATCAATAGCATAAGAAACCATAAGAACTCCATAAACACATGGAAATTGAATAACACTCTCCTGAACAATCAATGGGTCACAGATGAAATTAAAGAAGAAATTAGTCAGTTTTTACAAATAAATGATAATGCCATACAACATATAGGAATCTATGGGACACAATGAAAGCAGTTATACATGGAAAATTCATAGCAGTGAATGCCCACACTAGGAAAGCAAACTGAGCTCAAATAAACAACCTAATGATGAATCTTAGGCTCCTAGAAAAACAGCAAGAAACACCCAAAGCTAATACACGGGAGGAAATTATAAAGATCAGAGCAGAAATCAGTGCAATGGAAATTAAGAGAACAGTACAAAAAATAAATGAACCAAAGAGTTGGGTTTTTGAAAGAATAAATAAAATCGATAAACCTTAGCCAACCTTGTCAAAAAAAGGAAAGAAAAGGCTTAGATCCATTCAATTAGGAATGAAAAAGGTGAAATCACAACAGATCCAGCAGAAATCCAGAGGATCATCAATTCCTATTTTGATAACCTGCATTCTAATAAAATGGAAAACACAAGAAATGGACAGATTTCTTGATACTTATGAATCACCAAAGTTGTACAAAGAAGATAAAAAATTCTAAACACCCCAATATAATCAGTGAAATTAAAAATGTAATTAAAAGTTTAGCAAGTCCAGGTCCTGATGGCTTCACTGCTGAATTCTATAAAACATTTAGAGAAGAACTACTATCACTACTTTTGAAACTTTTCAGTGAAATTGAAAGGGAAGCAATACTTCCAAATTTATTCCTGGAAGCAAGTATTACTTTGATTCCAAAACCAGGGAAAGACCCAACTAAAAAAAGAGAACTACTAACCAATCTCCTTAATGAACATGGATGCAAAAATCCTCAATAAGATACTGGCAAATAAAACACAGAGGGTCATCAAGGAGATCACACACCCTGACCAAGTCGGATTTGTCCCAGGGATGCAAGGGTGGTTCAACATATGTAAATCGATAAATGTAATACACTATATTAACAGAGTCAAGAACAAAAACCATATGATCATCTCAATAGAAGCAGAAAAAGCATTCAAAAAAATTCAACACCTATTCATGATAAAAACCCTGCAGAAAATTGGAATAGATGGTCTATATCTCAACTTGATAAAGGCTATCTATGAAAACCCAACAGCCAATATCCTATTAAATGGCCAAAAACTGAAAACATTCATGTTAAAATCAGGAACAAGACAAGGATGTCCACTGTCATCACTCCTCTTCCATGTAGTTCTGGAAAATTAGCCATAGCAATTAGACATGAGCGAGAAATTAAAGCAATAAAGATAGGAAAAGAATAAATAAAACTGTCATTATTTGCTGACGATATAATACTCTACATAGAAGACACAAAAATCTCTGCCTGCCAAAAGACTTCTAGACTTAATTGACACTTCCAGCAGAGTAGCTGGATACAAGGTCAACACTCAAAAATTAATAGCTTTCTTATACATGAATAACAGACTCACTGAGAGAGAAATTAGGGAAACAATTCCTTTCAAAACAGCATCCAAAAAATGAAGTATCTAGGAATCAATCTAATGAAGGAGACAAAAGACCTCTTCACTGAAAACTACAGCACTCTGAAAAAAGAGATTGAAGAGGATATAAGAACATGGAAAGATATCCCCTGCTCCTGGGTAGGAAGAATCAACATAGAGAAAGTGGCCATACTATGAAAACTGTTATACAGATTCAATGCAATTCCAATTGAAATTCCAAAGGTATATCTCATGGAACTAGACAAAATAATGCAAAAATTCATTTGGAACCAGAAGAGACCTGGAATAGCAAAAGCCATTCTACGCAAGAGAAACGTGACAGGGGCTATCACAATCCCCAACTTGAAACTGTACTACAAAGCCACTGTGATAAAAATATCATGGTACTGGCAAAGTAAAAGACCTGAGGATCAGTGGAATAGATTAGAAGATACAGAAACAACTCCAGATATACTCAGCTACCTCATCTTTGACAAAGGAGCCAACCATCTTCAGTGGAGGAAAGATAGCCTCTTTAATAAATGGTGCTGGAAAAGCTGAATTTCAACCTGCCAAAGATTAAAACTAGACACTTATCTTTCACCATTCACTAAACTAAAATCCAAGTGGTTTAAAGATCTAAATATTAAAAGAGAAAGTCTAAACTTACTGGAAGATAAGTTAGGCAGAACTCTCCAACATATTGGCATATGAAAAGACTTTATGAACAAATCCTCAGTAGCATGGGTACTAGCACAAAGTATCAACAACTGGGATCTCATCTTATTAAAAAGCTTCTGCACTGCAAAAGAAGCCACCAACAGAGCTAAGAGACAAAAGATTTTACCAGCTGCTCCTCAGACAAAAGACTATTATCTAGAATATATAAAGAACTCAAAAGAATCAGGCCCCCCAAATATAAAGACCCAATTCAAAAATGGACATCTGAAAGGAACAGACATTTCTCAGACAAAGAAGTAAAAGCAGCAAGTAAATATATGAAAAAATGCTCCACATCACTGGTCATTCGAGAGATGCAGATGAAAACAACACTGAGATGCCACCTCACCCCACAAAGAATGGCTGCTATCAAGAAATCACACAATAACAAATATTGGCAGGGTTGTGAGGAGAAAGGAACCCTTCTCCATTGTTGGTGGGAGTGCAGACTGGTGCAACCACTATGGAAATCAATATGGAGATACCTCAAAGAACTAGGATTAGAGGTTCCATTTGACCCAGCAAACCCTCTGCTGGGTATCTTTCCAAAAGAATTAAAAGAGCCATACCACAGTGATATATGTGCACCCATGTTTATAGTGGCACAGTTTGTAATAGCTAAAACTTGGAAACAGCCCAAATGCCCATCAGTTGGAGACTGGATAAAGAACATGTGGTTTTTCTATAAAATGGAATACTACTCAGCCATAAAGAATGAGAAATTAGAGTCATTCATAGGAAAATGGATGCATATTGAGGCCGTACTCCTAAGTGAAATAAATAAGACACGCATGTGTTAATAATGAATAGTTTCTCTGGTTTGAAAAACTAAAAGTGTAAATAAGATCCAAATTGGATAACTGATAATGTGAAATAGGAAGAAAAGGGCTAAAGGTGTAGGAGAAATGGGAAGGGTAGGGGAAAAGAAATAAGAGACAAGAAAAAAATATGAGAAAAGGAAAAAATGGAAACAAAGTCTTTGTAAATAGGGGAGGGTGGAGGGGGTGAAGGGAGGGCAGGGACAAGGGGAAAAAATGAGAACCAAGATACATCATGTAAAGGCACAATGATAAATGTAACTGTACTGTATACCTAGAAAGTACCAACAAACTTAATAAGAAAAAAAACGTTTCAATTCCACACATAGGAGCCTTTGGGGACATTTTAGAACCAAACAATAACACTGCCTAATGGGAACAGGGCTTGTTTTCAGGGTGATAGAAATGTTTTCAAACTAGAAAGAGGTAGTAATCAGTGTTGTGAATGACACTGAATTAAAACAGTTGGTTTTATGTTATGTGAACTTCATTCCAATTTTTAAAATTGCAAGAAAAGCCACTCATTATTTCCTAGGACTCTTAGGGCAGCTGGGCTGCATGTATGAGGGAGTTGGTTCCTTACAGAAGGGGCTCTGTTTCACCTGGTCTTTCATCTGCAAGAAGGCCAGCCCAAGCCTCAGCAAATCCAGGATACAAGTTCTCTCCTCCCTTCTCCTCTGTTCCACTTGCTGATGTCCCATTGCCAAGACAAGTCAGACAACCAGCCCCAGGCCCAGTGTGGAAAACACGAGGCTCACTGGGGACCGTCTTTGTGATGGGTTCACTACAGGCATCATTCTAATCATCTTCCCCCAGTCAGACTTGGGTCTGAAATACCCTTTGCGTCCTGACTAACGCAGAACTGGAAGCCTGGGCCTTGGATCCTGTGTGGCCACAGCCTTAATTGAATAAAGTCACGCCTCAGTGCTCACCAGCTCCCAAACTCATCCAACCCCTTGCATTTGGACAAGAAAAAGTGTTTCAGAATTCTGGTGATTGAGTCAGTTTTCAAGTAGCTCACGAACAGTGCAGAAACCCCACAAATTCATGATTACTGTACTTTTGTGCATTTCATGTGCTAGTCATGGATTGCAAAAAGGTTAAGAATAATACCACTAAGCCTAAAAGAGTTGTATTAGTCCAGTAAAAGGCTAAATTAGCCCAGAAATGTCCCAGAACTTCCACAAATTATTTCTAATTACATTATTTCTTATGGAAAAAATGCGCTCGGTACACTAGGTTTTGGCCCTCATCACGAGTTCTGGAATGACTTAACAAAGCGTACTGAGGTATGGCTGTGGGTACAGAAGCGTGGGCCTTTGATGCCCGTGTGGGTTCAGAGCAGGGTGATATAAAACTTAAATGTACACACAGAGTCTCCAGAATGGAATGAAAGTCAGCTTCCTTCACCATTGCTCTCTTCTGCACTTCCCGCATGTTTAGTGTCACTGGTTTTGATCACTGGCCATCTTGCTCTGCACCCTAACTGCAATTTAATATGAAACAGCTGAATGAAGGGCAGTAGTGATTCAATAAAATGGTCCTCACAGCATCCAACTCTCGGGGCTCTGGATCCGCCACCCCGACATTCCTGGGGAGTTAATCCTATCAGAAAGGGCTGGGTCAGCTCGGCTGGAAAAGGATATCCATCACCAGGCTGCCAGCAGGCAGGGTACACACAGAGCCGTTAAAAGACAACTGCGTGTCAGTTTACAAGACATGCGCCACGCAAGCATCCTGACTGACGGCAGCCCTCTGAGGCTGGGGTTGTTATCATTCCCATTCAGCAGGGGAAGACTGCAAGAAACTCACCACTGCCCAAATGCCCCTTCTGTAAGGAAGGCCTTGCTGTCCCCAGCTGCCACCCTCCCAGCTTTCTTGCTGTGAAGAACTGCTTCACCCAAGGTCATTCTTTCCCCTTCCTGGCAGCCCCACACAGTAGCTGGGCTGCACAGGTCCATGCTAAGGTGTCTCAGTGGCACTGTGTGCTCCAGAGCTCCTGCAGGCCTTGCTGGGCAGCCCCTCCCTCTGCCCTGTTCTGCTAGCGCCTCCTCCAGTTCACACGTGCTGATCCACAATAACCATCCCGGAGTCCAAACAACATCTCGTGTCTGCTCCCAGAAATCCCACCTGCTACAAAGAACCCGAGGCTTCTCAACAGCCAACAGAAGAACGTGGGGCTCAGGGATGCGGCTCACCACCCCCGAGGGCTCCTGGGCTTGGAGTCACGCATCTGCTGTATCATGTAGGATGGTTCAGATACAAGTATCAGGGATCCAAACTAGCAATGGCTGAAACAATACCAATGCTCATTCTCTCTCACAGAAAAGTCAAGAGGAACCCAGTCCGGGACTGACACGGACACACCACAGCCATCGAAAGCCACGGCTCCTTCCTGCTCTCATGGCTGCCAGGGTGGGGCTCCGTCCCCACCCCCATGACAGGTGGCTGACAGGGGAAGGACAAAGGGAGCAAGGAGTTTTAAGGGTTTCTAGATGCTGCCACCAACACCGCTGCTCCCCTCACAGTGGACAGCGCTTCATGGCACAGTCACATCCAACAGCACAAAAGGCTGGGAAATTATGTCTGCCTTCTGGGTGAATATTCCACAGCCAGAGTTGGGGGGATAATTATGGGAGAGAGGAACAGATATGGACTGACACCCAGCAGGCTTCAACATAGACGGTGTTTAGGTCTTGCACTGACCACTTCCCTGTTGGTGAGTCGAGGCAAGTCATTTTTTCCTCCTAGTAAAAGGGACTGAACAAAGGGGACTGGTTTCCCCACCCCACAGAGTGTCACTGAAACCAGGGGCATCTGTGAAAGTTAAAGCAGGGTGTTAGGGCCTCAGTGTTTGCCCTCTGTTCCACCAACATGTGAGTGTGCTCTCTTGGATTCTCACACACGCACCCAGCTTTTTTCCAGTGGTATAGATAGAGATCAGTAAGTTCTAGTCACTGTCGTGATGGTGTTTCCTCGTGTTATTTAGTACTCATGAAACAGGCAAAGATTTCTTATTTGCCATTCTATTGATTTTGAAGAATTTGGGCAGGTTGAAATCTGCTAAGTGACGAAAAGTTTGGGTTTACAGTACTGGAACTACAAGGTGGGGACAGCTGAGGTGCTCTGTAAGTGGAGAAGAATTTAGGACTCTTGGCAACCTAGGAGGACAGGAGTGAAGGGAGGTGCGGAGACCCAGGAATGAGACACTCAGCCACTTGTTCAGTGTCGCCAGGTGGCCCACGGTATGTCAATTTCAGAAGAGCTGGCTATCGGGGGACTTCTGTGGAGACTGCCATAAGATCTGCTCTTCGAGTGTGGGCTGATGTAGGGGCAGAAAGGCTGCAGCATGAACTGGCACCTGGAACGGAGTCCTCCAGAGCGTAAGCCCTATTTTTGCGGAAGGGTCTTCATAAACCGTGACCTCTAAGTCTGAGTCCAAGGCGCTGATCTCAAAAATCACAATGTTTTCCAGGCACCAGAAACTCTGGGATAAAAATTATTATCACTGAATTTAAGATCAGGAAAATGTCCCTCAGATAGGTGAAGCGACTTCCCCAAATCACACAGCTCCTAAGTGCTGGGCCAAGATTCAAACCCACATCGGTCTTGCTGCAAAGCCTGCGCTCCTGCTCCGCACCCACACGCTGCCCTGTCCTTTTCCTCCTTTCACCCCGCCCTGCCTCAGTCCCACACACATTCTTCCAGTCTTGCACAGCCAAGAAGGGCTTTCTGTCCCACCTCAGCACAGGCAAAATCGCGCCGCTGCAGAAGAGCTGGGATGGGAGGTGTGAAATGGAGGCCCAGACTCCAGCAGACAATTCCCACAGCGCCTCCTGTGGCCTCACCTTTCGCTGCAATTTCTAGTGCAATTTCTTGCTCTTCCTACCCACACAGCTGCACTCCTCCCGCGCAGGCAGACAGCAAGAGAATCCTTCTGGGAAAGAGGCAGCTGGACAGTCAGGGCACCTTCTTTCAAAGGCAAAAGGCGCTCAGAGCACATGCCCAGAACTGATTTGCAGCAAGAGCCCTTTAGCAATGGAGCCAAGAGCAAGGCCTCAGGAAGGGGTTGCTGCCGGCCACATCCTCCTCTTCAAGTAAACAGCATCGCCGCCCTGGGTAGCCAGGGATGCCAACATTTCCATTATGAGGTCCTCAGCTCTCAACCTGAAACGGAGCTTTCAGAGTTTATTCTGGGTTGAGACTCCTCTGTGTAATCTTGGAAGCCAGTTTGTTTGTTTGTTTGCTTTGTTGGTTTGTTTTTGTTTTTCTTACTTTGCTCTTTCGGAAGAAACCATTCCTCTAGGCTGGGCTAGAGATTGAGCCTTTATTATCTAAAAGCCTGCATGTGGGTGGGGAAGGGAGGTGTCACAAAGGCAGGCTGAACCACTTCTGCGGCTGAAGGGGCCCTGGGAGCCTCCCTGAAACAGCTCCTTGGTCCTCCGGTTAACGCCCAGCTTCCCACACCCAGTATGAGGAGAAGATTGCTCTGCTGCCGCCTCAGCCTGGTCTCTGGCCTCCCCTTGGCACACACATCCTCCCTCCGCCTCAGCTCCTTATCCTCTCCTCCCCTGACTGGATCACTGCAGAGCTCAGCCCGCCCCACCGGGGTCTCCTGCCTTGGGATAGAAAGGCTTCCTTTTCTGGGTGGTCTTTTTCCTCCTCTGCTAACCTCACCTCAGAGCAAAGTTCTCCTTCCTCCCTCACTATGGCCCAAGGCTGGGCATTTCCCCCAGACTCCTGACTGCTAAAGAAGGAAAGGTCCTCCCAGCCTGGGCCAGGCCACCACTGGGATGCCCACCGACCTCGACCTCATTAACCTCTGCCCCTCCTTCATCCTGCACTGGACTCTCCTTTTCCCTCAGTCCCACATCAAACACTGGAGACCCCCCCAGCCCCACATTTTTAGCAACTCATCTATAATTCTCTTCAGTTTCTCTTAACCTTCTCACTCACCGCAGCTCAGTTCAGAGGAAGCATGCAGCACCCACCACCAATAGCAAGAACAGTTCCCATCTTTCTCTGACCCATGTGGTCTTGTAGGAAAATCATGTGGATCATTTCTTGTGAACGATCATTTTCACAGTGTTGGAAGCTACTCTAACTCTGCCTTGCTGTAGGTCCTGAGGTATATACTGCCTTCTTTCTGAGCCTTGGGAATGTCACCTGTATGGCCAGTTTTATGGTCCTCCTTTAACTGGCACTGTCCACCCATGTCCTGTGGGGTAACCTGTGATGGAGCACCCCCAAAGGAACAGACCCATCACGCAGAGAACAAACAGAGCGCACACTGAAGGGTAAACCTTAGAGTGGGATCCAGAAGGAGGGAGGACAGGCCACTGGCCTGGAAAGCGGGGACTGAAAAACTCCAAGTCTCTGGATGGGCCTCTGGATCCTAGAGGACTCAACAAATGTGGATTGAAAATGTAGTCAGGTCTGTAATGGCTGTACCTGTACTAAATATGTACAGACTTTTTCCTTTTTCCCTAGACAACGCAGTATAACAACTATAGTACTTAAATTGTATTGGGTATTTTGAAACTCAGAGGTGTGTGGAGGTATACATGAGGATATGCGTTATGATTTAGATCCAGAATGTTCCCCCAAAACTCATGTGCTCAGAGGTGGGGGTTTGGAAGGTGACTGGATCGTGGGGTTACACCCATCAGTGGATCAGTCCAATGATGAATCTGTGGCTGAATGCGCCATTAGGAGGTGGAGTCTGGTCAGAAGAGGGGTCCCTGGAAGGTGGACCTGGAAGGATGTGTATCTCTCCCTGGCTCCTCCCTGCTCTCTCTGCTTCCTGGCTGCCATGACATGATCAGCTTTCCTCCACCAGACTTTTCCCCTTGGAGCCAGCCAACCATGCATAATCGAATGCTCTGAAATAGTGAACCAAAATGAACCCTTCCTCCTTTAAGTTATGGGTGTCGAGCACTGTGTCTGTGATGAGAAAAGTGAGACAAAGTGCGCAAGTGATACATAAATACTATGTACTATTTTATATAAGGGATGTGAGCACTTGCACATTTTGATATCCTTGGAGGACATGGAACCAATCCTCATTGCTATTGAGGGGACAAATATATAGGGAAAATCTTGTGGCACCTAG
Organism: Fukomys damarensis; assembly: GCF_012274545.1. Classification (NCBI taxonomy): domain Eukaryota; kingdom Metazoa; phylum Chordata; class Mammalia; order Rodentia; family Bathyergidae; genus Fukomys; species Fukomys damarensis. The sequence goes on along the minus strand of NW_022900917.1, from coordinate 17,794,430 downwards.
GAAAATCTCATCACCAGATGCCCAGGCACTAACCTATATCACCTGGCCTGGAGTGCCTGCCTCCAAAGGACCTCTCTCAGCAGTAGCCACTGGTTTCATTTTTTGGACTTTCCGGTCTCACATGCCCACAGACAGCAATCACTATCTGCTTTATCTGTAGCCAAGAGGCACACCAGAAAACACAGAAGGGAAAATCCAAGATATTGAGAGTAGAATAGTAGAAATTGTATAAAGTTTGATGCTTTGAGAGTTTCAAGCAGTATGAGTTACATGTCACATTCCAGCTGCCAACATTTCTACAGCACAAAAATGGCCTACTGTGAAGAGAGTAGGGTAGGGAGTTGGTGGTATCTGATGTCTGACACCGGGGCAGAGACTTATAAATCACAATTTTTTTTTCTTGACCCTCTTATACTTCCATCTCAACAAAGGTGACCTGAGAATGGACTACTGTTTGATGGACATCTGCTATTTTTGCTGGCTCAGTATCCATATGCTTTCCACTGGCACTGGCACCAAGATTTACTTTCACTTGGAAAAAAATCATCCCTTCCCTGTTGTCAGACCTACGAGCTTATGTGGGGCTAAACCACTCCTGGCTCCAGGGCTGGGCAGTGACCCAGTTTTTACTTGGTTCAAGTGTTTATAATGACCTAGAGAGCCAAGAGTAAATCTCAGGAATTTTTTTTTAATATACTGGCAGAGAAATACTTTTTCCTTAATTAGGGTTGGTGTAAGGGTAAGACTTGCGAGCCGAGAGCACCAAGAGGCCATCTTGCCATAAGAACAGTGCCGGCCCCTGGATCATGTCCTAATCCAGGTTACCCCCTGATTTTTTAGCTCTTCATGCAAATAACATTTTTTTATTCTGCTAATTTGAGTCTTTTTTTTAATGACTTCTACCTAACTCCAAATTTTCCTTTTTCTTTTACAGATAAGAAAACTAAATCTTACAGAAACTAAGTATCTTCCAAAGTCCCACTACCACAGTGGTGGTTGTCAAAGTTTTGGCATCAACTCAGATTGCTGGGCTCCAGCCTTAGCTGTCCTACTCTATAGCCTCCCATTATATTTCTTTACCCTACCCCTGTAATACATCCCAGACCTGACTTTAGTAAACATTTAGCAGCCAACCACTCTGTAACGTCCCCGGTTTAAAACCAACCCCTCGAATTCGGTGACTCCAGGGAGGCTTTCCTTATGCCCCAAGCCATACTCACTGCTCCTCCTTGATTATAACTGTAATTTCTGTTTGGGTCATGAAGGTCAAAGCTTTCCATCATAGACCTCAAGCCAGCTGTAATGTGAGCATACTCTGTAAACTACATTTTCCACGTTTTTTGATCAAGAAATCTCTTCAGTGCTTATTGACTCAGAAATGGCAGAATTCTCTCTTTTTAGGCCAATTTTTGTCAACATGGCTCCAGCTCAACTAGAACTGAAGTACATTTAGTACACACAGTGGTGTGGGGTGTGGCCGTGAGACACTTACTCTCCACTCCAATTAGAACAACCTCGTGAAAAGACAGACTGAGAAATGCCTGGGTCTGTGCCATGTAGGGAATGACATCCCCCACCCCTGCTCTCTCCATCCCACAACCAAGAAGAGGTGAGAAAAATAAGCTAAGCTTTTTCCGGAAGGATCCTATAACAAAAGTGTAACAAAGACAAGAAGCGTTTCCCAAAGGGTAATCTTATCAAAGTTACTGAGCTATGGGAAAAGCTCTCCAGCTGGAGGTCTAGAAAAAATTAGAATTTATATTCTTGATCACCACTTGGAGATTTTTGGTTTTAAGTGATGATTACTTTTACCAATGTATTATAGAAGCAACAGAATTATCAGCAAAGTATGTGTTTGTGTTCAATCTGCCCATAGGATTGCCCATAGAAAAAAGCCAGACTGAGAGATTGCCCATAATCAGAGGCCAAAATCCACAGAAAACCCACCAAAAGGAAAAAATAAAAAAGTCACCCATATTTGCCAATGCTATCAAGTCTTATATTTAGATTCATTCCGGTTTCACATCTTTTTCTGAAGCACCAAATATTTTTTAAGAAGCTAGGAATATTATATTTAACATCTAAAAACAATTTTCTTGTCCCAAAGTAGCCTGATTATTGAGAAAGTATGGATTCTCTGAAGGAAATAATAAAAAGAGAATATAAAACAAATCCTGCTGATTAAAAAAAGCTTACAATGCTTCCATCCAATCATAAATAGGACAAAGAATCTCACAAAATCCTCCACCGAGAATCTACTGAACTGGCTTCTGACCCAGCACTCACTTGGTCATACAGCATCTTTTGTTTGTTAAAATTTTTACAAATGTCATGTTTTTATTGAACTTTTCATAGGTGTACATACACATTTACTCTTCCCCTCCATTTATATTATGTAATACATACAAGCCCGTATCTTGTAATTCCTTTGACCCACTGTGATGTGTGAGATTAGAAGCAAGCTGTCTAAATCAATGAACAAATCACGAATATCCTCAGTTCTCCAAGACAGTATTCCAGTATAGCTATAGCAATCACAGTCCAAAGAGCCCCTGACTTTAGTATCCTGGGCTCAACAGCCAGGATCCTTCTTCCCAACAGTCCCCACAAGCTGGTCCAGGCCAGCCTGCACCAGTTATGGCAGTCACATTCGCTTTGCCAGCAACTGGCCTAAGGAGGACTCATTTCTGGCTAGTCAGATGTATACCAATGTTCACTGGGAGGCTTTGAGAAACGTTTTCCTCCCAAGTGAAAGAGAACTGAAATTTCCACTTGCCCCCTTCCTTAATTTTCTGTTGTGGACAAATCAGAGACATTCAGTAGGTACTCCCTCAATAAATGTTAACTCCTTGCTTGGCTTCTCTCCATGTGATCCTGGGGTGGTGGAGAAGTTTCAGTGAACTTTTCTATGAAGAAGGAAGCATCTTTGTAGTAAGGTTAAGAAATCAGAATATTTCATTGCCTTTATTTGGAGACGAGAGAAATGACAGAGACGGCCACCTACTCAAGAGGCTGAAGGTCAAAGGACAGCTCTGATCAGCAGGCTGTCTGTGTTGCCAGTACACAAACAAACCTGCTCGCTTCAGAGCTGCTACTGTCTTTTGTTGAGCCTGGTGCCGTGTGTGACCCAGTTTTCTGGTGGAGCCATCTATCAAGATCCATATTCGAGAGACTCTGTCTTCTGGGCTGCTCCAGGCCAGGAGGTCTCTATTGCCCACAACTGCCTGCAGCTGGGAGCCTTTAAAAAGTGGACTCAGCTGTCTCTATGGGAAGCGATTCCCGAGTGTGCACTGTGTGCCCTGGCAGCCTCGGGGTGGTGTGGGCCTGGGGACAAGTAGCAGGCAGTCTGCACTCTGTGTCCCACAGCTGGCCTGCTGGCCAGTGGCCTTCGTGGACACCCACCAGAACCCCACACACCCATATGCTTCCCCTCCCTGGGGATCAGACACAGGGAAGCTACCCCCAGGGGAGCTCCGGACTCATCTACAGCCACACAGTCTTCTCCCCCTTCTGCAGATACGAACACAATGTTGGCCAACAACCAACTCCTTCTAAGGATGAGATCGGGCATGTTCAGGGTGGTACAGCCATAGACCCATCTCCTACTACAAACTCGAGCCTGACAAGCAATGTAGAATAGTGAGTAAGGACTCTGCCCGTAGCCCTAGAAATAACTTATGGAACTATGAGCAAGCCACTGAAACTCCTGGGCTCATTTAACTCACCTAGATACTGAGGATAATTATGGAATTGTTCTGATAATGTGTGTAGTGTGCACAGCACTGTGCCTGGCATGTAGCAGTCACTCAATAAAATGGATTATACAAGTCCCACTGCATGTTAGGAAGAGACATCTCTTCCTGCCAAAGGACAGCTTTAAGGCGTGAAAAGCCTCTATAATGGAAACTATAGTACCCTGAAAAAAGACACTGAACAGGACATAAGAAAATGGAGAGTTAGACCCCAATACCAAAAAAAAAGAAAGAAAGAAAGAAAGAAAGAAAGAAAGAAAGAAAGAAAGAAAGGGAAAGGAGAAAAAGAAAATAGAAAAACAGCCCCTATTCCTGGATAGGTAAAATCAATATTGTCAAAACGGCCACATAACCAAAAATGATATACAGATTTAATGCAATTCCAACACCACTCTTCACAGAATTAGAAAAAACAATCTTAAAGTTTATATGAAACCAGAGAAAACCCAAGATAGCCAAAGCAATCCTGAGAAAATACAGCAAAGCAGAAGGCATGAAAATCTCAGAATGCAAAATATACTACAAAGCTACAATAACAAAAACAGAATGGTACTGGCACAAAAAGATGTGTAGACCAATAGAAAAAAATAAAAGACACAGAAGCAGCCCCATACACCTTTATCCATCTTTGACAAAGAGGCTAAAAAGAAATGTTGGAGAAAAGACATCCTCTTTAACAAACTCTGCTTGGAAAACTGGTCATCCCCATACCAAAGAATGAATCTAGATCCATGTCTTTCGCCAAAACCAAATCAAAATGGATCAAAGATCCAGGCATAAAAACAGAAACAGTGAATCTAGTAGAAGATAAAAGAGGCAAAACTCTTGAAGACATAGGCATAGACAAAGACTTTCTGAACAGAAACCCAATTACAGAAGAAATATCACCAACAGGGCTGGGGATTTAGGTCAGTATGCTTTGCAAGTGCAAGGTCCTGAGTTTGATCCCCGGGGGGGGGCACTCAATAAATGCAATTATAGCAAATTAAAAAGCTTTTAAAGAGCAAAGGAAGTAATCAACAGACTGAAGAGACAACCTACAAAATAGGAAAAAAAAATTCTAGCTACTCCTCTGATAAAGGACTGATATCTGGAACATATAAAAAATATATTAAAATTATATCCTCAAAAATAAAAGACCCAATCAAAACATGGAAATTGAGATGAACAGATACTGGCATACACCATGGAGTATTACTCAGCCTACAGAAGAATAAATTTGAGTCATTTGTAGGAAAATGGATGGATATTGAAACTTTACTGCTAAGTGAAATAAATAAGACTCAGGTTAAATATCACATGGTTTCTCTTATATGAGAAATTCAAAATATAAATAATCTAAATATCAAAATAAAGATGACGTAGTAGGGAACAGGGAAGTAAACATTTTGGAGATAGGGTTGGGGAGTATAAAGGGGGAAGGGGAGTAAAAATGATCAAGACGCAATATGTATATTACCAATTTCCAAACATGAATGTAATTATTATGTATTATATCAAACACAAATAAAAATGTAAAACAATAAACAGAAAAAAATCCATTAGAGCTTATAGTCTAAAGGAAGAAATGGTCTCAGAGACAAAATCAGTCGCGGATTTACCATGAAGGAAAAGGAGAAGCAGCTGTGAGAAGGAGTCTGGTGAGTAGATAAGTAAAAGCGTGATTTCCCCCGGCCATCGGATAAGACCTCCTGCAGGGAGACAATGGGTAGTCCTGAGGGATCTCAGTGTCCCTCGCACACCATAATAGGTGGGTGGTGAATGCACCCTGGGACAAAGGTGGCACTGACACAGGTGGGTTCTCAGAGCCGAGGGGGAAGAGCTCTCCTAAGGACAGGCCGCCCTATAATCATAACCATCTCCAGAATGCTCCTGGGCTTGTGAGACCTTGTCCTGTACCCTTCCTGTCTCAGAATTCTGAGTTCTCTCATAAAGCATCTGGGGCCACAGCATTCGACCATGCAGCGCTGGGCTTGGATGACCCTATTTTCCCCATGTCCTGGAAGACAGCCTTTCAGTATTGAAGCTAAAGTAATTTCCCCCCAGACCTGCTTCCTCTGTTCCATTCCACAGGCTTAATCTCCTGCTCAGCTTGCTTTTCACTGATACTGCTCTTTTAGAGACTCTTTGTTCTAACTCAATTTTTTGAGTCATCTAAATTCAAGGAGCTTCTTAGGAGACCTCGGTCTGTATGTACATATCTTTGTAGAAAGAGAGAAAAATCCCTGAGACTCTCATCACCTGCCCTTCCTCTTGTTTCCAATTACAGACTCATGTGCTATATACATCACTAACACATAGCACACACAATGCATTTCCAACATTTTTTATTCACTTTCCTGCTCTCCCATTTTCTTACTTGATTTCCAATATGCTTTGAGAGTGATTTGGTGCCACTAAGCTTTTGCCCAAGGGTCTGTGCCAGTAATAGCTTCCCTACCCACCCCTATCCACTTTTATACATTTGTATTAGGTTCATGCTTCTCCTTTGCTCAAAAGCATTCCCAGCCTATGCTCCTGGGCACTTCTAACACTCTTTTGTTCATATGTTTTTACTTAATGAGCACCTACTATGCATAAGCCAGTAAGGGAACAAAAAGAGATTACGATTATGGATTCACTATTCTGTGAACCAAGGGCCTCAGAGTCTCTGGTTGGATCAGACAGTACACAGATAAATACAAGTCACTATGTCAGGGACTGTAATTATAAGTGTGGGCAAAATATTGTAGAAATTAAGAGAAGGGAGGGACTAATTAAGAGATTAAAAATAACAGCACAGAACATTTGAGTCACTTTGGAAAGGGCCTATTGCTTAAGAAATAGCTTGTACACAGGTGGGTGTTCAGAGACCCAGAAGGGGTCCGTGCTGGCTGAGCCCCGTGCATGGGGCAGTTGAAAAATAGGGGTGGGAGTGAGTGGAATCTAATAAAATGCAGTTCAGGCCAAAGCGCAGGTCAACCATGCAGCCAAAAGAAATACAAGTGTAACTAAGGGTAAATATTGGATAAATAAAATTCACAAGTCTGCCGTGGTAGTAAAGAGAAGAAAAACACGTTCCTATTTGAGATCACTGGAGGTGATTATTATACCAACATCTGAGAACTGATAAAAAGGAAGACAGTAAACATTTTTACTGCATTTCAAGGAGGAAGGATAGGTCAGTGGAGGTGATTATCATGCCAACATCTAAAATCAAGAGAAGAAATCAAGCCTTTACACTGCATTTTTAAGAGGAAATATGGGTCATCACTAGATGATGTGGAAAGGCTCTTCCTTATACTAGAATACCAGTATGAAATGATAGGATCAGAAAATCACTATTTTGCAACCCAGAGGGAAATAACAAATTTGGGCAAATATCATCAATGGCTGCAAAGTTCTAGAAACCAAAAATATTCTAACAAGTAAACTAACACAATACCAGTGGGACAACCCGTTACAGCACATCTTTTGGTGTGACTCATTATGAAGTACACAGCCTCAGGCAGGATTCCATATCAGGCAGGATATATCTCCAGTGTATAGGAAATAAAAGAGATGGGGGAAAAGTTAACACCAAGCAGAAGCAATCAGATTAATCCAGAATGTGGAATACCATACAAGCAACCGTCCTCACTTCTTCAGAAAGCCAATGTCATGAGCAGGAAAATATTTCTTTAAAAGGTGAGGAGATTACTTTTTATTTTTTTTAAATGAAAGAAATATAATGACCAATTGCAACGCTGAACATTATTAAATCCTAAGTTTAAAAATAATACTGTAAGATTACCTTGGGAATAATAAAGAAATGTAAATATATAACAGATATTAGATGGTATTTGAGAACTATAATTTTCTGCAGTCTGATAATGACCTTGTGATTACATAGGAAAGTATCCTTATTTTTTGCAAGATCTGTGCTGAGTAGGAGTAAAGCATCAAACAACTTATTTTCAAATGTCTAAGCAAAATATACATATATAACATAGATATTTATACGAAATAAATACTATAAAAAGTTCACAATATTTGAATCTAAGTGGTAGGCATATGGGTGATCTATGTATTTTTCTGTGTATCTGACTTTCTTCTTATTTAAAAACTTTGAAAGGAAAAAAAAAGGTAAGGCCCAATAATGACGGACCTAGTAGGAGCTCCTAAGATTCTGGACTCTGTTGTAAAGGGTTTCAATGAGTAAGTGAAATGACCAAATCTATATTTTAGAAATCTCAATATTCACTCAGCTAGCACTTACTGACCACCTGTATCAAAGATGAGTGAACTTTAAGTTAGGTTCTATAGGAAAGATGAAAACCAAAAAAGTATTGCCTGGTTGGAGGTAAATGCAAAAGACCAAGCACAAGGTAGAGTTTTCTTACGAGAAGAGGCAACCAAGAGCACAAGCAGAAAAGGCAGATGTACAGCACCGCCAGGTTTTATCTGGCATTTGATATCAGCAAAATTATCCCAGGAAAAGTGAACCTACAGGTAACTGAAAATCACCGACCAGTTTTAGCCCCTTGAGTTCTCCTTATTGACAGCAGAACCCCATTCCCATGAGGGATGTTGAAAAGTGCCAGATTTTCTAGAGTGTGGAAGGGTAACCCAATGCTGACCCAAGGGACCTGTCTCAAGTCTCCTGAAATCCATTAGGGAAAACTGGCAAAGATTTTCTTCCCTACTAAAAACAGACATTGAGAAGGCTTCTGCTCCTGCCTGCCTGCCTTCCTTCCTTTCCTTTCCTTCCCTTTCTTCCTTCCTTCCTTCTTGCCTTTAAGTGCAGTTGGGTCAGGATGTAATTGCTGAAACTAGGGTGTCATGAGGGAAAATCCAAGAGAACAGAGGCAGAGAGGTGGATTCAGAGTCCTAACAGCATTGAGTCACTGATGAAAAGCTGTGACCTCTATCAGCTGACCTTTTCTAATCACTCATATGCAGGTATTGATACATGTAGCCCAAGACTTTGCTCCCTCTTGTCTCCATATACAGGCTTGCAGTATCCAGAACCAGTCATACCCTAGAACGGTACAGTTGAAAAGAGCTTTAGTTACCACTCTGATTCAAGTCAGACCTGCTTCTAATTGAGTTCCAACAGCATGCGTGCTGCTGTTTGGGATGGTAAAGAAGGTTCTCATCATATACCAGCTCTAACTGGCTCATATGCTGTGCAGAGTTAAACAGAGGTTCTGTGCCGAGTGCCTAGGTATGTAAAGCCAGTATCTGCCCTGGGCCACATGTACACTGTCCGATGGATGGATGGAATCTGGAACCAGAAGACCTGAGTTGAAAGCTTTAATGCTACTACTTACTGGTTTTGTGATTTGGGTCAGGGCATTTACTTCTTTGAATCTTCTTGTAGGATACTTGTTATAATCAAGACACTGTGAGTGGATGTACTTTGCAAACCATGAAGTGTCCCACAGATGGTGGCTGTTATGTCTCTGTCAAACCTCTTCTGAGGGCCAGGTTGATGGGAGGCAGGTAAAGGAGGAAATTCAAGCCTTGATCCCTGAATATGTGGTAGCTGGGCACTGGGTTAGAGGGTACTGATCTGGAGCAGAGAAACAGAAGTAACACAAGGCCAGATTTCCAGTAAAAGTGAATCAGCAGAAGTGAGATATGAGCCTGAATAGTGAAATATAGTTGGAGAAGATTCCAAAAGTAGATGCAAATACTTTAAGGGCAATTGGGAGAAAAAAAGCACAGACAGGGTATCACCTGAGCTCTCTAGATTTTTTGGTTGCCCCAACACCTGAGCAATATGAACCCATCCATTGGTAACAGTGTTTTTCCATGGCTGAGGATGGGGTGAGTAAAAGAACGGGAAAATTTTTCCAAATATTCAAAAGGGCAGGTGAATTTGTCAGTTTTCTCCTTGGGTGATCTAAAGAGCAAAGTGTTTCTTTCCTTGCTACAAATCCCTGCAGGAAACAAGAAGGAGGAAGGAAGCCGAAAGTGCAAGAAGAGAGCTAGAACTTCAGAGACTTTTGGTAAGCCAAGGGCAGCAGAGCCACTTATCTCTCTATCCTTCTTCATCCATAGCACGGAGCAAACCTAGCACACTCGCAAAAAGCCCAGCAGTTAACAAGAAATCAGAAGAGGGCCTTTTGTAATAAAATCCAAAGTACAACAGTAGGCAGCGGTAAGACCTTTAACACATTTATGACAGGGTCATAATTTTCTTACGTCTCTCTGCCAGGTGGCTCTACACCATCAGTACATGCATGACTGTCCCATTGGGCAGCATGGGCCACTCCCACCAGGAGGTACAAACTGACTGATGGAGTCTTGCATGTATCACTGCCGGTTCAAGCCAATGGGAACATGGTAAGGAGTGGAGCCTAGTAGAAGGTCATTGAGGACACTCCCCTTAAAAGGAATTGATGTAGTTCTTGTGGGACTCGGCTTAGTTCTCACAAAGGGTTGTTATAAAAAAAAAAAAAAAAAAGACCAAGCCTGACTCCTGAATGGCTCTCTGGCTTCCTGTCTCATGATGGGATCTCTCCCTCTTGCCTGCACCCCTGCTATGATATCTGCCAAGAGATGATGTAGCTAGAGGGGTCCACACTAGAACCAGTACCATGCTGTTTGGACTTTCAGACTCCCAAACTGGAGCTAAATAAACCTTTTCCTTTTGGTACTCCATCATATAACAGAAAATGGACTAATGTGAGTCACTTGAAAGTGGGTACTGGAAAATGGAGGCTCTGAATCCAGCAAAGGAGCCCCTCCAATTAGTAACTGAGGAGGGCACTGCATAAATTCTAAGAGGAGGCTTCGGCCTGAAAAAAGAGGCTGCATGCAATCACCTTCTACTCTCCATACATGGGATAATGGAAAGCTGAAAACATCATATTTAGGCTACTCTACATAAAGGTCCTGATTCCCTACTTCTCCTTGAAGGTGCAGCTACACGATGCCCATGTTGCCCAAGTGAACAATCAGCTGGAGCTCCAGAGCTGCTGCCCCTAACCCACATGCTTCTACCCCATCTTATTGGTCCTCTGAGCATCAAGCTTTTTTACTGTCTTTGTACCAAAGGCTACTTTTGTATCAAAAACCATCTATAAATAGAGGAAAATGAATGCAAACATATTTCTTATAATAACTAAGGACGATTCCTGTTTTTAGTGAAGAGCTACACACGTGAATTCTTGAACCAGATTTATAACCTGGCTCTGACTCGATTTACCTAAGTTCTTTTTACTGCATTTCCTCATTTTATTCCCTCACTGGGGATATTGTTTATTGTCATCTACCTCACAGGAGTATGGTAAAGTGTCAGCAAAGTAACTCTCATAAGGTTTCTATGACAGTGCCTGGAACATAAGCCTCACTAAAGTAACTACTATAATATGCAAACTACTACATGTCAAGAGAGTATAATTTAAGATGTTACACACCAAACTGTGTCACCCCTCTATCTAACAAAGTCAAACATCCATATACACATTCATACATCTACCTACCTAATTAGGATCCCCATACATGGGGTCCTGATCCCCAGTTCCTCAGAATATGACTGTATTTGGAGACAAGGTTTTTTAATAAGTTAACTGAGGTCATTGGCGTGGTTCCCAATTCAATATGACTTATGTCCTTAAAAGAGATAAGGGCGTAAGACCATGTGAAAACACGAAAAAATAAATCTATCTGAATGCCAAGGAGAGGCTCTCAAGAGAAAACCAATCCTGCCAATACTCTGACTTTGGACCTCTCTCCTGCAGAACTGAAGATGCACACTTGTGCACCAACAGCCCACTGAGTGGAATAATGTGTTGGAAGCCTCAGAGAACTAATATGGGTATCTATATGAAACAAACTTCACCCACTTCACAAGTTTATTAACCTAGCCCTGTGACATCTGAATACAGACTATAAATTCATTCCACATTGGAATACTATGCCCTGAACACTATATTCATTTAAGACCTTCATCATGGAATCCAATTTTATTTTGTCAGTTAACAACCTGACTCTTATTTTTTCCAATCATTTTGTTCTAGGCAGCTTCATTTGGGATTTGGATGTCACTGTCATTGCCTTCTCCTGATTCACAGGAAACGATCTTTGTTATATACCTGAAGTGAACAGCATCTAAGAACCTAGTTTTCAAGTATGGCTAGACATCAGGATTACCTGGAGAGCTTTTGAAATCTGCGTGGCTGGACCAATATTTCCTCATTCTGATCTGGCTGGTTTCTGTGTGGAAGTCTGACAGCGTTTTTAAATTTGCAACCAAATTTGGGTCCCATTACTCAAGTATAAAGGGCCTTCAAGGTCATCTTCCCCGCAATTCAAAGTGTAGTCCACAGACCCAACATTATCATTACCCAGAAGTGTGTTGGAAATGTTAATCCTGGATTTCCCCCCAGACTCCTGAATCAGAACCTGTATTTTTAAGAAGATGCCGCACATAATTCAGATGCACTCCTAAAAGTTGAGAAGCATTGAATTCCCACAAGAAGCACCTAGAACACTTGTCAGATAACAAGACTGCATAGCTTCTCTCATAACCAAACAATTGCCATCTCTGGGGAAAACCTAGGAGTTGAGATTTTTCTGTGTTTCTGTGCACCCAGTACACAGGGGTCTGAGGCTTGGGATTCATGTATCTAGGATAGTGACAGAGAACCTCTTAGAGATGAATGCTCAAACTACAAGCCAAAACCTGCTTTTCACAAAGTCCCACACTGCAATTAAACCCAAATACTGATGTTTTAGTTTAGGACAACAACTCATATATTAACATGTTTTGTCTTAAGGAAAAGATGTGTGTGCCATATGTTTGCCAACACTTACCAAGCCAATGTACATATCCCTCAACTGTGCAACCTCTGCCTAAAAACCTTCCAGTTATTTTCTGCAAATGAGAAATATAACAGAGATGTTTTTATTTTTCAAATATGCATGCAAGTTTACAACTATTTATTACGTTTAGGAACACAGAAGTAATTGTATTTTTACCAGAATGTCAAATTATCAAGTATAACAACCAGTCAGTGATTACTTTTGGGAGGTTATTTTCAAAGAACACAACAGTAATTTCCAAGTTATATTTCCAAGAACAGAGTTATGAGACCAAAAGAAACTGATAACAATTATAGCAGTCATACAAGCTGCCATATTACTACACAAGAAAAAAAAAAGGATTTTCTGGTAAAAGGTCTCAAGTACCTTACATCAGAGTATTTAAAATAGTTTTATAACAGAACAGTCTCTCCTTTTGAGGATGTGAGGGAGAGTCTCCTTGCTAATTCTTAAGACTCATTTCTAAGACTTCATTAGTTAAAACTGAAGGCAAAAAGCACATTTGCTGTAATAATGATAGCACATCCCACAACTACCACCACCAGAGTTCCGATCTCTCAAAGCAGTCCTGTTGCATGGGCATGGTATCTTGCACTTTCAATAAACAACACAGGTAGAAAAAACAACTACATGTGAAACTAGATTCATCATGACTGGTGATTATAGGTAGGTGGTAGGCACACAGGGCCCAAAGACCATCCTCTGCACTTCTGTCCATAACAAAAGACAAAACAGTTTCTTTAAAAAAAAAAAAAAAAGCAGACTTGCACATTTTAGGCAAAAATGGGGAAACTGGTTAAGATTCTAGAGGCAGAATACACAGTAACGTAGCATTAATCTTCCACATACACAAGGTCACATCAAAAACAAGAGGACAAGGCCAGGGATTTAGCTCGGTGGCTCTGCTACCTGCCTCGCAAGTACAAGGTCCCGAGTTCAATCCCCGGTACCACAAAAAAACAAAACAAAACAAAAACAAAAGAAGAGGGCTGAGGATTCGGTTAGTGGTTCTGCCTGCCTCCTGCCTCGTAAGCACAAGGACCCAAGATCAAACCCCCATACTAAAAAAAAAAAAAAAAAAA
>NW_022900917.1:17707814-17780757 GCF_012274545.1 Fukomys damarensis | reverse complement strand
AAAAAAAAAAAAAAAAAAAAAAAAAACCCCCAAAAAAAAAAAAAAAAAAAAAAAAAAGAGGAAGCATCCAAAAGTGAACCTTATTTTTTTTTGGCTCAGTGATGCAAAAAATCCACTAATTATGAGAGGCAGATTGGTCAAAATTCTAGATTCACCCTCACCTATGCATCCTACTCATCAACAACCCCTTTAATTCTCCCTTCCTGACCCTGAGAAAGGCTTTTTTTTTTCCTTGTATGACTGAGATAATCATGTTCTCCCTGCACCTTCTCAAGCCATTTGTCATTTTGCCAGGCCATCCCATACTAGAATCAGACCTGTCTCCATATTTACTCTAATTTCCCTGCCTGGACCTGTTTTACTGAAACTCTTAATCAAAGACTCCCTCACAAAGCTTAGAATGAGGTCTATTCTAAGATAAAGGAAGCCGGGGGAGTGCAACTGTAGACCTAATCCTCCTTTCCACCCTCAAGGACGAGGAGGAAAGAGGACAGAGACAAGCCTGTGCAGGGTGGGCCCAGGCTCAGCTTGCTCAGCTTGCTCAGCTATTGGAAATAACCTGAAGGTCCAGAACAGATTCCCATACCCTAAGTGCACCTGGATACAGTGGAGACAAATACCTACTTCTGCAGGCATCTGAAGATATAGAGCAAAGGACTGTCAAGATGATCCAGACAGCTGAAACTACTACAAAGGAGGAGACAGCAAGAAGCCCCTGGTTGTGAGAAATACAAACATTAGGCAGAACAAGAACAGACTGTAATCCCAGCAGTGTGGGAGGCAGAAGCAGGAGGCCTGCAAACCTAAGCCCAGCCTCAGCAACTGAGCAACCTAGTGAGATATTGTCACCAAAAAACAAAACAAAAAATAGTAAAAACAAACCACAACCCCACAAAACTATAAACTTTTTTTTTTTAAAGAGCAGGGCTGTAACTCAGTGCATATGCACGCCTCAGGCTTAACCCTGAGTGCTGCCCCACCACCTACACACACACACACAAAGAGTCGACACTAGTCTACAACACAGTTGCCTTGGGTTTTCAACATCAGAACTGTACAGTGAGCCCCAGGTGTGAGGACCAGAATCTGACCACAGACCCACTTGGCCTTCTGTTTTCCCTGATTCTATGTCAGCCTTGTATGTGAGTGTGCATAGAGATCCCCAGCTGTATCCTTGGCTCTATATGTAGAAAACCCTTTTCTCTGCCTGAGCTGTGGTACTATTTTCAAAAATCAAAAAAAAAATCAAAAAGGAAGAAAGAAAAGGGGCAGGGAAGGAAAGGCAGGTGGTGGAAAGAGGGAGCGTGGAATAGGAGGCCTGGAAATCAAAGAAGTACTTATGGACATGTGAGATATAATCAAGTAGACAGCAGTCCACAGATGAGAAACACCTCTTCCACATTACCTCCACTAGGGCACCCTGGTCATATCTTACAGAGGAAATAAGGGAAGTTGACAAAGTTATTCAGTTGACAAAGGTGGGGTCCAGGTCCCACCCTGACCTGGAGCCACAGCATAAAGACAATAATCATGTCCACACATACCAACCCGCCCATCAGTCTCAGCCAGTAGGGTTCCTGGAGTCTGAGGGCAGGTGTTTCTCACGCGTTGGCAGGGCGCTGGAGTCCACAGGCAGTTCCTGAGGTCCTTGTGACCAGGAAGACAACTAGAGCTGATAGCAAACTGGACTAAACTTAGAGGTCTGACAGTCACCAGGCATAGACAAACACTAAAGGTTCATCAGTAGACACATTGAGGCAAGAAAACACACATGATGGTAGAGAATACATGGCATACTGCCCATTGGTGCCCGGCGGTCAAGGGCCATTCTGTTGGCCAAAGCTAGAGATAAGGTAAGTGGCACCTTGGCTGGTGCTCCCAGACCCATACAGCAATAAAGTCTGGCTAATTGCATGCACTGGCTTCATTTTGCAGTGGTAACAGTAATTGATAATGTGCATGCCCAGCATGAACTTGAAGCCCAGCAAGTCACTGGCCACGAAGTAGCAGAGCTTGGGGATGCTCTGATCCTCCTGAAGAATGATTTGTGAATGTTCATGTTAAAGACAAGTGGGAAAGGCCAGAGCCAAGAACAGGGCCCTAGCAATGCACAGATAGGCAGCACACATCTGAAGTGTAAGTGCTTAGCATAAAAACAGCAGGGTAAGATCACTATTGTAAAAAAAACAGGAAGGCCACAAAGAGGCAAAAGAACATGATCATAAGTTCCATATTCTTGTAGCTAAAGTCCAAATGGACTACAGCACATGGAGGTCAAGATGAAGAGAACACTGGCAGCCAAGCACACGAGAAGCCAGGAATAGGTCCCGCAGGAGGTAAGGAGACTTGCACAGGATCATTTAGGTGGTTTCACCTCAGGCTGAGGGGTCTCCACAGGCTGCTTTGCTGTACCTGGCCTGCCTTCCTTTCCTTTCTCTCCACGGGCTCCTTCACTCAGAAGGTAATACTGCAGGGGATTGGGCCATAGTTCCTCGTTGATTATCTCGACAATCTTGTCAGACTCAATAGAGGTGTGGTTCACAAACCACCCAAAGAAACTTCGTTTTTTTTCTGGGTTTCCCTGACATACGGAGTGCAGATCATGTCCTGGGAGCCACTGGATTGGAGTAGAACGAGAAATCACCTGACCAGAAGGACCACAGCCATATTCCTTGATGAGCACTTTATTTTGGAAATAGGGATTACGGCCAAAATAGAACTTGATTTTGTAGCCCAATCTAGCGAGGCCGAGTTCCTCCACTTCCAATCTATTCAAATAGCTTAGTACCTCTTTATCTTGGCTGTTGAGAAAAGATGAGAGCTGGGGGTGGTTTTGGAAAGCTAGCCCCCAAAAGCCCGGGATGTTCTGGATGAGGGTATTCCGGCGCTCCAAGTGGTACAGTCGCAGTTGCCCAAACTTGCGCGAGAGCCTGAGGTAGGCCCGGTCGGCCTGCGCGTTCATGGTCTCCAGCTTAAGCTGGACGGTCTCTAGGGTGTCCATGTTGCCTGCCGGCGCCACGGGCCCAGAACTCGAATGCGTCTCCGCCACCTTCCTTTCCTCCTCCCCTGGGATGGGGGTGCACTCCTCAGTAGGCCCTTTCTTCGGCTTTCCACCATCTAGGGCCTGGGACGCCCTCCCCTCCGAGCTACAGCTTTTTTCTGGCACCTTCTTCCCAGCAGAGCCACACCGGGTTCCAGCGCAGGGACCAAGTTTCGGCCTCGCCACAGTTCCCACAGAACCCACGAATACGGTGTCTGCGGCCAGGCGCTCTGAGCAAGACAAGGCCCTTCCTGGGCCGGGCCTCGTGGCAGCCAAGGCGCGCTCCCCCGCGGCCTGAGCCCTTAGAGCGAGGCCGCAGTCCAAGGGCAGCCGGCAGGGGTCCAGGTCCTCGTCCCCAAGCTGCAGGGGCTGCGCAGGAGCAGCAGCCTTCGAGCCACCCCCCCTCGCGCTAGCTTGCACCTGTGCCACCTGGGTGTCTTCACCGGGGCTCTGGCACTGTGGAGGATCCGGGTCGCGCGAGGCGATGTCGGGAACAGCGCGGACTCGGGCTTTGGCGCGGCCTTTGCCCCGGCTTTTGGCGCGGGAGGACTTTCTACCTCTACTGCGGCCGCTCATGGTGGAGACGAACTCTGCTTCACAACCACGTTCCGATCCGGAGGCTCTCCGCTACAGCTATCCGCCTACGCAGCGCGCATCTCCATAGCAACCGCCGACTGCGCGACCTTACGGTAGCGCGACGGCTGACCGCGCCGCGTGATTGGCTCCGCCGCCGCGACTGCGCACTAGCGCCGCTGCGCTACTTTCTACCTCTACTGCGGCCGCTCATGGTGGAGACGAACTCTGCTTCACAACCACGTTCCGATCCGGAGGCTCTCCGCTACAGCTATCCGCCTACGCAGCGCGCATCTCCATAGCAACCGCCGACTGCGCGACCTTACGGTAGCGCGACGGCTGACCGCGCCGCGTGATTGGCTCCGCCGCCGCGACTGCGCACTAGCCCGCCGCTGCGCACGCCCTAACGCCCCTTAACTCTCACTGTTGCGGTTTTCTCCGACCTCTGCTGCAGTGTGTTGGGCTCTCCGCTTCGCGGATCTCATGTGTGCCCCCGGGAGCTCGTAAAGTACATTCGTTCCTTTAGTACAAGATAACCATCACGACCTCCCCCCATCAACTATTTTCCAAACACTGCTCTCCATTCAGGGATATCATTTTACATCCGTTATGATGAGACTGCTCTTGCTTGGTCTCTGTGTCTCATCCTTGAAGGCCTCTGCTAAAAGATTTGCTCTGGCATCAGGGAATGTGAAGTGGGGGCCATAATGCCAGTCCTCAGAACGACTTAGTACCAAAAATAATAGCAGCTAGTATTTTGTGAGTATCATATTGCTGGACATATTACTAGAGGCTTTATGTGCATTAGCTGTTTATGAGGGAGGTATTATTATTATTCCTATTCTTCTGATGATAAAACTTCAGCTTTGAGATGCCCAGGAGCACTTCTGAGATTCGGTAACCTATGTTTTACTGTCACAAATCGCCAGCCCTTCCACGCCTAAACTGTAAACCCACACCCTCCAGTGCCTCCACCCTCGGTTGCAGAGCTGGGCTGACTCTCGAGGTACAGGACCAGATGAAGGTGAATCGTGTTCCAGTACTTGGGTAAGGCAGAAAGGTGGTCAGAGAGAGGGGGACCGAGGAGCAGAAGAGCGTTTTCCAGATGGAGGCTCAGAAAACACTCTTCACAGTAGCAGTGATGACACCCTAGAAAAGTTTTCCCCAGCCTGCTTCGTACAGCCCTAAACAAGCCAGGTGGTAAAACCATGAATGGAAAGGGAACCCATGGCTAATACGAAAGTACGAAAAGAAGTTTTTCAAGGGAGTACTTTCAAAGGAAGCAAAAACAGTCCTTGCAGCCAGCTAAAGAAGAGGTGAGCCCAAAGCTCCTGAGAACTCACTACCTCTTTTATTAGGCAGGGTGAGCTCATGGGCCAGAGGTCTGACATTATCCAGGCTCCACTATACTGGTATCTTTACAATTTGAACTCACCAGATAATCTCCTGCTGCAGGGCCTTTGCACAAGCACTTCCTTCTTCCTTGAAGGCTCTTGCTCTACATGTGCTCGGTTAGGTATCTTGGCCAGCTACCTTCACACGTTTTTTTTAATGTCACCTTCTCGGTGGCTCCTATTTTAAACTGCCATCCATTCTCTGGCCTTTTACTCTATTTTTTCTTTATCGCACTGCACTTAGCACCATTAGACACACCATACCAATTATTTATTATGCATAATAGTGCGGTTGTACTCTCTCCTCTCTCCACGGTATCAACCCTGGAATGGCAGAGATCTTTTGTTTTGTTTGCTGTTCTGTGTTCCTTCATCACCTACAATAGTGTCTTGACATAGCCAAAGCACATAAATCATTGTTTAATGGAAGAATGAATTAAAATAATTTTCAAAACTGGATTTGTAAATTGATTACCTAAAATTTAAAATATCTCCCTTTCCCTACAGAAGCAATGTTATAGATGAAGGCTATATTCCCTATTAGACTCACAGTTTATTAGAGAATTATCTTTCATTACAAAGTCTCATTTAGGGACAGTGTGCAGGTGAAAATCTGGAGTGACAAACATATTAAGTTGGAAGAATTAATATTTGACTTAAATGGATTCATTAATCCAAAGAGCACCTTAAATCTCATCAAAGGCCTTTCCTAATCCCTTCTTCCCAGGCTGTTCATCACCACCCCTGTTCAGAACCCAGTAAGCAGCCCTGTCCTTGATCTCACAGAGCCCTGGTCCACTACACTGTTTGGCAATTAGACGTGCACTCTTTTGTGCCAGTTCTTGTGCAGTGTTACCTCCTCAAACTGGATAACCACAGCTTAACTGGAACTGTCTGTAACTCAGACAAATCCAAAACTCAGCTGAAGCAGCCACCACCCCCTATAAATGGCATTGAGCAGTTGGCCCACTTCTCAGAGCACTCACAGTTCAACACACCTCTGTTGTCTAGAGCCTAAGTCCAGCATCAGCATCTTCATCGTTTAATGCTCAACCATGGCTAAGCCACTTCAGGATTAACATTGTGTGGACCACAGCAAACAGTGTCTATTGTACAATCTGCCTTGGGCCTGTTTTCATATGTCAGGGAGATAAATGTCAGGTGAAAGAAAACAAATACAAGACTAATCCCCTGTATAAAAATACTCCTCTGGTACATGTCATCCAGTCCCTATGGCTTTTTATTTAAAAGGCTGGTCTTTGCTACTAAATTGAACTGTTGGTTTTCTCCCCAGGTATTAATATTTAACTTCATATTGGAAAGTAGCTTAGGTTCCTAATTAGATAGTAAACTATATATGGGTAGTGACCCTGTATCTTTTACTTTTATCACTCAGAGCACCTAACATGGAGCCTTGCACATACTAGTAATTATAGTAAAAGTTCATATTTGTACTGTATAGGGTACCATGTCCACCCATTTAATGCCCATGACCACCCCATGGGGCAAGTGCAATTATGGCTTCCATCTTGGAAAAGACATTATTGCTACATAAAGTGGTCCAGTAACTTCCCCAAGGCCACAGAGGTAGTAAGTCATTTTCACCCAGGTATTCTGACCCCAGCCCATGCTCTCAATACTACACAAGGCACCATTGTGGCTTGAGAGATTAATTGCTCTAGTACTTAAACTCTTCTCTCTCATGGGTAAAATACCTTTTAATTTTCAAAAATCACATATATACATATGCATATAGATAACTCATGCATATACAGGATACATATATCATTTAGCCATGATTCGTTTCTTTATCGGGTGTAGCCTGTGCGTGGCATGGGAATATTCTACTAACTGAGTTTAGTTTCTGGGAATAAAGCATCTCCATTTGCACTGCATTCATCATCAGTGTTCTATGAATATTTACCACCAGGAACTAAGAGATCTGGGGGTGTTCTAACTTGTTCGCAAATATCTAAGGGCTTAAATCTATGATAATATAAGCATTAATTCTTTTTAATGGGCTGATATTTTATTATTAGAAGGCATTTATTAAAATCTCAGAAAACTTTTCGAAATATTAGAATAACTAGCCTTCAGTTTTGTTCCCTGAGAACTGGGTTTCCTCTGTATCCTTTCTCACCTGCTTTCCTTGAATCACAGAAATTAGCAGACTGGGAAAAGAACATTCTAGTCATCCAGTCTATTCTCCAGCCGAGGAAATAACATTCCCCCAAGTTTCTCTTGCAGAGCTGTAGGATCTCAGGCTTGACATTTTTAGCCACAAGGTTTTTCTTTCCTTCCCCAAGGAGATAGTTTAAGTCCATTGGATGACAGTGAGTAATGCTTGTTGTTTGGAATGCTCATGGGAAGTCATGGAAAAGAAGTCAGTGGCATAGGAAGACTCTCAAAGCTGAGTGAAACAGAAAAACCTGCTCCATCTGGCAAATTTCTAGACTATTTCAGCTTAACATCTTCAAAAAATGTGCCTACCTTCTTTCCAGTTTCCACCAAAGGGGAGATTTTAGAGTAGACCATGTAAGTTATTTCAGTTCATACCCTATAAGTAGCTGTAGAATTCTTTAACATATTACCAGTCTACCTTGTTGTCATTTTCTTTTTACTCTGCAACATCTTCACTATTTAAAAATTATCCTCAGGTGTACAGGGGTAACACATTGTACTAAATATGTAAGGTCATATCTACGTGGGTTTGATTACAGAAACTAAGAAAGTATTCTCTAAATAATAAAAAAAGAATAAGATAAGACTATAAGAGCGAGAAGCAATTTAAATATATTCAGGGACCATTTTCATCTCCAGAATTAAGGATTATTTTGATATTACATCATTGCCTTTTCTCTTTTACTTTCCTTTTTAGTTTTATTTTAGGATTCCCTATTTTTTATGTTCATACAGAGATTTCTTTAACTGAAATACCGAATAGTTTCTTTGGTGTGAAAAACTATAATAGTACACAGGATGCTAATGAGATAATTAATAATGTGAAATAGGAAGTAAAGGGCTAAAGGTGTAAGGAAAGTGGGAAGGGTGGGGGAGAGGTAATAAGGGAGAGGAAAAAAATAGGAAAAACTGAAAAAATGGAAATAAAGTGTTTATAAATGGGGAGGGGAGGAGGGGGTGAAGGGATGGCAGGGACAAAGGGAAAAATGAGAATCAAGACCTATTATGTAAAGGTACAGAATCCCAATGATGAATGTAATTGTATTGTATACCTAGATTGTACCAATAACCTCAATAAAAAGAAAAAAAAATATCTTCAGGCTAAGGTGTTTGTCCTAGAAAAGAGAGTATACCAGAAAACCCAGCAAGTGAAATTCAGTAAGTCAAATTCTTAATGAATTCCAAAGCAGGCTCTTTAGAGAAAAGATGCAGTAGCATTGAAAAAAAAAAAAAAGGTAATCAACCTGGGATGCTAAACCCACAGAATTTTAACATAAAGCACAGCAAAAGAAAAGCATGATGGAATGTGAGCTTCTTCTCTACCACGCAGAAGGAGATAAGAGCTGTTCCTGGCACTCAGTTGCGGAGCTTGGAGGAGATCCATGAATAGTTGGCATGGGATCTTGAGAAAAGAATTCTCACAGTGCCTCCTCCAGGGGGCCAAGCCCTCATGGAATTGGTGAAGACCATCCTCCCTTGATAAGTTAGAGATATGAAATTAGAATTAGTTCCCAGCTTGACAACTGGAACTCAGACAGGAAATCCTCTCAGGCAGCTCCACACCATTAAAGGCAGCCATGATACATGAAAGTACGTATGGGGTGAGTGCTGACAAAGGATATTCTGAAATCACCACTCCCTCCCTCATGCACCCTGCTTCCAGTCCTCCATGACCCTAGATTGGAGTGGAGCGGTGACCTTGTATTTCTTGCACTTCTTAAGAGAGGCACGGAAGCAGTTGAGAGCCTAGGAGGAGTCCAACGAGGGCTTGCAGTGTAGACACAGAAGACGCAGAGTAAAGGACTTGGCAATGAGAAACTTGGTGATGGGAACGTGTGTCAGTGGACACAAACCTCAGCAAAGGCAGAAGACAAAATGCACACTGGACACTCTTCTATCAAAGACAAGACGGATAACCCTTATCCTCTGGGAGAGATGGAGAAATAAAGCAAGGAACAACCTAAATAATTCGGTATGCGCATGCCTAAAAAAAGTGGAATTCTAAATAGTAAGCTAGAAAGTCACTTTATTTGCCAGGTTCACCTGAATTTTATAAATTGTTGCAACTATGAAAATTCATATTCATTATAATGGTATTTCCTAGACCAGACCCAATCTCTAATGGGGTTAGGCATGCAACACTGAAGCTAAAGAAATTTAAAGGATGGATGACTTTAAAACTCCTTAAGAGACAAGTCACAATGATAATGTAATAAAATTGCAGAATGTATTCAAAGACACCCCTACAAAACATGATTATATTGCAAAAATCAAGAAATCCATAATACTTCAAGTATGAACATTTTTACCACTACTTAAGAAGGAAGAACTCAAATAAAACTAAGTGCTCTACAAGAAAGACTTCCAATCATCGGTTATGGGTTGAATTTAGAACTGTGGGTGTACTGCATTTACTGAGGTCATTGCTTTGAATACATAATTTAGTAATGCATCATACAATTGAAATCTTCTGCAGCTGGGTGACTCAACCTTTTCATCTCAGAAGTTTCACTAGTTACAAAGGCTGAACTTGCCTTATAACGTACACTCCTCCCTGAAGTACCCTAAAGCTATTCCTGCAGCAAACAGCCCTCATCACTTTCCAAACCAAAAACTAATTGTTCTTGATCAACAACACCACAAGATATTTTGAGCAGAAATATTAGGATACCAGTTTCTCTCTTTCCTCCATCACTTTTTATGCTTTCAGGAATGTCTGTTGATCTCATACTCCTAAATTTTACATCTTTACTATTATGTGTATACACAGACACACAGCCTTAACATCCTTACTTCTCTTTTCTTTCCCAACTACAATATATCGATTAACAACACAGAAATATATAGGAGGGGTACAAAATTTTCACTTGGAAGATTAATGGGAGGGAACAATTAGAACAGAACCTGAATACGAATCTCGAGCTCACCCAGACAATATAACATGGAAAACAGACCCTGGAATCATCCCTGCCTCTTAGACTCTAAGACATGGATCCCACTTTGTTGTGAGAACAAAGAGGTTCACTGCTGCAGAGAAAAACCTTGGCCTAATGGCACTGGAATCATGGGCTGGGGCTGGGGAGCAAACACTGCAAGCTGAGAACCTAGCACATCATAGACACCAGCAATGGTGTTCACAGAAGCAAGAAGACCCAGCCCCTTTATGAAGCAAGCTATGAGCTTTCACGGAGCCAGGAATTTGCATGGAGGACATGAGAAGAATGAACAAAGATAAAATCATGTTGCATTTTAAATTAATGGGCTTTTGTTGCTCCAGTTTATTTTAGCTAGGCTAATTTAACCACAGATACTCCTTGCTTTCTAGAATGCCCGCTTTGTTCATTCATTTTGTATTTGTGTGATTCTTGGTGCCATAAGACATGTTTTTAAATTACTTAAAATTAATAGTGAAGAAAAAGGACGCAGCAAAACAGGGCTGAGAAATCCAAACAAAACGAAGCAGAGAGAAGTACCCAATTACATCCCACTCCATGGTGCATCACACACTGGGCTAGAGGCTGGCTATAGACTCGACTCTAGAATAAGGAGAGAAATCAATGTGGGGTAATATTTATACAATGTTTGTGATAATAGGAAAAACAGTTCTTGGAGAAAACACACGTAACTGCAATATTAAATGCAGAGCGGCACGCTGGGATAGAAAATTCCAACACTATGCCCAGGTCCTGTAGCACCCACTTAATAGGCTGGTGAGCAGCACAGAGAGCCACTTGGAGAAAGCAGTTCCATAGTGACTCAAGTCCAAGGACAGAATGACAATCCAAGGAAACTGCTTATCGAATTCAAAGGGGACGGCGCACAAATATCCCAGAATCAGCCTCTGCAATCGCAGCCTTCTTCCGTGGACTTATTCTCCTGGCAAGAGCCAGAAGACCTGACCTGTCTGTGGTAGACCGTGCGGCCTGAGGAAAGGGCCGGGGATTTCATTCTGCTCCTGCTGCCAGATGGGTGCAGAGCTTTCCTGAGAGCCCTGCCCTGCCCATCTCCTCGTTCCTTCCCGGTCCCCCCACCCCGTCTCCCTTCACTTTCCTTTTATTCCTGTCCTCACAAAGTGATGTGGTCTGAAAAACAATTTTTGTGGCTTCAAAAAATATTTTCCCACTTCAAAGCCTCCACCACTCACACTCATACTCAGCTGAGTCCCAGTAGAAATAACCTTTGTGGGGCTGGGGATTTAGCTCAGTGGTTCTGCCACCGGCTTTGCAAGTGTAAGGTCCCAAGTTCAATCCCCGGTACCAAAAAAAAAAAAGAAAAGAAATAACCTTTGTTTTCCTGCCACAGGACCTCTGTGACTCAGTGTCGCCAGAGTGTCATAGGTGGTTTGGGAGGTCAGGGTTCATTTACAAGCCAAGTAAGTAGTGTGTAGGTGTGGGGAGATAAGTATGCCCCATCTCGGGCGGGCGGTCGCCGTTCAATTCCAACTGATCATTGTCAGGGAGAAATCTGCATTTTTCTATGAAATTTCTCACTTTAAAAACTATTCTGCTCCCAGGCTCCACTGTGCAACCCCTGTTCCACACCTTTATTTTTTCAAAAAACTTGAGTTTTTAAATGAAATCATGAAAAAAAGGCTGGAAATTATGTGAACTCCCGAGAGAAGAGAGATTTTTGTTCCTATCACTCCAGGGAAGCTGTGGAAAAGAAATAGTGCAATAGAGATCAGTAGGGCTCTGCCTTGGGTGTTGAAGCAAAGAGCAATTAATGACATCTAGAAGGCATAAATAAGGAAAGAATTATATGTTTGTCAAGCATAACTGCTATCCATTTTTATTCTAAACTTCACAGATAATCATTGTTTTTAATGGTAGTTTTATTGTTTCATACATAAGGCTCCATGCTAAGTCCAATTTCTTACAGTGGATAATGTATACTCACAAATGCTTTTTCCTCTCTACAAAATGAAGACTTCCCAAGAGCAACTCAGAGACATCCAGACTTCTCACCCTCCGCAGCCACATCTGCAAATCTTTACAGAACAGCTAACCTGCTCCTGCCAAAAATGGCAGACTGAGTGACTAACTATACCTCTTTGGATATTTTTCTTTCTTCCCAACTTAATCAATACCTGTATAATTGATCAGGTGGGCCATATGGCCCCTCTGATTTACAGATTAAGACAATTAGGACACCAGCCAGGTAATTGCTCAAGCTGGCATTTTTCATAACTAAGACAAGCAAGTCTAATGCTCTGTCTTCCCCAGAAAAAGCAAGTAAGCTCCATCTGGTCTTGAGCATGACTCAGTACTAATTCATACCATGTCTTCCTAAAAGTGGGTATAGCCATATTTAGACAAAATATTGAATAAAAGTAAATTATGTGGCAGTAAATTTATAAGAGCTTCTACTATAGCATCTGGATTGAAATGAGATAATAAAAAGTTAACACAAAAGTACTAAGTCTACTGCTCAGACCAAGCTTTTACAGATGCTCTGAGTGGGAGATGCAGGTACTGGAAATTAAGTAGACACCTTTTTCTATGATCATTGCCCAAAGATAGGACAACTCTGAGACGGGTGAGTCTCCAACTATTATCCCCAGTATGGATTGGAGCATATGGGAGACCCAGAACTGCAGGCCAAGTATAAAGAAAGACAAACAATCCATTTTCTGGAACTCAGACTTACAGAGAGCTCCTCTCCCATGCTGCAACTCTATTTTATTAGGAGAAAATAAGCAAAACAAACAGAAGTTTGAATACATAATTATTATTTTCCTTAGAACAGAGAAAGAATATTTACCATTCTGCAACTAAAGGTATGATCAACAGTCTGAGAGATCAGGATATTTTACCCTTTTTCTCTACCTTGTTCTCATGATACCAAGCCCCAGCTTCCCATTGCAAAGTCGTGAAGAATCCTGGCTTCACTGCAGCAGGGACAGCTCTGAGAATGACAGTGGACTCTGAGAGAACTTCTGCAGAAAATTCAGAGACTCCTGGAGTCTCTTGGTGTCCTTCTGATTGCACAGAGAAAAACCGAGAGAGAATGAGTGCCCCTGGGAAGGAATGACAATAGCCCTCCTGCATCTTTCTTTCCTTTACTCAAATCAATTAAAAAGTAAAACAAAAAGGACCTACAAGAAGCAAATGAGTGTAATCAATCCTCCTAGTTTATAATCAAACCAGATTTTCTGCAACCAACAGTGTTTAAAAAATGATTGTCATATGCTCTGCATATTACTATAGTCAATGAATTATTTCTCTGTCAAGAGAGTTTATATAACATTCTCTGAATAATGAAAGAATTCATTCACCATAAGAGTTTTGTCATGATAAGAATATACTGGTATAAGTCAGTATATCTAAGCATCTGACCCTCTGGCCTTGATTTTACCATTCAACAGAGACTGGAAAGAATCGTGACAAACTGTCCCCAGAATTGCACATAGTTAACGAAGTAAATGCCATTTTAAAATTAGAATAGAAAACTCCTTTTACAGTTTTGAGATGACGTTTGCAGGATGAGATAGGTGTGGGATGGAGAGGGGGTGGCCAGAAAAGGGTAGCCACAGGCAGGGGGCTAATTTCTAAGTCAGTGTGCATCAGGATCTAAAGAAATCCAACCCAGGTCTGTATGATTTTGAACTCTGAAAAATAAGGCTGCTTGCTGTTGAGAAAGGGGGAGCTGGGGCATGCACAAGGTTCCTATTGCTGCTAAAATGAATTATTACAAATATAGGGCCTTTATTTATTTGTTTGTTTGTTTGTTTGTTTGTTTGAACCAGGCATTGAACTCGGTACCTTGGGCTTGCAAGGCAAGTGGCAGAACCACTGAGATAAATCACTGGCCCTGGTGCCTTTAAACTACATGAATTTATTATGTTCTAGTTCTGGAGGTGAGAGATCCAGTTTGGTCATCCTGTGTTGGGCTGCAGAACTGTGTTCCTGATGGAGGTGTTAACGGAAAATCTTTTCCCTGGGCAACCTCTGCATCTGACTGGGTTCCTTGGCTCTTCCAGCCAGCAATTACATCACTCGAATTTCTCTCCCACCCCTCAGCATATCTCCTTCTCTCACTCACACACTCCTGCCTGCCTTTCTCCTTCTCGTACAAGGACTCTGTGATTACACTGGGCCCACTTAAGTAATCCAGGATAACCTCCAAATCTCAAAACCTTTCACTTAGTCACACTTGTGACATCTCTTTTTGTGTAAGGTGACATATTGACAGGTTCCAGAGTTTAAGATTTGAGCACCTTTGGGGGACATTTTTCCGCCTAACACAGTGCTGTAAAGAGTTGAGTATTATTTTTTTAAAAAGAAGTGTTCAAGGTTTATGATCAGTTGTCATGTTTTAAGTGTTCATCTTACTCTTCAGTAGACCTATGCCTTCTTATTGCTGAGCCCAAAATCTATTTTATATCAGTAACAGTGTTCATGGGGTGTTTTGTAAGTACAGGTACTGGGCTAAACAATTTCCTTGCGTTTTCATGTTTATCTCAATGATCGAAGAAGTGGTGTTATCACCCATGTGTCATAAATGAGAAAACCAAAAGTCAGAGAAGTTAGGACACTTGTCTAAGGTTATCTAGCTGAACTTCAACGCTCGGTCTGCCTGGCTCCTCACCAATAAGAAACAAACTAAATATGTGAGGCTCACGCAAACAGAGGTGTATTTCTTGCTCGCGCTCCATTCTAGTACATGTCTGTCTTGGGCTCTTGTATCTCTGCTCCATCATCATCCTGAGGTACAAGCTGAAGAAGCAGCTCCTACCTGGATATCTGTCCAGATGTTTCTCTGATGCTTCCCTTGTCAGAAGACAAAGAACCAGATGGTGGAACTTCATGCTGACTTTTAGAGCATTAATTTGGAAGTGATCACATCACACGGGCCATCACTGCTCACGTCTCATTGGCCAAAACAAGTCCATGGTGAAATCTGATGTGCATGTGGCTGGGAAGGATCATTCTCTAACCACGCAGGGAAGCAGGCATTTGGAAGCTGCAGTACAGTCCTACCATATCTCTTAACTACTGTGCTCCTTGGAGGTGAGGGAAAGTAACAAACTATTACCACAACAATTATCACAGAAAGTCAAGATAATTGGAACTTTCCTTATGGTAAGCCACTCCCCTCCAGGCCACATAGGCTCAAGGGTCTGTGTATTAAAAGCCCCATGAAGAGAAGGCTATTTTCAGATACTGAAGGTTGCCTTCATCCAAGTGCCAATGTGACTAACACCCCATCAATAAAAAGTTGTACCACCTGAGGACAGCTACATGCTACTAGGAGTTATGACTATTTTCTGAAGGGAATTTCCCCAACTATGAGGACTCTACCTAGATTAGTGTGAAGCTCCCTCAAAGCAAATGAGAGTGAGAGTATCCAAAGGTCTTCTCTAGTCCCAAGGCTTTTAGGACACTGATCAGAACACTCTTCTCTGAGGACAATTTTTAAAACTCAAAGATCACGAGTAGCAATTATATATCTTGTCTAGTGTAGCCCATGGTGTTCTGTAAAAGTGTCTCAGAAATTACCAGAGACAGAGACACATGTCCACACACACCCCTGTCCTCTTTGCTGGGGCTTGACATGCCCAAAATCTAGGGCTAGGATAAGAGATGGAGCTTGCAGTAAGCAGACTCAAAATAGATAAGACAGAGAGAGAGAGATCTTTTTAATAGAAAAATGTGAGAATGTCTGCTATGAGAAACTCTATTACTCAACATTCCTGATCATTAAGAGGAGGAGGTATGAAAAGTCTAAAGGACAGCCAGGCCAGGAGAGAAACAAGAGAGAGGTCAAAACGGGAGGTTTTTTCCTCTGACTCCAAGAGGGCCACATGGCTGGGCTTCCTGAAGGGAGGTTAGTTGAAAGACATGTTTCTCATGCTTCTACCTCCCTTTACACTCTGGGATAAGGGTGTGAGCTGGAATGAGCACCAGTAACACTGTTTAATAAAACAGGGTTATTACTATTTCGTGTCATGATAGTACTGAGTGCACACTTGTACACAGAAGACTTTTACTTAAGATTTTATTTAACTTTCTTTTAAAAGCTTGAAGCCTCACACATTATTCTAGGCTTCCCAGTGCACAGAAGAGGAAGCCGAAGCCCAGATTAAAAAGTCTCATCTAGCATCATAAAAAGAACAAGAAAGTTGGCACCAGATCCAGGACTTAGGTCTCCCTACCTGCAGCTCCTGGGCTCCAACCTTGGTGCTCACAGCCCCCTCCGTGAAGGGTAGAACCCATGTTCCCGCTGGGAGCCTCACTTCCTGTCCACACAGGGAGGTGATGCATGCCTTACATTCTGCAGCAGCAGCACCGAGCTGGGGAAGGGGCCCAGCCCTCATCTTCCGGTGTGACTCTGCTCCTGAGGGCCACGTCAGCCACAGCACACAAGAGCGCGAGCTCTGGCTTCCACTGGGCTCCCACTTCCTTCACACGGTCTCCTTCAAGCTGTCTCCTACTCCTTGGAGTCGCCTCTCTGGCTCACCTGCCAACCGGCTGCCAGTCAGCTCTTTTCACAAGTTTGCCACATCACAGTGACAGGAAGGTGTCAAAGCCCAGATGCTTGAGCGGAAGTAAATACCACATCTGGGAGCTGGAAGGGATCCAGCTGCGTATTACAGAAAGGGCTGGGGTGGAAAAGAGCCAAATGATGCACTGCTGGGAACTGTTAAGTTAGGCACAGCGTGGCGGCAGTGGAAGAGAAGAGAAGAGAAGAAAGTGGGAAAAAATAAAACCGTTCAAACCTGGAATTACGCTTGTCTGGAAGACTCTGAGTTAAAATTACTAAGAAACAGAACCGTGCTGTATCTAACAGCTGAATGAAGAGCATTCCTACAAAAATCATAGTGCAAAAGAATTGACCTGAAGGCAGAGGGGCTGAGTTGAGAGGCTGGGCTCCTGCCTGTTTCACTGCTTGGTTGGGTTGCCTCAGCCCCTCCAAGCTCTCTCGGTCTGTAAGTGGCTCCATGGTGAGCAGGTGAAGGAGTCAGCCCTGCGCAGATGAGGGCTCCGGGCTTCCCCACCCAGGATCCCCAGCCTTTGGAAGCTTAGTGAGCACCCACATAGAGAGCTAAGGAGGAGGCCTGAGAGGAGGATGTGCTGTGACGTCACTCCCTCCCAGCCCAAGGACCTGAGCAGATGATGCATCCAGAAGAATCAGCAGGGACTGCTGAAGAAGCTGCTCCCATCCACACCTGCAGCCATAAACTGGAGCCTACGACGACATCTCTGCACAGGGAAGATGTCCCAGCAGGGGAGAAATTAGGACCAAATGAAAGAAAGAACTCCTTTCCCCTCCCTCTTAATGGAAACCAAGTGCATGGATTCTTCTTAATGGTTAGCTTACTTTTATTTCCTAAATCAAAAATATCCTAAATTAAGCTATCATCAAAAGATACCAAGCCAGACATAGTGGCTCACGCCTGGATGCTCAGGACTTTGGGAGGCTGAGGCAGAGGGATTGCAAGTTCAAGCCCCGCCTTGGCAGCTTAGTAACTTCGTGAGACCCTGTCTCAAACTATAAATACATACACACACACATATATACAAACATAAATATATACATACATATACATACACATTCATATATACATGCATGCATGCATATATACATATACATACATATACACATATATGTACATACCTACACCATACATACACATACATACATAGGGCTGAGGCTGTAGCTCACTGTGAAAGCTCTGGGTACAATTCTCAGTACCAAATTAAAAACACACACAATACACAAAATGGAGAAACAAGAACAACTATGTAGCTAACAAAGGTAGTTTAAGCCCAGCCTAGGTGATTTACTGAGACCCTGTCTCAAAATAAAAAATAAAAGTCCTGGGGATGTTGTGCAAAAACTCTACATTCGATCTCCAGGAGTGGAGGGGGCTTCAGCCAATTTGGGGTTGAACTTTGAGGGTGATGAAGAGGAATACTTGTCCTGTAAATAAAGCACGTGACTAAACAGAATGAACCTGTCACTGTTATCAGTCTCACCACCGGTTTGCTTAAGAGTCCTGGTTTTCTACGTGCCCGGCGAATTTGAAAGGAAGAATGATTTTCTCTGGGTCGTGGTTGGGAAAGTTTCCTACTGGCAATGACTGCACTCTAGGGAATCCTCAAAATGACTCAACTATCACTCAGTTGTTAGTCTTGGACACTCTCAGTAGTCTGTGGAGGGGAGAGACCAGTTCACCTTCACCATGTTATGTTATTGGGATCCTGACATCTTTTAATAAAACGTATGGAGAAAATATGATTAGAAGTTGGTTCATTTGTAGACCTACTCAGAAATTTAAAATGTGTGTTCATTCATTCGAGAAATATTTATCGACTGTTCTAAGCCTGAGGAATCTTGCTGGGGGATACATCCCGGAATGCAACAACACCCCTGCCTCCAAGGGGCTCAAGTCCAGCAGCCAGAGTTTCCACCAGCATCACAACAGGGAACACACACTCATTAATTCTACATCATTTCTTGGAGTGCTGGGGCAAAAGAAGACTGCATAGTTCTTCAGATATCTCAAAATGAAAATAGAGTTGGACTTAGAACGTCCTAACTTTGTAGTATTTCAAGAACACAGAAAAGGAAGTAAACCAAATTTCTTTCTGTAGCCTGCTAATTAATTTGTGACTTAAAATCTACTGCAAGAGGCTCCAAACCAAAGTGATATTTTGGGAAAGCAAAATTGAGGAGATTGAACATACTGGAAAGCATGTTTCCTAAAAGCATTTCTTAATTCAAAATCCATACAACTCAAGAGCAATCCTGAAGGGCCAGGGATGTAGTTCAATGGTAGCATATGGAAGACCCTGGGCTGGGCCTAGCACTTCAGAAAACACTAGAAGCAACCTTGAAATAGTCTGGACACTGTTTGCTGGTTTCAATGGCATTGCTGTGGGGTGATAGCATAAACATCATTTTCAATACATCCTGGTTAACTCTGAAATTATGTGATTTTTTTGGCTTTGTTTTTTGTTTAGTTTGGGGATAGGCTGGCTGGATCTTTTCTGTTTGGCCACCCATATCCTGCTCTACTCTGCTCTGTAGAAGGAAGTCTACCTCTGTATAGGAAGTCTACCTATAATGACTACATCAGCAGGGTCCCTACCTTCTGGCTTCCAGGCAAATTCGACCCAAGGGCAGTGCTTATGAGAAATCAGGTAGATTGGAGAGAGTGGTCTAGGTATCTAATCCTATCCTAAGGCTGCCTCTCTGCGAGCTTGCTCAGGGAAAGCTGCATCTCTCTGCCAAAGGCCCCAGCTCCCTTTCAGTCCACACAGCACTGTATCAGGGATTCAGTAACTGCTCACTCCCTTCATCCCTCTGGGTGTGGACGAAATGCATGCCCTGTTCCTGGAAGTTTTCCTACATCCTGCTCACACTTTGTAAATAGTCCTTTCTTCCAATTTACTTGCACCACCTATTTCCTGCCTTGACAGATCCAGAGGATTTCACATTACTTTAAGTTTTATACCTAGAGAGAGTTCTTACTTATAGTACTTTTATATTACATAATTTCAAATTTGCATGGTTCCAATTTGCATAAAATCCAACAAATTCCAAAAAAATCCATAGGCCCATCTGTATCAGTAACAGGGTAGAAAATTAAAGCTTACAACAACTTGCCTTACATTCCCCTTTCTAGCTTAAAACGTTAACATTTATAACTTTTGGAGATTTCCTTTTATTCTTTGCTTTTAGCTTAACTAGCGGATGTAAGATTGTCCAATAATGATTCTGCCCTGCTTCATTTTTTTCCTTGGCAAAAAGACAAACATACTTTACAGCCCATGCATTACAACAATCATCGCTTTGCCTATTCAATCATTGGAAATCAATTCCTAGGAAATAATAACCTCTGAAATATTCACAAACAGTCACATGACATGACTTCTTCTTCTACTACAGCACTGAGGCTGATTTTTGTTTTGCTTGACTTCTTCATTTCAGCCCTCCTTGCAGGGTCACTAATTCAGGAGCAGAGAGTTTGGCTTCCACTCCAGCTGAACGAAGCCAACACACACAGTTTGGCCATAGGCAAATGGCTGTCACCAAGAGCTACGGTGCATCTGCTGATTTATAGACACAGTTCCTCATTTCAGAATTTCCCAACCTCAGTCTGGAACTCCCGATCCATCCATTCATTATTGTTCATTGATGTCATTTCCATTTTATCATTTGCAAGAAAATGCATTCTGGAGACATCCTTGGAAAGGGCAGCTTACAGTTCCCTGAGATTCGGGGCCAAAGATCCTGAGTTCAGTGAAAAGGCTGGATAGACAGTCACCCACCTCCTGATGGACAGATAATGTAGCATAATGGCTGAGAATCCTGACTTTATAACAGATCTGGAAGGTAATCCTGGTTCCATGTCTTGTTCTCTGTATAACATGGGTCAGTTACTTAACTGTTTCTAGTTTTGTTTTGTCCTTTGTCAACTGTGATAGTCTTAATACCTGCCTCAATGGCTCTGAGGAAATCAAATGAGATAATAGCAGCAATGCTCTTAGTATTACAGTACATACCACAATGGGCACTCAGTAAACTGTAGATATTGTCAAACAGTGAACACTTGTGTTTTCGGCCGCACAGTGAGCCCCTTCAGATTCAGCACAAATTCCACCTTCCATTGCCTGAGCATAATGCGCAAACAGAATTCCTCCTCTGTTTGGTAAGTTTAGACTAGCTTGTGATCTCATTAACTTTTCCTCACCTACACAGATCTCAGCCATATAAACCCACCACTATGAGGAAGGGCAAAGTCATAGGCACACATGGCTTTTCCCTTATGAGAGCGTTACTTCTTTAGTACAAACACTACTGAAAGCAGTATGGAGATTACTGAAGAAAGTGACAATAGAAATTCCATTAGATCTTGCTATTCTCTTGCAATGTATCTTTGGAAAAGACCAAAAGACATTACATTACAATGATGCATGCAAACCTATGTTTACAGCAGCATACTTCACAATAGCTAAATCTTGAAAGGAGCCTATATGTCCTATGATGCATGCAAACCTATGTTTACAGCAGCATACTTCACAATAGCTAAATCTTGAAAGGAGCCCTATCAACAGATGAACAGATAAAGAAAATACAGCATTTAAACACAATGGAATACTACTCTGCCATAAAGAATGATAATCTTGAGTCAGTGTAGGGAAATAGATACACCTTGAGACCATAATGTAAAGTGAAATAAGTCAGACATAGAAGCTTAAATGCACATGGTTTCTCTTATATGAGAACCCCACAGTATAAATAATTTGAAAAGCAAAATAAAAATGGATAATAGGAATCAGGGAGACAAATCTTTTGCAAATTGGAAAAGGGTCCAGAGAGGGAGGAAAGAGAAAGGAAGAAGAGGGCAAGGAGAAGTAAAAAAATGTAAGATGTGTTATGCACATTACCAACTCCCCAGGATGATGTAATCATTATGTACTGAAATCATGTACTAATAAAAAATTTTAAACTGAAAAAATAAACTCATCATTTCTTGAAGATGAAAGGTTAGGCTAAGCTGGACTTTTATGATGCTTCTCAGAATCGAGGAAGACCCAAAAAATACCATCCAGCCTATAAAATTATCTAACAGCTAAACTGTCCCAGTTTCCTATCTGCTACCTTCTACTGGCATTACTTCTACTGAATTTTCTCTCTGCTCCTTGTCTCCCCAAAAGCTACAAAATATAAATTTAATTCTTTGAGTGGATAGATATCCATTAAAGAATTTTAAGCAAAGAGTATTGAGATTTAGATATTCAAAAGAATATTCTTGGAATGCAAAAGGATAGGGTCAAACCACTTCAGTGCTGTTTGAATGTTAATGTGCATCTCATCTCATCACCTGATGATTCCGTAAAAATACAAATTCAGATTTGCTGTAGGCTTGAGTTGGGAGTCTGGTTTTCTGTACTTTTAATCAATGCTATTAGTCCATGGGCTGCACTTTGAGTACCAAGAAGCCAAAGTATTTACTCCAGACTGATACTTCAAGTTCTGATGAAAGGCAGTTGCCTATATTCTTTCTCACTCTGTGAACTCCTAGGACATAGTGTCTAGGATGGTTAACAGGTTTAGTAACTGCTTTCTGAGAATGCTGATGTTGATTGATGACAACAAAAATATAAAGATACATTACATTATAAAAAATATGCCGATGACTTCTAGATGCTTATTTTTTATTTGAAGGTAGAGAAAATGAACACTGAGTTTTCCTACCTAGTTTACATTTTTCTGTCTGCTATAGTTTGGGTTTGAAATATAAATCCAATGAGCCATGTGTTAAAGGCTTGTGGTGATATTGACAGGTGATGGAATCCTTAAGAGATGAGGCCTAGTTGGAGACCTTAGGTCACAGTGTACTTTCCCTGGAAGAAGATATTTTGTATTGGAATCCCAGTCCCTTTTCTGACTCCCTGCTTCTCTCTGCACAGCCATCGTGAGCCAGTGACTCTGCTCCACCATGCCCTCCCACCATGAATTACTGCCTCATCACAGACCCAAAAATAATTGGCTAACTGACCACACACTGAAACTCTGATACTGCAAACCACAATAAACTCTTCCTCCTTTTCAGTTCATTAATCTCAGATATTCTGTCACAGTAATGGAAAGCTGACTAAAACACAATCCAACAATGTCAGGCTATTTTTAAGGGGCTACCAAATCAATGCTTTTCAACTCAATTGTTTTAGCTTAATAAAAAAGGAGTCACCAGGGAAAGATCCAACTAAGAAAGGGAACTACAAGCCAATCTCACTAATAAACATTGATGCAAAAATCCTCAATAAGATACTGGAAAATAAAATACAGAGGGTCATCAAGAAGATCATACACCCTGACCAAGTCGGGTTTATCCCAGGGATGCAAGGATGGTTCAACATATGTAAATCAACAAATGTAATATACTATATTAACAGAGTCAAGAACAAAACCATATGATGAATAGACGCAGAAAAATCATTCAACAAAATTCAACCCCCATTCATGATAAAAAAACCTACATAAAATTGGAATAGATGGTCTTTATCTACACCTGATAAAGGCTATCTATGAAAAACCAACAGCCAATATCATATGAAATGGTCAAAAACTTAAAACCTTCATGCTAAAATCAGGAACAAGACAAGGACATCCACTGTCACCACCCCTGTTTAATATAGTTCTAAAAACATTGCCACAGCAATTAGGCAAGAGAAAGAAATAAAAGCAATAAAGATAGGAAAGGAAGAAGTTCAACTGTCACTGTTTGTTGATGATATAATACTCTACATAGAAGACCTAAAGAACTCTGCCAAAAGACTTGTAGACTTAGTTGACAGATTCAGTACAGTAGCTGAATTCAAGGTCAACACTCAAAAATCAATATCCTTTTTGTACACAAATAATAGACTCACTGAGAGAGAAATTAGGGAAACAATTCCTTTCACAATAACATAAAAAAATGAAATATCTAGGAATCAATCTAATGAAGGAGACAAAAGATGTCTACACTGAAAATTACAGCACTGAAAAAAGAGATAGAAGAGGATATAAGAAGATGGAAAGACATCCTTGCTCCTGGGTAGAAAGAATCAACATAGTAAAAATGGCCATACTACCAAAACTGCTATACAGATTCAATGCAATCCTGATTGAAACAGCATATTTCACAGAACTTGAGAAAATCCAAAAATTCATTTGGAGCAAGAAGAGACCTAGAATAGCAAAAACCATTCTAGACAACAGAGACATGGCAGGGCGTATCACAATTCCCAACTTGAAACTACACTACAAAGCCACTGTGATAAAAACAGCATTTACTGGCAAAGAAAAAGACCTGGGGATCAACGGAATAGATTAGAAGATGCAGGGTCAGGGATTTAGCTCAGCAGTTCTGTGGCCTGCCTTGCAAGCACAAGGAAAGGAGTTCAATCCCCAGTACCAAAAAAAAAAAAAAAAAAAAGATACAGAAACAACTCCAGACATAATCAGCTACCTCATCTTTGACAAAGAAGCCAACCATCCTTACTGGTTGAAAAATAGCCCCTTTAATAAATTGTGTTGGAAAAACTGGCTTTCAACTTGCCAAAAATGAAAACTACATCCTTATCTTTCACCATACACTAAACTAAAATCCAAGTGGATTAAAGATCTAAATATCAAAATAGAAGCACCAACTTACTGGAAAGTAAATTAGGTAGAACTCTCAAAGACACTGGCATAGGAGACTTTATGAACAAATCCTCAGCAGCACAAGAATTTGCCCAAAAAAATCAACAACTGGGATTTCATTGTATTAAAAAGTTTTTTTAGTGCAAGAGAAATCACGAACAGAGCTAAGAGACAACCTACAATTGTGGGAAAAAATTTTACCAACTACTCCTCAGACAAAAGACTACTATCTAGAATATATAAAGAATTCAAAAAATCAGACCCCCCCAAATACAAAGACCCAATTCAAAAATGGGCAACCGAAATGGACATTTCTCAGACAAAGAAGTAAAAGCAGCAAATAAGTATATGAAAAAAATGTTCCACATCACTGGTCATTTGAGATGTACAGATGAAAACAACACTGAGATTCCACCTCACCCCAGAAAGAATGGCTGCTATTAAGAAATCAACCAATAACAAATGCTGGTGGGGTTGTGGGGAGAAAGGAACCCTTCTCCATTGCTGTAGAAATCAATGTGGAGATACCTCAAAGAACTAGGATTAGAGGTTGATTTGACCCAGCTATCCCTCTACTGGGTATCTTTCCAAAAAAATTAAAAGAGTCATACCACAATAATATGTGCCCCCATATTTTTGTGGCACAGTTTGTAATAGCTAAAAGTTGTAAACAACCCAAATGCCCATCAACTGGAGACAGGATAAAGAAGATGTGGTTTTTTCTATAAAACAGAGTACTACTCAGCCATAAAGAATGAGAAACTAGGGCCGGGGATTTAGCTCAGTGGTTCCATTGCCTGCCTTGCAAGCACAAGGACCCGAGTTCGATCCCCAGTACCAAAAAAAAAAAAAAAAGAATGAGAAACTAGAGTCACTTATAGCTAAATGGATACACACTGAGGCCATACTTTTAAGTGAAATAAATAGTACACACTTGAGTAAATACCAAATAATTTCTCTGGTATGAAAAACTAAATGTGTAAATAAGGTTCAAATTGTATAACTGAGAGTGTGCAATAGGAAGAAAATGGCTAAAGGGGAAGTGGGAAGGGGAGGGGAAAGGAAATAAGGGAAAAATGTGAAAAAGTGGAAACAAAGTCTTTGTAAATAGGGGAGGGTGAAGGGGGTGAAGAGAGGGCAGGGGTATGGGGAAAAAATAAGAACCAAGAATTGTCATGTAAAGGTACAAGAAGATCCCAGTGATAAATGTAACTGTATTGTTTGCTTTAAACGTGCCAAAAAACTTGATGGGAAAAAATTTTAAAAACAAATAATGAGTTGATTCAGTGGGGAAAAAACCTGTTGTCTTGGTTCTCTGACAGTACTGGCAGGTCAGTTTAATGCCTCTTAGAGAGAAGTACTAAGTATCAGAATGCCCAAAGTCCTTTTCTCAGTCTGCTCGTCTTCTCATCCCTGGTCTGATGTGAAAGCCAAGCCATGAAGCTATATCCCCTGTTCTCTGTCACTCACAATTCTAAATCATTCAAATTACATGTAGATTGCTTGTTCAGGTAAACCACATGTGACTTGATATCCATTTCTGTTTCCCGTGCCTTATTTTGAAGGGACCTCAAATTTGAAACTCTTTATAGAAACTCTAAAGCTCCAACTTGTTGCGGGACCAAGAAACCATAAAAATATATGACAACGTGATTTACTACGTGCCAACACAAATTCTAGGACTTTTCCATGCGTTGAAACTCTCGAGTCCTTCCACTTCTCTGAGGAACATAGTGTTATTATCCTGCTCTTCTACAGATGAGTGAACAGCGGCAGGGAAGGGTTCAGTAACTCAAAGGAGGCTGCACAGCCTGAACTTGGGAGCTGTGTCTCAAACCCAAGCAGTGTGGGACCAGGAGCCAGCTGACCTATTGAGGAAGATTGCTATTTGGATTGACAGGAATTGCTTCTTGGGGAGAAAGTAATTCATGTCAATGATTGAAGTTGAGAAGTTTTGATTCAAGGCTGGGAGCTTTGGGCTTTTGTCTTAGTCTATTCAGGCTGCTATGACAAAATACTGTAGACTGGGTGGCTTATAAATAACAGAAATTTATTTCCTAAGGTTTTGGAGGCTGAGAAGATTTAGATCAAGTGCTGGCAGATCTGGAGTCTGTTGAGAGCCTGCTCTCTGGTTCATTGCAGAGAGGGAGACCTAGCTTTCTAGGGCCTCTTTATAAGACGACTAATCCTACTTCTATTTGGTCCCCTGGCCTAATCACTCCCCAGAAGTGTCACTTTCTACTATCATCACATGTGGGATTAGGATTTCAGCACATGAATTTGAAGAAGGAATGAACATTTAGACCACAGGGGCTTTGATTTTTGCTCAACGAAGTACAAGACATGTAAGTTTTTTTTTAATAGTAGATTAGCAGCAGCCTTTATTGTAGCTAAGGGACTGTTTCGTGAATGTGTAATAGATTTCTATAGCTGCATAAAAAATTAACACAACCTTGGCAATTTAAAACAACAAGGGTTTGTTGTCTCACTTTTCCATGGGTCAGGAGTTTCAGCACAAATCAGCTGGGCTGCCTGCTCAGGATCTCACAGAACCATAGCCAAGATATTGGTCAATGCTGTCATCTCACTGGGGGCTTGAGGGCCCTTCCAAGCTCATGTGGTTGCTTATAGTATCCAGTTCCTTGCTCCTAAAGGTCAGCTCTCCCTAGGCAGTGCAACCCTGACAGGGCTAGCAAAAGAACCTCTTATTTTTAAGGCTTTCCCCTAATTAAGTCAAGTCAATCCAATAATCTTTCTTTTGGTTAACTCAAATTCTAACCCATTCTGTAAGTCTACCCCATCACATTCACAGGTCTCTTTCATATTTTATGGGAAAGGATTACACCAGATGTGTATTCCAAAGGGAAGGAATTTGGGGACTTCATCTTAGAATTCTGTCTACCATAATAACAATGACTGTGAAGTCTACTAAGCTTGACATTGATTTGACCTTGTGGGAGCCTGTAAGGTGGGGTCTGGGCCTCAAGGAGAATCTCTGCAACAAGAATTTGATTTTAGGGAAAATAGAACCAGTCAAAGCTAATCCTAAAATTGCCAGAGCTGCAGTATACAATTTTTTTGGATACTGGGATATGGAATAATGGTTTTCTACTTGGACTGGTTCTTAGACATTTCTATAGGCCAAGTCTTCAAACTATAAAGGCAGCCAGCTGAGTTCTTCCTGGCTGCAGAGCACTGATGCTTGTTTTATGACACCACAGGTATCACCTACTCAACATTTGGTCCTTTCCACGTTGTTTAGAACTGCATTCTGGGGTAAAAAGGGGAAATGTGAAAATAGATGACTAATCCACAGCCTCATATGACCCCAACCACTAAACATCAAGTTCATTATGAATTTGTTAAATGCATACATGTAGCCCCCACTTTACATTTCAAGGTCTCTAATAGTGAGACTTTAATTATGAGACTAAAAGGATGGTAGATTTCTCTAAGGAATATACCAAAAGGAATAGGAGCCCTCCTTTCATTAAAAAAAAAATCTATCTCCTTGGGTTTGGACACAGAAGAAACAAAGCAAAAGCCCTTCGAACAAGCTCAGTGAAGTTATTATATGCTGCAAAGATACAAAGTCATCTGAACAGCCTGAAACAGCACCTTTGGAAGCAGTTTTGCCCAGAAATTCAGGGAGGAACTGGAATAGCCATCCAAATAGCCCCCTATGTTTTTATCTAAACATGGCAGAGAGATAACCAGACAAATAAAAGAAGCTAAGCTGCTCAAGCAGGAGGAAAAGAAAATCTACCTCAAGCTTTTAGAGGTAGATGGACACGAAGGGAAGAAGAAAACACAGCCAGCCCCGTGTGTTCAGAGATTAGAAGCAATGCAAGATGCCAGAGCCTGCTGAAGACCCCTCCCTGAACTGCTTGCTAAGGGGTCCCCAGTTCAGAAGCCAGCAGAGACCATGTGCTCAGAGCTGGGTGAAGAGCATCCATCACTAAAACAACTGGAAAAACCACACACAGGAGACAGCTCTTCCCGGTGACCACAGAAACTTTAAGCAGATTCAAGAAGGAACAATCTATCTTAAATGCTCGGAAGAATTCTGGGGTGAATTTCAAGGTACAACCATGGTTATAAATGGAAATGTAGGTATTATTTTGGACCTGAAAGAACATACTAAAGAAATCCAGGGAATTTGGACCAAGAAACCACAACAAAGCAAAGCAGAATGAAACTGGATTAGATGCAGGCCCTAGATTACATTTAGGTCTAATAGGCCGATATCTCCTGGAGCAGAGTCCTCACATCGTGGGAATACAGGTGAACAACTGATGCTGGTAAGATCCAGACATCTGTGGCTGCTTAACTCTCAGTCTGCAAGCCCCCAAGACAACAGGAAAATGAAGACAGAATCCTAAAATTTCAAAGTTTTAATTTGCTTTCTGGGAGAGAAATAGACCTTAAATCAGGCTGGGTAACTTAGGCTGCTACTGCTATAAATTTCTCTATCTGACAACACAGGAATACAGTAACATTCAGTCTCTAAAGAAGGAAATGGTTTGCTTGTGGGGTTTCTGCACGGCCCCCAGCATGGTAAACGGGTGTCATAAGTAACTCCCTTATGAAAATGTCTCCTAATTGAGCTTAAATTCATTCAAATTAAGTTCTTCCTGCTGAGTTTAGGTTATAGAATACTGACAAGTGACGTTTGGATAAAGGTGAACCTGAGCGTGTCTCTTTCCACCCGCTTTCTCACAGTGCTCCCTCGTGGCACTGGATACAGAGTTGGAGGGACACAGTTTGGCCAGCAATGCCTTTACTACACAGGGGTAATTTGCTTATGTTCTTCTAAAAGATGGTAATTTATTCTAAAAGAAAGTGAATGATACATGTAGGTGTCCTGTTAATTCCTGGGACTCATTCAACTAAGAGGCTTTATGTCAGATTAATTTACTTCAAATGTACCAAAGGAATCCCAGATTTTCTGCCTGACAGAAACTCGCCTCTGCTGAGGCCTGAGATCCACCTTGTCCAGCCTGAGGTGATCTTGTCTGAAAAGCATGGCTCCAGCCACTGGACCCAGCAACCTCACCCTTCATTCCTTTCCTCCTCCCAGCTATCCTCCCCAGTCTGCTTCCAACCACTTCCTACTTCCCCATTGTCCGATACGGTAAGCACACTTGGCTATGGAACACTTGAAACCCAGCTTCTCCAAATTGAGTTCTCCT
The DNA here is from genome assembly GCF_012274545.1 of Fukomys damarensis. NCBI lineage: Eukaryota > Metazoa > Chordata > Mammalia > Rodentia > Bathyergidae > Fukomys > Fukomys damarensis. Next base: position 17,751,235 of record NW_022900917.1, on the reverse strand, counting down.
GTAACATTCAAATACACTCCATATTTCAAAGGCTTGGCATGAAAAAAAAAATACTCACTAATAGCTTATATGGATGTCAGGTTGAAATTGCAACTTCAACATCACTTTCACTCTTCCACAGAGCATAATCTGGGGGGTGGAATGTAGCTCAGTGGTAGAGTTCCTGCCGAGCATACAGGAGGCACTTGGTTGGATCCCCAGTACCTCAGAAAAAGCCTCACTTCCACTGTTCTCGGTTAGAGAATCACTTTATAAATGAACCATGATCCTCACAGCTGTCTGTGCTCAGTTCAGCTTTCTGCTTGCACTTCTTGAACACCTGCCACGTTTGTAGTTTGCACTTGGGACAAGGCAGCACACCAAGCAAGCGTAAGGCAGCTTCCGCCATCCAGCAGTTAATAAACCCGGTGTCACCATTTGATTGGAGGCATCTAAAATATGGCCATGATTTCCCCTAAAGGAAAGAACCAAACAGAAACTCCAGGCACAAACTCCGGACTGTGAAAACTATTTGTCTCGTATGACACAGGAGAAGTTTCACAAAGCCTTTGATTCAAGCCACTTATGTCTACATACTTCTAGCCCATTTCATTGTCAAGTAATTGGAGACTTTTTTTTCACATGCTGAATTTTATCTTTTTAAATTTAAATTTTTTATTAGTACATGTTTGCAGTACATAATGATCACATTTCTTATAGGGTATTGGTACATGTACATAACACATCTCAATTCTTTTTTAGCCTTTTCCCCTATCCTTCCTCCATCTCTTGGTCCCCTTCCCATTTGAAAAAGATCTGTCTCCCTATTTTCTATTATGTATCATTTAGTTTGCTCTTTATTTTTATTCATTTATTTAGGTACCGGGGATTGAACTCATGCTCTTTATTTTTATTTTGGGTTTCTCATATAAGGGAAGTCATGTGATATTTAAGCTTGTGCATCTGATTTATTTCACACTATGGTTTCAGGGTGCATCCATTTTCATATAAATGACTCTAGTTTATCCTTCTTCGTGGCAGAGTTGTATTCCATTATGTATATAGATAGCACATTTTCTTTATCCATTCATCTGTTGACAAACATATAGGCTGCTTCCTTCTTGTTTGGCTGATGTATTTTATATTTTGTTATTTTGGTACCTGACAAGAATTACAGGATATCCATCTCACTAGTGTAGGCAACTTTGTGAAAAAAGGCAAGCAACATGAATCAACTTAGAAAAACAACAGCAACAACAAAAATCTCACAATATAACCCTGTACTTTGACTAGTTAGAGCATCTGGGGGCTGTGCCTTAATGAGTCTACATGGCAACATTTTCTCTCCATTCTTTCCTCACAGAAAATCCAGAGCAAACCCCACTTTAACAGCAACCCCCCTCCATGATGAAAAATATTCCGAGGAATTAGCTCTTCTCTTTTCCCCTTTCACCCAGGAAGTAATCATTCCAGCTCAAAAAATTATCAAAGGATAATCTCACTCATAAATTATATGCTTTGGCCACATGGTTTTTAGCACATATTAGGGATGGGATTTAGTTTCAGTTCTCTTTCCTTTAAAAAAGAAGGATATTTTCCTTGAAGCATTTAGTGTTTGTAGCCCAAATATTTTCTTCTCACTGCACTCCCCAGGCCTGCCTTTTAGATATAAATGTCCCCAATAGATTGCAGCTAGGGGCTTAACATGCCCGTGTTTATCCCAAAATGTGTATTTCCTTTCTCCTTCAGCACATGCTGCAGTTCATGTCTTTCCCAATCCTTTTTTATCTCAAAGGAAATAAGCTTTATCACTTGGAAGTATGTCTCATGTCACAACACCAGGTCAATAGTAATCTCACTGATCACTTAGGTAATCACAAAGGTCAGTGTCAGACACTCAGTGCAGGACTTAGAGTGGAGAAAGATGAGATTGTAAGGAGCAAGGTCATTCACTGCAAAGAATCAAGAAAGCCAAGCCTGAGTTTCAGTGTGGAGATCTAATTTGCTGGGATCTCTATCAGAATCTGGGATCCCTCTAGGCAGGAGCAGAAGGACTCTGAGCCCAGACTCTGATTTCCATCAACCATGGCTTTACTTGCCATGTGGTGACACGAGCAGTCCTGAACACACGCACACCTTCTCAGGCTTCCGCACCCTGTGGTCTCTACTATTCTCTCTGCTTAACACTCACCTCCTTGTTCTGCACACACTTACCCCGTTCCCTACTCACCTACTCCACCTGCCTACCCTAGAGATGCCTTCTCTGACTTACTCCAAGCCACCTGCCTGCCCATCCTTGGGCCAAATGAATGGCCTCTTTGCCTCAATTCCCTGCTGCTGCTCTTTGTGCAGATCACCAGCCACGTCACTGTGGTCCAGGGGGTCAGCCTCCTCCCCGAGCCGTACTCTGTTCAGTGGAGGAGCCAGTCTTGTTGCACATGGGGCCTAGCAGAAGATCTGGACCTAGCAATCCTCACCCAACATTTTTCAATAGCAAGTCTTACTTTCAGTCAATTTTTGTGTGTTTAGAACTATGATAGGACAGGTCTAGAGGGAGACTTGATGAAATCTCTTCCCTTACACAGCCGAGAATCTAAAGCAGGTGTACATACCCAGTACCGTGACACGGCAGACCAGTTCTTCAGTGGGAAAGGAAGTGATGCAGGAGTTAGGAGAGGTGGGGTGCAGTGAGCTGGGGTGACAGCCCACTTGTCCTTCCTGTCACTCATTCATTCATTCAATAAGTACATGCTGCAGATAATGATTTAGGGACCAGGTACAGGTACGGGAGACAATGAAACAGACAAAAGTCCCTGCCTTCATGGAACTTATACTCTATTAGGCAGAAATAGTCGATCCATTTCAAACAATCCCTGAGAAGTCACTTTCTAGCCCAATAAAGGGAATCAAGATACTGGACTTGGTGAATCTCCTTCTTTCTGCTATGTATACAGTAACTAACCCAGCCAGCTGGGCTGTTCAGCTGAGTAAAAAGCAGAAGGCCTGCTTGTGAATGTCTCTGTCCTGTACCAATCAGATTTATCTTGTTTCCTTCCTGTTCCCAAACCCACCCTCCTTTCCTTCTCCAGAGAGATGTTCAGGCCATACCTGCCCACATCAACCCACAGGCAGTGACGGGACAGGATTGTGTCGCTGTGCACTGCTCACTGTTCTTTTAGGAAACCAAATCAGAAGCTTGATGTGCCACGGCCTCATGGCAGGCGTCTGGCTTCCCACTTGCTTCAGCATAGTTCTGAGCACCCTGGTCACTGCAGAACACAGCAAGATACATAAATATTCCATTCTTTCTTTCCATGGGTATTTAATGAGCACCTACTAAGGTCTAGGCCGTACATGTGTCACTGGAGAGTCATTGGTGGGTGAAGCAGATGAGGACCCAGGTCACTGGCTCAGCACAGACCACTGGCAAAGGGAGATGAGCTCTTGCAGTTTCCCTGTGACGGGGAAGCAATTCTTCTTCTGTGAGTACATGCTGCCCTCGGTAGGACTGAGTTAGCGTGCTGGCCAGGGACAAAATGGGGGTGCTTGGGGGTGGTTGGTTGCCGCTTTGGCCACAACTTCTTCACCCGTTTCCCTGACTCACACCTCCCTCACCCGAGGTGCTTTCCAAGTGCTCTGCTACTGTGCTTTTCAAACTATGTACTTTCTTGTTGCTGTTCTTATCCATCTCCTCACACTGACCTTCACAAAGTCGCAGACTTTCCTCCATCTCTGAATTCCCAAAATACCTAGAAAGTGAGACTTAGCAAAAGCCTCGGGCATAGCAGGTGCTTGATAAAAATCAATCAATAAAAAATTATTGCTTGATCACACGATCAAATTATTAGGAAAAGCTCCAAAACTCACTTCATATGGTCTAGAACTGTAGTTGCACTAGTGCTAATAATTTGGCCCATCTATACAATGGTAGGAAAACAGACTTCTACGTGACCAGTTTGTGCTATTTGCTCCATAGCAGTCTTATTATCTTACTGCTTTTGCTATTCAGCCCTAAGGTCAGTTAACCACTGCAGCAGCAACCAGAGGATCACTTTCTTTATTAAATGGGATCAGTGTTTTCTGTTCCTCAAGAAAATCATCTTGGGGCTGTTGAGCCATTTTTTTCAAACTACCATGGATCAATGCCATCTACCCGGCTTCCCATGTTTAGGCGAGAACTTCAAAGGCAGGGTTCCTTTTTCTTTCTTCTTTTTTCTTGGGAGGGGTGGTGTTCAGATAGGGTCTCACTATGTGGTCCTGGGTGGCCTTGAACTTGCCTCGATTCTCCTGCCTCAGCTTCCTGAGTACTGGGGTTATAGGCTTGCACCACCTGCCCAGTGGCAGGGTTTCTTTTCCTGGGGCAAGTTTACCTGTGACTGCCATCTTCATACTAACTCTCAGTGTCCAGAACTGTTTCAGCTCTGAGAAGTAGTCAGAAACTTTTCATCCCATGGCTTAACAAATGTTTACTGAGGGACTTGGTGAGTGAATCATTTGACAGACTTGTGCATAAACTTTGAAAACAGTCATACAAGAGTTATTTAAAAGGTATGTGTCACAGCTAAAACATCTTTTAAAATAATCAAGCTAGCAGTTTTTATCAATGTTGACTTTCTGTTCTCAAACTAATCATCTGCTTATGTAACTGACCTTATTAAGGCTGTTGCCACCTTCTTAAATTATCTTTGGAAACCAAAGTCAAACCCAAATCCAATTTATAATGGTGCCTGGTTCAGAAACTCCATTTTAATGGAGCCAAAATTCCCTACTGAGCTCAGAAAGCCAACTCAAATCCTTGTTGGAAAAAGAAGAGACGTGAATCAACGCAATAAATGAATAATAAGACAGTCAATGATCAACTTAGGCATGAAGGTAAAAATAGAAATGCCAACTGAAGTGTGTGCTGCTAATTTTCTAATACAGGATGAACATTAGGTGGTTGGTGAAAATTTTGGTTTTGACATTTACATGAAAGATAACTGTAGCAAACCAAAGGACTATAGGGTAATATCATGGCAATATCCCATGTGCAAATAAAAATTATCCCCAATTAGAAATCATAGCCAGGGGCCTGGAAGATTCCCTTCAGTGTAGTATAAACATCAAATAGAATATTCTACTAGATTAGGGTCTAAAAAAGAACAAGTCATGGAATCACTCCCCAGACACAGGCAGGGATACTTACTGACACAATTCCCAGCCACACTAGTCAGAGGGTCAGTGAAATGAAGTTGGCAACCAAGCTTTGAGGCTACTGGCAGAGAAAAAGCATCCCCATGGAAGCATGCATAAGGCACAACTTGAACAAACCCACAGTCAGAAACGGGGCTCTTTGGGCCCAGAATGTAAGCCAACCTCTGAAAGGAGTAGAACTTCCAACAAGGATTACTGATCACAACGAACCAAAGGCCAATCTTGGATTGCCAGGTCAGAGACTCCTAGAAGGCAGAAAAAGCTAAATGGTGATATTACTCGTAAAGGACATTTGCAAAGTCTACCGCGTTGCCTTACCCAAAGTCAGCTTTCAGTACAATTTGATGATTCAATCATATCAATCATAATTACATATTACCGTCAGCAGATCCTGGTTATATGGGGCCTAAAAATTAGAGTAAAGCCCTTCTTTTAAAAAAATATGAAATGTGCAATATATTATTAGGCATAAAAATGAACATTTATTTAGAATGAAAGAAGAAACTAGGAGTATAACAAAGTTGACTACCACTGCAAATGTCACAAAATCCAGGAATACAATATTTTGTTAACTAACTACCCAACATATTTCTGTGATACTTTCTTCCTACACACAGTTTCAGACTAAATACTCTCTGATTAGCTCTTCATATAATAACAATTATACTGTCTTTTCTAGAAAAAAAGCAGAAAATTTAGCTTTTTACTAGAAAAATGTGGTTTTGCATTAATTGCTAATAATCTAGAAAAGTTACTTTCCACTTCACAACTTGTGATAACCTTACATAAATTTTTAGCACTGTTGTTAAATGTGGGGAAAGTCTTACCTAGTTGCTTTTGTATAAGCTATAAAATTTCTCGGTATTTCTTGATTAATTTTAAATACTGCCAGAATTCATGAAACACGTTCAATGAAGACAATGTACTTTAAGATCACCACTGCGGTTTTCTTGTTTTGTTTTGTTTCCGGTATGGGGAATTGAACTCAGGACCTTGCACTTCCTAGGCAAGTGTGGCACCACTGAGCTAAAGCCCCAGCCCACCATTGTGTTTTTGAGCTACATAATTGTGCAGCAAGTTTCCCTTATGCTACCCAATGATTCAAAGATGAATATGGATACAAATTTTGTTTAGTAGAACACTTGTATCTTGAAACTGTTTCTTACATGCTGTTTCATCTGAAACTAATAGACGTCATCAGGACAAGATATTAAATTTACAAAAGCACAGTCAAGCATGTGCAACTTGACATTTTGAGGAATCCTTTCTTTGAAGTACTGCCGTGAGCGTGGTCCTACAAACACAGGCATTCAGATAAATTCTCTTATACTGATCATAATCCAAAAAATGTAAGGTATGTTACCAGGGTACATTCCACATTTTTTTGAAAAGTTCAAAATTCCTTAATTTATCATTCCTGGTACCACTACCACAATTTACAGTGCAATATACCTGGTGTAATGAAAAGAAAAAGAAAAAGACAAAGCTACAACAGATAAAAGACCTCAGAAATGTACATCTAATTGACACTACATTACATTAATCAATAGCTGCACTTTTTGCAAACTGTGGCTCTGATAGTCCTGAACCAGAAGGGTTTCCTGTTTAAGCTGCAGTAACTTTTCTGACTATGGATCATCGTTCCTTTTGTGGCAGATTTCTACAGTTCCGCTAATGCATTTGGGACGACTATCTCAAAGTAACCTGTAACTCCTCACTCTCTCTCCTGCTAAGAACTATAGCCCTTTTTTCTTGTTTGTTTTTTTTTTTAAACCTTCTGCTACCATATCCACCACTTCCACCAGCAGATCCATAACCACCACCGTAGGGACAGCCAGGGCTTCTTCCACCAAAACTGCCCCCCTTCATGGGTCTATAATTTGATTGCTGTTGACCACTATAATTTCCAAAGTCATTATAGCTTCCACCACCACCAAAATTCCCTCCTTCATTGTAACCATCATATCCTCCTCCACCACCACATCCACCACCTTGGTTTCCATATCCTGGTTCACCACCACCATAGCCTCCTCTACCACTGTAACCAGGACCACCGCCATAGTTTATATCCACCATCACCTCCTCCATAACCACCTCTGCTACCAGCACCTCCACCACCATAGCCTCCTCTTTCATTGAAGTTTCCATCACGGCCAAAATTCCCTCTACCACGTCCAAAGTTTCCTCCACAACCCATGAAATTGCCAGATCCACCTCCACAACCTCTTTGTGATCCAGCAGACAGCATCTCTTGTTTAGAAAGGGCCTTTTTCACTTCACAATTAAGCCCACTAATAGGGTAGTATTTCTGAACAACAATTTCATCTACTGTGTCATGATCATCAAAAGTTACAAAAGCAAATCCTCTCTTTCTCCCACTCTGCCTGACTTCCATAACTTCTATGGTTTCAATCTTGCCATACTTTTCAAAGTAATCTCAAATTATATATTTCTGTATCCTCCTTAATACCACCAACAAAGATTTTCTTCAGCGTTAGATGGGCACCAGGATTTACCGAATCCTCTCTAAGAACAGCTCTCTTTAGTTCCACTACAGCCATCAATTTTGTGTGGTTGAGTACACATTGCAGCATCCACCTCTTCAACACAAGAGTAAGTCACAAAACCGAAGCTCCTGGAGCGTTTTGTTTGGGGATCTCTCATTACCCCAACCTGTGAGTGTTCCCCATTTCTCAAAATGTTATCTTAAACTATCATCTGTAGTTTCAAAGCTCAGACCACCAATAAACAGCTTCCTCATCTGCTCTGATTCCTTTGGATCATGCCCCCCACCCCCCGCGACGGCCGGAGTCGGCTGGATGCGACCAGGCGGCGGTTTTACTTCCATTTTAAGACCAGACTCGCCTCATCCAGCTCCAGTTCAGTAACATTCCACATTTTGAACTATATTTCTGGCAGAAAACTCCAATTTAACTGAGACTTTTGATTGGCACCTAATGATCTAATTATGATTTTACACATCTCACGACTCAAATAAATTTCCCCAGATTAGTCACACCTGTTTCTTTCCCACGGAAGCACCAAAAGACATGTGCAGACTATGGTGAGTCAGCTGGGCCTGCCTTTGTGTCACTTCTCTCAGTTAGTTGGCACAGCAGGGAGGATTCAGAGAGTTATCCACACCCGGAGAGCCAGAAACTTGGCTACCCATGCAAGTAAATATATCCATGTAAATATACCCTACTAAATTAAATTAAGTATCTCTCCAACTTTACATCCCCTTGGTAGAGGCTCAGAAAATCCACAACCATGATAAAGTCGCCTGGCCTAAGGGAAACTCAAAGAGGAAACAGAGCCCTTAATTGATTAGGGTTAAAATGCCATTTTGCAAGCCAGGCATGATGGTGCACACCTATAATCCCAGATACTTGGGAGGCTGAGGCAGGAGGATTACAAGTTCAAACCCTTGAACTTGCTTGGGCAATTTAATGAGACCTTATCTCAAAGTGAAAAATAAAAAAGGGCTTGGAATATATCTCAGTGTGGAGACACTAGATTCAATGCCCTGAACCCCCAAAATAAACAAAAAGCACTTTGCAAATTTTACAAAAACATAAGCATTTGAACATAAAGCTGGAGACCCTAGCATGCTTTTGAAATGGGCCTTGCATGTGAGGTTCTTAAAGCTTTACCTTTGTGAATGTCATGGTCATTCTGCCCCTGTGCACTGGCCTTTGTATCCCTCCTGGGTAAACACAGGCACACAATCATCAGTGTCACCTTTCGATGTGAAAGGCAATGGTTGGTCACATGGACTGATGGAAAGTGTATTTGTTTTTTACAACTGTCACTACAGAGGACATGAAGGGAAAATGGATAGCAGGGTAGTGGATGAGTTGGTGAAAGGATGGATGGATGACAGATAAATGGAAAGATGGATGGTGGATGGATAGACAGATGGAGCGAACAGTACCTAGTTAAAAAAGATCACAGAGTTAGTGTTAGTTGCATGGATGACTTCATGTGGGGGTCACACACATACAGATAGTTCTAGGCTGGTTTTTTGATGGTCTTCCTACATTGAATTAATCCAAGAGCAAGGAAGCCACATAAGGTTCCCTCCTATCTGCCAACCAGCATGAAGAGAGGCTACTGAGGCCACATCTATCTGGACTTATCAGAAATGATAATGGGGCCATCATGTTAGTGATCCTACCAAAGGTGGGGAAGTAAGAAGTACAGTAGGAATATCTGCAATCCTTTTCCTAGAAGTCACTGTGGGCCTGGCCCTGCTGGGATGCGGGGGGATCACATTATCTGAGCTATAGTAGAAAGCAAGCCACAGGAGCTAGGAAAGGAGAGACCTGATAGTAACATTTTTGAAATGCCATTTGCCACCTGTGCTGACTGTGATTACACTAAGGCTGACAGCTGTGTGATTAAAGGCACTGAGATGATTAGTCTGAATGGGCTTCGGGCTCCTGGCTTTTTTCCCAATGATTTTCAATGGTAATAATAACACATTTAGTAACATCTACATAGGAAGAGAATACAAGGGGACTTCTATGCCCACCTTAACCAGGCTTGTGTTCACCCTGACAATGGCCACATCTCACTAAATTGCTACTCGTGCAAGCCCCTTTTTCATTCCTGCAGCATGATTTCTTTTCACAGGATGGCTTAATGCAGAGCACCTGGAGTCTGATGAACCATCATCTGGCAGTAATTGAAGGTAAAGAGTAAACCTTCAAGTTCTGAAGCTTGCTGTGAATAATTTGGTCTCCTTACAAGCCATAAAGCTAAGCTGTCTCCATTTACCATACCGTGCCTCTTGCAAAATCATCCTCTATTTGTCCAAGAAGCATCACTTTTTCTATTAAAAAGAAGAGAATCACTTCGATTCCAGCTAGACTTGAAACCTAGAAGCTGTTTCATGTTCTCTGAGAATTTGAATAGCTCAGAAGCTGAAGCAAGGCAACATAAAGAAGATGTAGAGACAACATAAAGTCACTGAGTCTGTGCTGTACAGCTCTGTCCTTGGTAGGAAGTTGAGCTCCGTGGCCTTTTCAGGCAACCTTTGGGGTTATTTATGATCCTTAGTGCATGAAGTAGGGATGCTTCGAGATTCTATCACCTGTCAATAACCCCCAGATCCAAGCTCATATGTCTCTGTGTGTATATCTACTTTTAGGTCTTTTAACTATCTTTTAATGAATTTTATTAACATATTCTATAGGAAGCGTGTATATCTTTAAAATTTATTGGTGCCCTTATTTCTGGGTGCTGTTTTGATTTTTTTATTTCATTTTTAAAATGTTATGCTATACATACATTCAATTGTTTGGCTGTTATTCTAGTACTTCTTTTTGTTGGTTGCTTTTTTGGACAACTAGCTAAACTTATTAGTCCTAATAATTTTTATAGACACCTTTGAATTTTCCATGTAGACAATTTTATATTCTATTACAAATGACACTTGGCATTATTCTTTTCTGGTCAGATTCTTTCCCCTTAAACTGACTCAAGTTGGGACCACCTACTGCATTGCTTTCTAAGCCATTATCTGTTCTCCAGTAGAGGTGATCAACACTTGGTCTTATTCCTGATGCTAAAGGGAATATTTTCAATATTTCTCAATGTGTATGCTTATCATTGAAATAGATTTTTATGAAGTTAATATAATTTCTTCCAATATCAAGTTACTGAGCTCATATCATAAACACATTCTGAAATTTTAGCAATGTTTTTCTATAGCCATTGAAATAATTTTACAGTTTTCTTCTTTAACTTGCCAATGTTTTTCATGATATTAGTTGGTTTTCTGTTAAACTAACCTTGCATCTTTGATTTGCATGAACTGCTGAATTCAGATTGCTAATATTTTGGGGGGAGGTTTATATCTATGATCATGAATGACACCGGATTCTAATTTGCATTCCGTACTGTCTCTGTCAAGTTTGGATATTAAGATTATGCTAAACTCATATATTTTAGCCAGGTGTGGTGACCCACGCCTGTAATCCCAGCACTCAGGAGCCTGAGACAGGAGGATCCCTGTGAGTTCAAGACCAGCCTGAGCTACAAAGTGAGTTCCAGGTCAGTCTGAAATATATAGTGAGACCCTGTCTCAAAAAACAAAGAAAAACAACAACAAAAAAAAACTCATATATCTTGGAAGAATTTTTAAAATGTCGAGATTATTTGTCCTTTGAATTTTAAGAGCACTTAATAGGAAAACTGGATCTGAATTATTTTTGTGCTAATATTTTCATATTACTGAATGTCTTTATAGATTAAATAATTATTGAAATTATCCATTTCCTCTTGAATCAATTTTGGTGTGTCATGTTTTCCAGGATTTATCAATCTCAACTAAATTTTTTAATTTATTGGTATTAAGTTGTTCAGAAGTTCTTATTTTCTTTTAAATAACTGCACTATCTTTGATCATATATTTTACATTTATATTTCATTAATTTAACATTTCCACTGTTACTTTGTTCCCCCCCGTCTCTCTCTTTCTCTCATAAATTTTTCAATGCAGTTTAATTCCCCTTTAAAAAGTTTTAGCTTTGTTGGTCTCCCTTATTCCATATGTTGTAGTTTCTGCTTTTATCTTTTATCTTTTTTTTTTTTTCCAGTACTGAGGATGAAACTCAGGACCTTGCACTTGCTAGGGAGGTGCAGTAGCACTGAACTAAATCCCCAGCCAGATCTTCAAAATTTCTTTCCTTCTACTTTCTTTGGGTTTACTTTGCTGCTCTTTTTCTAACCTCTTAAGAATACTTAGTTCATTAATTTTCTACCACAATTCTTGTGGCATTTATATAGCTATTTAGTCTATAAATTTTTCTCTAAATATAGCTTTAGTGGAAATTTTTTAAGTAATTTTTTCAATCCTATTCTAAATAAACTATATTTCTCCTTTTCCTTTGGCCTTGGAATGGTTAGAAGTATACTTTACAATTTCTAAATAGAGGAACATTTTTAATCATATTTTTTATTTTCTCTTTGTAGTTTAATTAAGCTATTATTAGAGAATATGAGCTATATCATAAAAGTCTTTTAAATTTTTTAAGTCATGCTTTGTAGGCTAATATGTGGTCAGTTTTCATAAATGTGATTTGTGTTACTCCAAAGAATGACTGTCATTTTTTTTTTTTTTTTTCCTTTTTTGGTACCGGGGATCGAACTTGGGCCTTTGCACTTGCGAGACAGGTGGTGGAACCACTGAGCTAAATCCCTGGCCCCAAGAATGAGTGTCTTGTAAGTGACTGATGTGGTATTCCTTTTATAGAAATGATTGATCCATGATTAAGTAAAACATTCCTTATATTATGCAAATTATCAATGTTACACATTTTAGTATGTCTTATAAATCCTTAGTCATTTTTTAAGCCCATGGGTTCTTACTACTGAAGATTTATTAAAACCTCCTACTACAGTGGTGGATTTGTCTAATATCCTTGTAAACTCCTTCATCTATTTTGAGGCTACATGATTAAGATTCATATAAACTTTGAATTATTATTTCTATTGAATTTAACTATCTCAAAGTATTTCACTAGAAATACTTTTCTCCTATGAGTTATTTTAATGTTGATAAAGTTAACCAATTTTCTTTTAGTTATTGTTTTCCTGGTGTATCCTTTTGCCTAGCCAGAAACAGAATGTTAGATTTTGTTTTCTATTCAATGTAATCATAGCTGTCTTTTAACTGGAATGTTTAATTCACTTTCATGCAATGTAATTACTGATTAAATTGTTTTATTTCTTGTCATTTTAATTCTATTCACCATACTTCATAACCTTTTATCTTTTTCAATTCTTTGTTTCTATAATCTAGATAATTTCTTTTATCTTTCATTTCACTAATACTGCAGTATATGGTTAAATGCACAAAATTCATATCTTAATTTCCAATTCGAATATTTATTGTTTTAAAAGATTCAACTTTACTCTGTGTCAGATTTTCTTGCCTATGCTTTGTAGATTCTTTCCACTGCTTATATTTTCAAGCTGTCTTTTACTCTTTGAAACATATTAACTATACTTAGGAATATCTAGAGCAGTGATGATGAACCTTTTAGAGGTTTCAATGATAAACACTGCCCACTTTGGCATTTGTGCCATAGGTTCGCCTTCACTGATCTACAGTATTTATAGCTCTGTTTCTGTTCTATTGGTGCCTTCGATCTTTATAATTTTTTTATGATGACCTACTCAGTTTGCTTGCAAATTTGTTCTTGGGAATTGTTTAAGGCCTGGGATGGAGACAGATTTTTCCCAAGATGATTTGCATTGACTTCTGCTACATTCCTGGAGGCCTGTCACTGTAAGTCTAACCTTAAATTAAATTTTTGAGTCAATGTTTTTTGAGCTGGCAAGTTCACATAAATTCAGACTTAAAATTAGCATGAGGCTTTCTTTGACTAAAATTTCTGAGAGGTCTTTTTATTCTGATTGGCTAGAAATAATTTCCTCTGCAATCAGTAGTGAGAGAAGAGACCAGGAAGCCCTAGAATATCCCAGCTCTATAAAGACAGATTATGTTGTTAATTCCCCATGTTGCCTGTTCTCTATTTCCTATGAAGCCAGGGGAAAAAAAGACTAAGTCAACCAGAATCATCAATTCTACACAAAACATCATAAAACCTATTGTGACCCTAATATGGAAACTATGTCACCCTGTGCTTTTACAGTCACTGTACAGTATATCTCAGAATGTTAGAGGTTTTTTACATTATCTATTCAGATTAATGTTTTGACTTAAATTCAAAGGTAGTTGTTATGGCTTGCATCTAGATGCATCCCCCACAAAGCCTCATGTAGTCTCATAGGTGGGGCTTTTCAGAGGTGGCTGGATCTAGAGTATGTGATGCTGGGATTAAATGTCTAATGCTAGGATTAAGGGTGCCCCACCTTGAGTGTGAGTGCTACTTACCATAAGAGCAGTTAACCTGGATAGAATATAGGGGACAGAAAGAGAGCTGCTTTTATCATTTGCTGTTTTGTTACTTTGCTGCTTGCTGCCTTGTGCCCTCTGCCTGCCATGAACTGTTTCTCCTCTGCCCTGCCACCCTGCTTTGGAGCCAACTATGAACTGAAACCTCTAAAAACTGTGAGCTACAATAAACCTCTCCTCCTTTAACTTTGGGTGTCAAGTGTTTTGTCTTAGCAAAAAGAATTGTGTTTTGATAATTCAGCTATGACTGTTCCTTAAAAATAAAGAAGGCATTAGTAAGAGCAGAGACTGGGGAGAATATTGTGTGATGCAGGCAATGTCCTTAGCAGTATTCTGAAAGAGGAAAGCTTGCACCTTAGAAATCTCAGGTGTAACCCCTTAATTTTACAAATGAGAAAATGAAGGATAAAAAATGCAATGTCCTATGACACATCACACAATCAATAAATGGCCAGAGTCCATCTAAATTTCAATTCAGCTTACTTCCCTTTTAAACCAGTGTGTTTCATACTGTAATATGTGAATAGTCTCCCCATAAAACACTCCTCAAAGGATTCTTTGGTCAAATAAATTTAGGAAATTCTGTATGTTAGATCTCCCTCTTGGAGACTTAAAAAGTATATAACATACACAGATCTCAGACATTATGAATATGAAGTAAAGAATCACTTCCCAATGTAATTTAACAATAACAAAACAACCTTTTTCTAAACTACAGAACACCTATTAAAACCACAAGGGATATTTGTATTCCCCAAAACAATTTAGGAAATGGTCTCCTGATGAAAAGTCATATCTGCTATCTTCTGAGTAGCCTAAAATTCTATGCAACCATTACATCCCTAATAAAACAAAGGGAACCCTGTGTACATATTGTATTCTTACATTTGAAGTTGGCATGCCTAGAGGTCTGCATCAAAAATGTGTTCCAAGCCAGGTGTGGTGGTGCACACCTGTAATCCCAGCATTTGGGAGGCTGAGTCAGGAGGATCACTGTGAGTTTGAGACCAGCCTGGGCTACACAGTGAGTTCCAGAGCAGTCTGAACTACACAGTGAGACCCTGTCTCAAAAAAACAACAAAAAAGATGTGTTCCTCATCATTAATTTGAACCTCCCATTAAACAAAAATTTTAATTTTTTTAATTTTAATCTTTTAAAAATGTATTAGGAAGAACTTCCACTTCAACTATATTAAGAGTATCCTTCATCAGACCACCTCTCCTGCTAAGAACAATTGTAAATGCTGAATAGGACATAACAAACAGCTGCTTAAAACTGCTGCTGCTGATAGATATTAGTAATCAGTCAATGGACCAAAAATTGCTAGGCCAAGACTCAGGAGAAAGGGGTAGTTCTATGAGCCTAATCTCCTCTGTAGATTTGTAAACAAAGTAGTTTAGGAAGCCAAAAATAAAGTGACTGTTGGTAGACTCATGAGACCACAGAAATAAAAACTGAAGTTTTAGGTGACAAATATGATAATGTCTGAAATCCTAAGGTCCTGGAGAAAAGGAAGCAAGAGCTAAGTGGGACTAAAATCCTGTCCATGTGACTTTCCTTAGTAAACAAATCCTATTCTTAATATTTATTAAAGAATTTGATTAATAAAAATCATAATGAAAGTCTTCCCTCTTAAAAATACCAGCCCAGATGGCTTCTCCAATTTTTTCTAAATATCTTTCGTAATGTATTCATTGTACACATACACATCCAGATAACAATAATAAATAGTGTCATGAGCCCAGAATAACCAAGATACCAAACCTGATAGAATGGTTAGGGACAAAATCATCAATCACATAATAGAAACAATATTAGCAAATCCAATCCAGCACAAGTAAACTGTATCATACAACACAATCAAGTCAGATTTATTTCAGGACTGGAAGACTGATTAAACATTCTAAATCAGCACTTAGAACTCAACACACTAGCACAGTAAAGAAGAAAAGCTATGTCAATCTCAGTAGATACAGAAAAATACTTAAAAGTCAAAGGCTATTCCTTATAGAAACTCAACAACTAAGCATGTGAATCTGCTTGATACAATGCATTTCTTGATAAAGTATATTCACCTAATAAATTTATATACAAAAGGCCTACAGCAAGCAACCTCGGTGTTTTGCTTTTAAACACTTTATTATTAAATTTCAAATCCATCCTTCTTTCTTTTACTTTATGATGGGAAATGAGACTGCAGATCACATTTCTGTTTTGCCAATGGGTTCCACATGAAGCTGTATGGAGAAGTGGTAGAAGACAAGGCTTTGGGGCTGGAGGAGAAAGGGTCTTTATCCCTCCTGTTTGCTCCCTGTTTCTGTCCGAACTAATGCATCAGAAACTCTTTCTCATGGCAGGGACATTTGTTTCTAATAGCAGCTGTTGGCTCGAGTCTGCAGTTTTTCCTGCAGCATCATCTCCTGTGTGCCAACCCCCCAACCCCACCAAAGATACCAAGGCCAGCCCTGGAGTTACCCCTCATTTAGAGGTCTGAATCTCAGCTCTAGGGGCCTGCCCCCTTAAGGACCCCAGGGGCAGCCCTAGTCAGGTAGAAAGCAGTTCCCAGGGTTCTTCACCCTGAACCCAGAGAAACCCTTTTTCTAAGCTTGTAACTTTTTATGAATATGGATTTTTCCCAGCCATGGGGTGGTAGCTATTTCCTGTGGTTAGTACCTCTTGTGATACCTACTGTCTCTTCTTTGCCTTTCTCTTCTCCAAAATTGGACTAAAAATTCTTTAAATTTACTCTCTTAAGAGGAAGGGCATAAGTGTAAGAGGCAGGGTATGTAAGGGAGGACAATGGGGAGATGGCTATTATCCAAATGTTATATACAGCTGGTGTTGGTGGTATAGTGGTGAGCATAGCTGCCTTCCAAATGTTATATACATATATGAAAATACCACATTGAAGCCCAGTATTTTGTAAAATTAATAGATGCTAATAAAAATATTTTAAAATAAATTCACTCTCTCGAAATAATTGGTATGATTTCTGTATCCTAACAGACACTGACTGAGAAAATGTTTAATGGTAAAATCCTGAAAGTGCTCCTTTCCCCAGAAGGGGAATTAGCATAGACACTGCTGGTATCCCTTCTATAAACTGACATGCTAGGAACCAGCCAGTTGAGACCAGAAAAAGAAATAAAAGGTAGAAGGATTGGACAAGAAATAAATGCTTTCAATGACCTAATTGTATACATAGAAAATACAAAAAAATGTATCTATAAATTAAAACTAAATGGATTTAGCAAGATTCTTAGGTAAACATACCCAGGTCAATATGGAAAACTAAGTTCTATTTCCAAATACCAGCAATCATATAATGAGAAAATGAAACTTTTAAAAAAGATAATACTTACAATGATAACAAGATTATCCAATATCTATACATTTCACAAAATGATGTACAAAGAACTACTGACAGAAAGTTTAAAAGACCTAAACAAGCTAAAGGTTAACATTGACTGATCAGGAATACTACTTTACACTGCCATGAGTAGAAAATAAACTATTGGCTAAGCTAAAGAAATCTAGGATTTATTTGTTTTATATGTTATTGAGATACATTTATGTATTAGGATAAAAAGTTTTGGCTGAATACACAAGCCAATATGACATTTTCTCAGATTTATTGTCTGGCACCTAAAATGAGGTTGCATTTTAAAGCATTTTAGTTGAAAATCAGCATCTCTTTCCTCAGATTTTGCTCTGCTCAGTTCAGTAAGCCATGAGGCTTTCCTATTCATTGGGTTTTAGGGATGGGCTGAACTAAATTGGTCCCAAGACCATTCTCGTGTCCAAGGGAGGGAAATCTGGGAGGAACCCTGCTTTCATCATCTTCCTTCCCTTAATCTCTGACATAGTCCTACTAAAGGGCAGAGCATCAGAGACAAATCTGCCTTCCTTCCTTCCCCCTGGTACTTGGAGAACATCTGCTCTAATCCACAGCTTCTGATTAAGGGAAATTGATCATGTGATTCCCTTCTCTGGCTAAGTGATCATGTGACCCAGAGCAAGCTGATGTATTTCTTCATGGCAAACAACAATGGAGACTACTGTCTTGTGTGGCCACAAGGTCATTTGAGTCCATTTTAAGCCACATCCGTGCCACTATGAAAACAAGCAAATCAGTCTGCAAAGAGAATCCAGAGAGTCATGCTCATACCTAGAGAAAATCCGGAGCCACAGACCACTTGATGAAGATGAAGGGACCACTTAGCAGCTTTCCACTCCTTTTGAGGCTACACTTCCTGAGAAGGAATCCCGTGAGACTTCTTATGTGGTTTCCAATAAATCCCTTTTCTTTGAAGCTAATCTGAGGTGGCTTCTGTTGTTTGTAACCAAATATACCCTGATTGAGGCAGAGAATGTTATGACAGTATTTAACCAAGAGTCTGTAAAAGAGATGAATCCTGTCTTTTCTTGGCTGTCCTGCCAAAGTGCAATTCTCAAAATATGAAAAACCTAATTTTCATATAGATAGGTAAGCACATGTCAAAGTTTTATTCATCTCATTAATGAGGGACCCAGTGAGATGACAAAGCTGGTTCAAAAGAGATTTCTGCGGGCCGTGGGAGAAAGAAATGCATGCTGAAGTAAAACTGCAAGTTTAGATGCAAAAGTGGTTTACATCCAAAAGAGAAGTAAAACCATAATATTTGGGGTTGTCTTTTCTATTGGGCAGAAAATTAAAATCATCACCGTCTTAGTAGTTTCATAAGAGATTTGATCCCAAATTAAGGACACAAACTATGTTGCATTCCCCCAAAGAGTGAGAAGACCTTGGGCAAGCTTCTCTAGATTGGTGTTTCCCAAACAGTTTGAAACTACAGATTCCTGGGCCCTGGCCCCCTGAAATACTAATTCATCTGGTCTTGGACAGGGTCCGGGCATTTGCATTTCAGCCAAGTTCCTAGGTGGCACTGTTAGTCAGCAAGTCAGACCTTCAGTAGCATGACCTTAGATGACACTGAGAGGTCATGCAGTAATCCTTTGGCTCTATTTCAAAGTTTTGAATCATTTCTCATAGCTCTCTACTCAAGATTCCCAAGGGAGATGTAAACCTCCAGATGAAGAAAAGCAAAGTAAGGCTAAACAGCACTTTACACTTGGCTGGAAACTGGAGTTTAATACAGTGTAAAACTTTACTTGAACGGAGCTAGATCATATGGAGGAGTCTTCCAGGGCTAGGCAGGTCTCAGTAGCAGTGAACCAAAGCAGACCTATGGCTACTACGCACAAACTTAATACTTGGAACACTGAACTGGAACAAGAATCTCTGCCACCTGTATTTTCTATTGCTATGGCTTTAAGCTCACCAATCTTTCCTTCTGCATGACCCAATTAGCTACTAATCTCATTCAGCATATTTTTGTCTCAGATCTAGTTTTCATCTGACACAGGCAAGTGTTGGTTGGATCTGAGGTAGACACCACCCTTTCCAGCACACCCTTGCCTTTTCTACTGTTCCAAGCAGCAGAAAGAGTCAAAACAATATAGAAAATCAAAATAGAGTGCAAAAAGGAAACAAGATTTTCTTTCAAAGTAGTGAATCGTCTCATGGAAGAAGGACCAACATTGCCCTCTGTTGGGAAGGGGGACTCCTGAGGGTAAATAGTGTCCAAAACAGGTTGTTTTGCTTTCACTCTGTGCCACTTGTGGGAGAGGACAGGGAAGGAACCGGATGGGGAGCACGGACAGGAAGAAGATGAAAATCCTGCATAACCCACCTCCTCGCTCTAGAGCTGTGAGGTCAGATAGACCTGCCCCTCACCTACTGTGTCTCCTTGACATGTTACCTCACATCTCTCAGCCTCGGGTCTTCATCTATAAAACAGAGATAATATTGCTGGCCTGATGGATTGTCACCAGGAAAATGTTAGGTCAAGCCAGACAATGTGTGTAAAGCAATTAGCACAGAGCTTGATGTGGAGAAATCAGTGCCCAATTCTTCTTTGTTGTGGTGACCTTCATCCTCATCCTTCTTGTTGTCCTGCCAGGACCACATGGTTAAAGATGAACAGCTAAATGAACCAACTAACAGGGAAATTGGAAGGCTGGAATTGTGGATAGTTTTTATTTTCTAATTCTATGTAAATCAACATTTATTTATTCTTTCTAATCAGAAGAAAGTAGGTGAATTACTTTAAAAGGCTGATCTGTGCCCTTTGGGGATTCCCTTAGCTTACAATGGTTAAAGCTGTATTTCTTACTTCTCCCTACCAAAAAAGGAACATACCCATAGCAGTGGTCCTTACCAGTGCCTCCTAGAGTAGTATCCACAGCTTCCTAGACGTCAGGTAGCTGCAAAGAACCAAACAACCATCTCCCACCACGCTGCATTCCATATCTGGCCACAGAGTCTCTAGACATCAGGCAAAAATGTGAGCTCCAGCAAATGCAAAGCCAGGCTACTTGACCCCAATGAGGGCCAGCGCTAGGGTAGATGAGGTAGAAGACAGGAGTAGAAGGTGAGGAGGCGCCACCTGGACTATCTCTATATATGTCACACTCTAACCACTACACTCCACCTTAGAGCTCACACAGATCCCAACCACAATAAGTCCAGGAACACAGCAGGACCCCAAGCATCCTCCCACCCCAATCCCAGCCCCTGGAGGAGAAGGAGCGTTTACCAGACAGTACCTTGGGTAGGGGGTACTGCCTAGACACAAAGGAATAAAGCTGCCACCCCAAACGCAGAGGCTGTGCAGGGAGTCCATCAGCCTTGGCGGAGAGCACATGGCCATGTCTTAGGCAGCCCCAGGGTTGGGGTGTCCTCTGCGTGGTCAGCCTGCTCGCTGGGCTGCACGATGTGTGCCTCTCCTCCACCCACAGGGCTCTGCAGAGGGAACCAAACCAAATAGCTCTCTTGCCAGAGCTGAGCTCATTAGCACCTCCCTTCTCCGTGAGCAGGTGTGAAGCCCCACTCAGTGTTGACCTTCTCTTCCCGTTGGTCTGTAGGAATCTTCCCCTCTTTCAGCCTCACGAAGATCTCTGACAGTACTGTTTCTGGCAGAACATCACGGACCAACTCCCACCCACTCACCACTCTGCGCTAGTTGCCTTGAAAAGCCTATAGACCCCCCGAGCAGTCCTGCTGGCCTCTTTTCTGGCCTTTTTTGGTTTGTGTGGGTCAGTATGATTTTTAGTGTTGAAAGCTGTGGATGATTAATTTGTGCTAATGATTTTCTGCCTGGCCTTCTAGGCTCCAACCACAATTTCAGCATTAAATGATTCAGCCTTCCCTTGTTTACCTGAAGAACCTGCCTGATTTATCTGTTTGGCCCACTGAAACCTCCCTTTGTCCTTAGCTATACTTTCCTTTATTCTTCTCTGACATTCGGTGTTTCTGTCTCTTCTCTTTTGGCCTCCAGCCCTGTCTTCCCACCTTGGACTCAGAAAAGACTGGTAAAAACCAAAAGAACTCCAGTCATTCTGTCTTCAGCATGCTTCATGAATCCTTTCCGAGAAGTAGCAATTGAACAAGTGTCATTGTTGATAAAGATCAGCTGTACCACTTTGGCTTCCCCAGCTGGGATCTCTGATTGGCACAAGCAAAACAGCATCGTTGCTCTCATCATATGTCCTGGGCTTCTCCCTTCCTCCACAGTGAATGACGCTTGGGTCTGATGGACAGACTCAGACACATCCAGAAGCATCTCACATCCCAACTGAACCGTGAGGGATTCCACTGCTTGCTCTACACGTCATCAGTGTCAGCACTGCAGAATGCAGAGCTCCAGCCTGGGTTCCCTCCAGCATTGCTTCTCGCTAACCATGAAGCAACGTCACACAGTCCTGCTTCTCCTTCCCCAACAATCACCATGTTTTGGGGGCAAAAAACTATTGTCTGAAAGGTCCCATTTTTTTTTCTCATACTCAGCTCCCCGTATACATATTAACTGACCTCACTGAAACGTAGAGTCTTTGCACTGATGAAATGTGGAGAGGAGAAGTAGCACCTGATACCAGCACGCATTATCCAGCCTCATGGGCCAGTCTGAGTTAAAGTCCTTTCTCCTACTTGTCTGTGTGTGTGTTTCAGGCACAGGGTTGCCTGATGAGAAATGGAGGATCTGAGAGTCATTCGAAGCCTCCAACCGTTACCTTCCACCCTCAGCACAAGCAAGGTGCTCGGTGACACAGATGTTTAAAGGATGATCTAAGTTGGCATCTAGCCAGACTATCCATGGTTATTGTGAGACGATCATCTGATTAGTAATTTAAAATTGTCAGCACATTTGGTTTCATTAACTCTAAATCAAGATAAGCAGCTTCGAAATTGCTTTTCCCCAGTAAACAGATTCAGGGCCTCTAGGGGGGGAAAATGTGATGAGGATGTTTGTGGATGAAGAAATGTCCCTGAGTAGGAAAGGACACACAGACTATACTTACAGGACAATGGGCAATGTTAGGATAAAGAGTTCGTGGTGGTGATTAAGTGTGTTGTCCTGAATACAGACTCAGCCTGGAGCGGCAGATTGCAATAGGGTGTTTATACATCACCGTCTGGCCCTGGCCCATTAAAAGTTGGGCTCATTTTGCCTCCTTCTGCCCTCTTCCAAGATCTGCCTATTTGCCCCACTCTGGATGATTTGACATTCATTATTCTGCCAGTTAATTCCAAAAGCACATATTGAGCACCTACTCTGTGCATAACACTCTGTCAGGCCCAGATGGAAAAGTTAGTCTGCACTGACCACAGGATTAGATAATCCAGGAAGGTGGACATACAGATAGGTGAAAACTAATCCAGGTGTGGTGGCACAGGCCTGTAATCCCAGCACACTAGGAGGCTGAGGCAGAAGGGTTGCAAGTTCAAGCTCAGCCTGCGCAATTTAGCAGTTCAGTGAGACCCTGTCTCAAACTTTTTAAAACAAAAAGTTGAAAAGGTGGTGGTGATTCAGTCTCCAGTACTGCAAAAAATATATAATAATAAGTAAGTAAATAAATGAACTAAACATCAAGAAAAAAGGTTATTGTTTTTATGAAAGAGATACACAAAAGAATGAAGGAAGCGATGAGCTATAAATTCATGATGCTTGTTTTGACCTATCATGTTAGTTGTCTACCAGAGGCACTGTGATTCTTAGAGTGGAAGTTACAGCGTGTCCTGTTTCCCAACTCGTGTGCAGGCCACGCGGTGCCCTCACTTATGGAGCACTGGTGACCCTCGCACTGAACAATTTCAAAAATACTGGAAGAAGACACTGTGCAGAGGACGACATCTGGAAAGGGAGGCTGAGGCACGGTGGGAAGGGGCCTTGGCACTGCCTGCTCAAAGACTCTGGTCTGCCCTTCTTGCCACATTTCAGTTTCTCTGAGCAGAACCAGCTGCTGCTCAGAGCCTGATTCCTCAGGAATTGGCCCTGCTGAATACAGAGCAAGGGCCCCCTGAGAGCCCTTGTTTCCTTTACCCAATAAACACATTTACTCACTTGTCCCTGGGCAAAAAACAAAGATTTAGGACCCAAACTAACCAACACCACATTGGAAAAACAAAACCACTTGTCCCTACTTGCTGAAGAAATGAATCTATAAAAGGACATGTTTCCCATTTGTGCAAACCCCAAACATGCCCACCACAAAGGTGAATAAAACCAGTTAAAGAAAAAGCAGTCTACCCATTGGAAAAAAAAAAAAAAGAGTATGTGTCCAGAGAATTTACAAAATACAGCTTGTCAGAATATTATTTTTATGTGAGATTAGTTCATGGATTTTATTTATGATCCACTTCCCTTTCATCTTGCAAATTGTGATAAAGGGTGAGTTATGTCAAGACACACTGAGTAAAAGGCCACTTGAGAAGAATGGTCATCTTGGTCCAGTCTCCACCAACCTTCCTGATGGTCAATATTTGCTTTGTGTTTGTGCCACAAAATGCTGTGGCATTCAGGATTCTTTTGATCCTCAGCAATCCTACCGCACAGTCAAAACAACAATTGTGCCCATTTGACACCAGAGGAAACGCTGGGAGAAGTAGTGGCTTCCTGCCTGAGTGACGCACACAGCAGCAGAGGACCTGCTAAGGAGCGGCAGAGCTGGCCCTGATCCTCTGGCTCCTGTCCTTTCTCCCCTTCCTTGCTGTCTCCTGGGAAAAGTGCCAGTCACATCAAGTACTTGAATCTTCCCCTCTTTCAGCCTCACGAAGATCTCTGACAGTACTGTTTCTGGCAGAACATCACGGACCAACTCCCACCCACTCACCACTCTGCGCTAGTTGCCTTGAAAAGCCTATAGACCCCCCGAGCAGTCCTGCTGGCCTCTTTTCTGGCCTTTTTTGGTTTGTGTGGGTCAGTATGATTTTTAGTGTTGAAAGCTGTGGATGATTAATTTGTGCTAATGATTTTCTGCCTGGCCTTCTAGGCTCCAACCACAATTTCAGCATTAAATGATTCAGCCTTCCCTTGTTTACCTGAAGAACCTGCCTGATTTATCTGTTTGGCCCACTGAAACCTCCCTTTGTCCTTAGCTATACTTTCCTTTATTCTTCTCTGACATTCGGTGTTTCTGTCTCTTCTCTTTTGGCCTCCAGCCCTGTCTTCCCACCTTGGACTCAGAAAAGACTGGTAAAAACCAAAAGAACTCCAGTCATTCTGTCTTCAGCATGCTTCATGAATCCTTTCCGAGAAGTAGCAATTGAACAAGTGTCATTGTTGATAAAGATCAGCTGTACCACTTTGGCTTCCCCAGCTGGGATCTCTGATTGGCACAAGCAAAACAGCATCGTTGCTCTCATCATATGTCCTGGGCTTCTCCCTTCCTCCACAGTGAATGACGCTTGGGTCTGATGGACAGACTCAGACACATCCAGAAGCATCTCACATCCCAACTGAACCGTGAGGGATTCCACTGCTTGCTCTACACGTCATCAGTGTCAGCACTGCAGAATGCAGAGCTCCAGCCTGGGTTCCCTCCAGCATTGCTTCTCGCTAACCATGAAGCAACGTCACACAGTCCTGCTTCTCCTTCCCCAACAATCACCATGTTTTGGGGGCAAAAAACTATTGTCTGAAAGGTCCCATTTTTTTTTCTCATACTCAGCTCCCCGTATACATATTAACTGACCTCACTGAAACGTAGAGTCTTTGCACTGATGAAATGTGGAGAGGAGAAGTAGCACCTGATACCAGCACGCATTATCCAGCCTCATGGGCCAGTCTGAGTTAAAGTCCTTTCTCCTACTTGTCTGTGTGTGTGTTTCAGGCACAGGGTTGCCTGATGAGAAATGGAGGATCTGAGAGTCATTCGAAGCCTCCAACCGTTACCTTCCACCCTCAGCACAAGCAAGGTGCTCGGTGACACAGATGTTTAAAGGATGATCTAAGTTGGCATCTAGCCAGACTATCCATGGTTATTGTGAGACGATCATCTGATTAGTAATTTAAAATTGTCAGCACATTTGGTTTCATTAACTCTAAATCAAGATAAGCAGCTTCGAAATTGCTTTTCCCCAGTAAACAGATTCAGGGCCTCTAGGGGGGGAAAATGTGATGAGGATGTTTGTGGATGAAGAAATGTCCCTGAGTAGGAAAGGACACACAGACTATACTTACAGGACAATGGGCAATGTTAGGATAAAGAGTTCGTGGTGGTGATTAAGTGTGTTGTCCTGAATACAGACTCAGCCTGGAGCGGCAGATTGCAATAGGGTGTTTATACATCACCGTCTGGCCCTGGCCCATTAAAAGTTGGGCTCATTTTGCCTCCTTCTGCCCTCTTCCAAGATCTGCCTATTTGCCCCACTCTGGATGATTTGACATTCATTATTCTGCCAGTTAATTCCAAAAGCACATATTGAGCACCTACTCTGTGCATAACACTCTGTCAGGCCCAGATGGAAAAGTTAGTCTGCACTGACCACAGGATTAGATAATCCAGGAAGGTGGACATACAGATAGGTGAAAACTAATCCAGGTGTGGTGGCACAGGCCTGTAATCCCAGCACACTAGGAGGCTGAGGCAGAAGGGTTGCAAGTTCAAGCTCAGCCTGCGCAATTTAGCAGTTCAGTGAGACCCTGTCTCAAACTTTTTAAAACAAAAAGTTGAAAAGGTGGTGGTGATTCAGTCTCCAGTACTGCAAAAAATATATAATAATAAGTAAGTAAATAAATGAACTAAACATCAAGAAAAAAGGTTATTGTTTTTATGAAAGAGATACACAAAAGAATGAAGGAAGCGATGAGCTATAAATTCATGATGCTTGTTTTGACCTATCATGTTAGTTGTCTACCAGAGGCACTGTGATTCTTAGAGTGGAAGTTACAGCGTGTCCTGTTTCCCAACTCGTGTGCAGGCCACGCGGTGCCCTCACTTATGGAGCACTGGTGACCCTCGCACTGAACAATTTCAAAAATACTGGAAGAAGACACTGTGCAGAGGACGACATCTGGAAAGGGAGGCTGAGGCACGGTGGGAAGGGGCCTTGGCACTGCCTGCTCAAAGACTCTGGTCTGCCCTTCTTGCCACATTTCAGTTTCTCTGAGCAGAACCAGCTGCTGCTCAGAGCCTGATTCCTCAGGAATTGGCCCTGCTGAATACAGAGCAAGGGCCCCCTGAGAGCCCTTGTTTCCTTTACCCAATAAACACATTTACTCACTTGTCCCTGGGCAAAAAACAAAGATTTAGGACCCAAACTAACCAACACCACATTGGAAAAACAAAACCACTTGTCCCTACTTGCTGAAGAAATGAATCTATAAAAGGACATGTTTCCCATTTGTGCAAACCCCAAACATGCCCACCACAAAGGTGAATAAAACCAGTTAAAGAAAAAGCAGTCTACCCATTGGAAAAAAAAAAAAAAGAGTATGTGTCCAGAGAATTTACAAAATACAGCTTGTCAGAATATTATTTTTATGTGAGATTAGTTCATGGATTTTATTTATGATCCACTTCCCTTTCATCTTGCAAATTGTGATAAAGGGTGAGTTATGTCAAGACACACTGAGTAAAAGGCCACTTGAGAAGAATGGTCATCTTGGTCCAGTCTCCACCAACCTTCCTGATGGTCAATATTTGCTTTGTGTTTGTGCCACAAAATGCTGTGGCATTCAGGATTCTTTTGATCCTCAGCAATCCTACCGCACAGTCAAAACAACAATTGTGCCCATTTGACACCAGAGGAAACGCTGGGAGAAGTAGTGGCTTCCTGCCTGAGTGACGCACACAGCAGCAGAGGACCTGCTAAGGAGCGGCAGAGCTGGCCCTGATCCTCTGGCTCCTGTCCTTTCTCCCCTTCCTTGCTGTCTCCTGGGAAAAGTGCCAGTCACATCAAGTACTAAATACCCCACTGGTAAAAGGACTCTCTCAACCCTTTTCATTAATTCAACAATTCACTCACTCGGTAAATCCTCACTGATTGTTGCCAGGTACAGGAGAGATCAGTGATGACACAGTAAGCATGACTGTGTCATCATCCAGCTGGTAATCAACAAGGATAATGGAGTACAGTTACACTGTGACAGGGAGCTATGGGAGTCACAAGCCTAAACCCAATACACTGTTTCTGTACCATTCACCTGTCCCCAGGCTTTGCTGCCTTTTATATAATAGCACCAACAGTCATTTACTAAGCCTACTGTGTGCAGGCACTGCATTTGGCTTGGATCCATCCTCTAACTGAAGTCTCAGATAATTTAGTAACTTGATATACTTAGTGACACATGTCTGTGCTGTGTGTGTCCCCCCCAAAGCCTCACGCAGTGTGTTTTGGAGGTGGCTGAATCTGGAATGTGTGAAGCTGTGATTAAAGGCGTGTTAACCACGAAGTGCTAGTGATTGGTTTGCCTCCACCCTAATCCCAGGAGTCTGGATGGGGTAAAAGGGCAGAATGATGCTATTCAGGTCTCTTGTTGCTATTGCTGCTTTATGGCCACCATGAGTTGTTCCTCCTGTGGTCTGCCATCCACCCTGCCTTGGAGCCAGCCAAT
Source organism: Fukomys damarensis (assembly GCF_012274545.1). Classification (NCBI taxonomy): domain Eukaryota; kingdom Metazoa; phylum Chordata; class Mammalia; order Rodentia; family Bathyergidae; genus Fukomys; species Fukomys damarensis. Next base: position 17,723,199 of record NW_022900917.1, on the reverse strand, counting down.
TATGAACTGAAACCTCTGTGAACTATAAGCCAAATAAACCTTTCCCTCTTTAACTTTGGGTGCCCATTATTTTGTCTCAGCAAGGAGAAAAATCGTAAAACACACTCTGCTTCAGAAAAACCTTAGTAGGCCAGGGATTTAGCTCAGCGGTTCAGTGGCCTGCCTCGAAAGCGCAAGGACCCAAGTTCAATCCCCGGTACCAAAAAAATAATAAAAAAAGGAAAAAGAAAAACCTTAGTACCTGCAAACAACATTTATTCTCACAGTTTCTGTGAGTCAGGAATCTCAGCATGGCTTATGGGGCTTCCTGACTTAGAATCTCTCTTACAAAGCGGCAATCAAAGTGTCAGTAATCAAGGTGTCAGAAGGTGACTTGTCACTCATATCCAGGAACATGTGTAAATGCAGAAGGATCCAGTTTCAAGTTCATGTATGTGGCTGTTAGCAGGACTTGGGTCCTCATGAGCTATTGGTTTGAGAGACCCAGTTTCTTAGTCTTTTGTCTCATCAGTCTCTGAGCAAGGTAGCTCACAATACGGTAGGTGACTTCGTGGGAGCCAGAGAGAAACAGAGCAAGCAAGACTGAGTCACAGTCTTTTCCAACCTGATCTCCAAAGCGACAGCCCCATGCTTTTGCTAGATTCTGTTTATTAGAGACCCTGGACTGAGCCCACATTCGCACAAAGCGGGGGAGATTCCATGGGAGCAAACATCAGGAGATGGCACCACTGGAAGCCATGATAACAGGAGCCCAGCACATGTAGAAGAGCTGACTGGTAGTACACTCAGGTCCCCAAGTCATGTTTGTCCTGCTGACCACACACCTCCGCTCACTGCCCCAGGTGATGCAGCCACACAGGTTTCCAACATGTACATAGTTAATCATGTTACAGTTTCCAAAGTACTACTACATTTGTGATGTGTTTCATTCAACATACCCAGAAGCAGATACCTTAATTCTTGTTTTATAACAAAAATGGGCTCATGGACTCTTGTAGGTCATTTTCTCCTTGGAGCTCAAATGACTTTCCTGAGCTCATTGGAAATTTAGATGCAGATTTTCTGCCTCCAAGCCCGCAGAAGCCCAGTCCTGCAATTATCTTTCATTGATTTCCGCCCATATCCTCTAAAGCCTTCCTACACCATCCCTAAACTTCATCTGTCTGTGGGCTGCAATAGCAAACATAAAGCACCTGAAAGCCCAGCAGAGAGGACCCTGGGCCCCCAGGGCTTCCTAGCATACTTGCAGTTCCAGTGGACAATGAGGATAAAATCACAGATAAAGCAAGAAGAGGATACTCTGGCTCCTCTTCCTTCTGCTTTCTTCAATCGCACAGAATCATGAAGAATTCCCAGGTGTCTCTCAATGTCACTGTCTGTTGCCTGGTCAACACAACAGCCTCTTTAAAGAGTGTTCTTCCTGCCTCTCTTTTCCACCCCTCAAATCCACTGCCCACAGTATCCAGAATGAGATTTGAAATGCAGATGGTCTTGAAACTCTCCTACTTAAAACCTTCAGTGATTTTCATTGCTCCGAAGAAAACTGATTCTTTATTTTTCTGCCAGTACTGTGTATTGAATCCAGGGCCTTTCCACTGAGCTAACCCTTTCTGTTTTGTTTATTTTGAGATAGGCTTTTCACTAAGCTGCCCAGACTAGGCTTGAACTTGTGATCCTCCTGTTTCAGCCTCCCAGGGTGCTAAGCTTATGGGCATGCACCATAGTGCCTGGCAAAAGCTGATATTTCTTATCATACTGACAAGAGCCTTCTACTCTGGCCCTTTCCTATCCTTGCCAGGCTCTGCTCTCACCGACCTCAACATCATCTTTGCTCTAGCTACAATGAACTGGTGTTGCCAGTGTGCCAGTGTCCTGCCCTCCTCCCCCCATCATTTTCTGGGTGTCCCGCTTTCTTTATCCTTCTTTTGCTCTTACCTTGGTCAAGACCTCCAACCACCTCTCATGTGTGTTCATTTCTCATGAAAGCTTTCTCTGACTCTCCCAAGTGTGAGAGATTTGGTGTCCTTCCTTTGCCATCTCAGATGATACCTTGTTGTGCCTGTCACACTGCATTGTGGCAGCATGCTCAACATCAGGAGGACACAGCCTGGCTCTGCCTCACCTGTCACCACTATGGCCAGTGTAGCATGAGGACTGTGGCAGTAACTTAACAAACTTCTGCTGAAGGAATGAAAGAGTGAATGGGTGAATGGGCGAATGCAATCTCTGCTGTCACGTTCCTGGGGCTAAAGGCCCTGTGTGCTTATTCACCTTCAGGTCACTGAGCTTCCTCTATCTTCAGGACTCCAGGGGGACTACCCAGTTTATAGCGGGGGCTCCACAACGTTGGGGGACTATTCATTTGTTTGTTCTGTCAATAGCACCTGTGTCAGGCATGCGCTGATACTCACAGGTGTCAAAGATGAGTTAGGCTTACAACCTAACAGTCCAAACCAAAATGAGTTCTCATCTGGCACTCTGAGCTTATGGAATTTCAGAGAGTTCTTTGGGAAATAATAGGCTCATGTTTATAAAATATCCTAATAAAGACACTACCTTGATTTTACTACTCTCTCTCTCAAATACATCTGACTTGTACTCACTGCCGTATCACCAGCCTATTCTGGAATGAAAATCCTTCTCAGAGGCTTAGAGGTTTGTGAAGTCCTAAAGGACTCCAAGACATTATCACTAGAGTTTGGGCAGTTCATACTCCCAGCTCCTTCTGCGCACAGGAGGAAAGGAAATACCTCAGAAGCAAGGGGCCACCATTTTCCTCTCCCAAAGGGTCTGCTCATTTATTCACATATTTATTTATTCTTTCACTAATTTTAAAACCTATGACAGTGATAATTACATAGCCCTGAGTCTGTGCTTACATGCTAGCTACAACAGCATTTAAGAATCAGCACTCTTGTTATCCTTGTTTTACTATTGGGGATGCTAGACTTTATTGGTACATTTAGGGATACAGTACTAGACTTTAAAAGGTCAGATAAATTGCTCAAGGTCATACAAGCACCAAGCAACAGGACAGAAATTTGATCTCAGGTAAGTCTGATTGGAGAAGTACACAGATATAACCACTACACCCTTCTCAGTTTCCATACATGCTTGAAGTAGCTTACAAAAGCCAGTTCAGTACTCAAGAAAAACAAATCAGTGAAGTAAAATGATAAAGAGGAACAAATAAGATGAAGTAAGAATTGGTGTGTGACAGATGTACCCTGGAGTCCTACGTACTTGGTACTTGAGCACAGTAAGTTTGGTTCTATATTTCTCAAAGAAGAAAATATATTCATTTACATACATCATAGTATCCATAAAATCAAAAACAAACTTGGTGCTCAGTGGGGAACAAGCTGTATCCTGGTACTGAGGAAATTTCTCACATGAGCCTCAAATGTGACTGTGTCATGTAATGACAAACTGTGGGCCCCCACCCAGCACCCTTGCAGCAAGTTTGCAACTTGCTGAGGCTTCTCACAGTCTGCTGATAGCAGACACAGCCGCCAGCAGGTTAGAAAAGCAAAGCCCAGATTTGATCATTTCCACCAGCCCAGCTGAATCACAGGAAGCAGAGCTCCGAAGATACATTTTCTACCGTAACCCAGGATGCTAAACTGGGAGGCAAGAAGTCCAAGGGAGCAGGTAAGGGCAGGCCTCTGCCCTTCAGTAAAGTGTCAAGGTGGTGACACATTCTGCGAAGGCCAAGAAGCATTTGGAGAACAGGAATCTGATGTGTGCCCCAGCTCACCTCTGTGCAGACCTAGACACAGGACAAACATCAGAAATCAATCAACAAGCCAAGATTTAGCTCACTGGCACCACTCCAGCTTTGCAAGTGCAAGGTCCTGAGTTTGATCCCTGGTACCAAAAAACCAAAAATCAATCAACAGGGTTGGACATGGTGTCTCACACCTGCAACACCAGCATGCTGGGAAACTGAGGCAGGAGGATAATGACTTAGCGAGACCCTTTTTTAAATTAAAAAAAATAAAGCCTAGGTATGCAGCTCAGTACAAAATCCTTAGGTTCAACTCCCAGAAACACCCTCCCACCACACACACACGCACACACACACACAATCAATCAATGAATTAAAGCCAATCTTGAATATCAAACTTCTGCAATAGTGCACCCTGGTGAACCCTCTGATGTATACCAGAAACTAAATACACAGACTTGTTGCAGAGGGTTGCTAGGGCAAATTCGTTAAATGTTGAAAGATGATTATTATATGGTCAATGAGACTCAACCTCAGCATCTTGAACAAATTTTTCCTACCTGTTTTGAGAGCAGCTGCTAGAGTCCAGGAATGGTATCCTGGGAACATGGAGTCAATTTTGCCCCCTGGATGGTACCTCAACCCTGAGCCCAACCAGGGGTCTACCTGTCCATGCTCAGGGGGAGTGTGGGCGGGCTGGGCTGCTGGAGCTTGAGACCCAGTGTGGTCTCTGAGCTCCATCAGCAACACTTTTCATATATATGTAAACACATGTGTAATATATATTGCCCATTGCACATATATGTAACATACATGTAGGTGGTGTCGAGAGATACACGCATATAAAGTAAATTTAAAATATCAATTACTATATGACATTCATTGAAAACAAAGGTTGGGGAAAATGAGATGTAAAATGAATGTAGAGAAAAGTTCTTTCAAGTTCCATTTTCTTCCTGGACCCTTTATCATCGTGCTTACTCCTCTTTGAAGGCTGCCATCCGAAAGAGCTGGGCCCTCTCTCCTTGGCACTGCCTGCAGTGTCTCCACGGCCCAGGCCCAGCCTGTCTCCTCACCACGTCCCTGCTAGGGCTCCCCTCCCACGTCTATTTCTCTGCCACATTCGTTCCTACTCATGTACCTTGGCTGCATGCCCCAGTACTCTGCCTTTCGTTTTGCTTTTTGCTTTTCAGTTCAGTTCATGTTGCTCTTTCAGCCCAGATGCCTTTCCGTCTTTCTCCAGCTGTTGAACTTCTTCCATTTTCAAGATCAAATTCAGATTTTATCTCTACCTTGTAATTGGCCTGGATCCTTTCTCAAGTAAAAGGAATCACTCTCTTCCATAATAATCACAGTTGGTCCTTTCTGATCTCCCAAGTGTCCTTGCAAATTATTATTAAATATTTCAGATGAGAAAACTGAAGCTCTCGCATATTGAATACTTCCTCTAGTGCCTGTTGCAAGTAGGACTTAAACTCATTTCTACAGCATTCTCAAAGACGTGTCTTTCCAGCATACCAGGCTTTCCTTTTCTGTGACAGAAAATGCCCTCTACATACGTTCTCTCATTGTGTGTTCCACTAGCAGTATGAATACACATTCTTACTCCTACGCTGGAGTGAAGGAAAACTGAAGTTTAGAGAGACAACGCTCACATGCTCAAGGTCACACAGCCGACAGCAGGGATGGCTTCAAATCTAGACTGATCTGACAGTAGAACCCGTAGACTTTCTGCTTTGCCAGTCATGTAGATCCATCTTCCATTGCTTGTTAGGCTTTTGGTCATTTTGGTCACTTTTAGATTAAATAACAACTGCAATATCTCTTCTTCATTGCTCTATAAGATACTCAATTACAGAAAATGTGCTTTTCTCAACTCTCAGGGGACTAGTACATGTACATAGAGAGTAAGTTCGCAAATGTTCTATTGAACCCTACAGGTAGAATAACTGCAAGGGAACCTCAGTTTGCTACACTGTCTCCACCTCTAGAAATTTTGTACTTATTGGCAGCCGATACTGGATTCAAAGAATATGGAAAGGATATTGGAAAAGATAGAAGAGATTACAACTGCTTGATCCACTAAAAGGTTATTCTTAATTGGTCACAGGCCACCCTTGAAAACTGTTTAGCAAGGAGCTTTTTTCTGTCCACCATGAGCATGGTGTCGCCACATCTCCTGACGGACGCCAGAGGTCCTGATGGCCATCTGGGCTGCTGTTTGGGGGCAAGGAAGAATGTTACCTGTTACTGATATTACAGTCACCAGGGGATAATCCATAAAATCTTGTACTCTTCTTCTTTCTAACCCTCCTATACTTTTTGGGCTTTCAGAGGAGCAAACACAGCCCTAAGGAGCGACATGGTAAGGTAGTGGTATTTTGCAATCCTAGTATAAAAGGCTCAATAATATCTCCCATGAAATCATACCCTACTCTTTGGAAATTGTGAATGTTTCTTTACATAATAAACTCTCTGTAGGAGTAACAAAGTTAAAGATCTTGAAGTGGGAAGATTATTCTCAGTTGTCTTAAGCGCTATCACCTGTATTCTTAGAGGGGAAATTTGACACAGAAGAAGGAAGTATGACTCCTGAGGCAGAAACTGAATGAAATGGTCAAAACCCAAGCAATATCTTCAGCCACCAGAAGCTGGAAGAGGCAAGGACTAGGTGACTCCTCCTCTACAGCCACAGGAGGGAGAGTCACACCACTGACACCTGGACTTCAGCCCTGAGGCACAGATGTTTAGGCTTCTGACCTGCAGAATTGTGAGGGAAAGAATGTCTGAGGGTTTGAGCCACCAAGTTTATGGTAGTTTGTTACAGAAGGTCCAGGAAACTAACACACTTAGTAAGAATTTCAGTGGAAGGTGACAGGAGCTAATGACAGAAATGAAGTTAAGAATTCAGGCATGGTACCTGACAACTCTCCAAGGGTGAGCATGTTCAAGATGTTGACTACTACTGTCCAGAAAAAACAAGTTTTTCTGCACCACCAGATATATGTCCTTGTTAAGAATTTCTATCAGTCCAGAAGTAGCTAATGACAGAAATGAAGTTAAGAATTCAGGCATGGTACCTGACAACTCTCCAAGGGTGAGCCTGTTCAAGATGTTGACTACTACTGTCCAGAAAAAACAAGTTTTTCTGCACCACCAGATATACGTCCTTGTTAAGAATTTCTATCAGTCCAGAAGAAGATGACTATTTCTAAGATGATGGCATCCCTACCAAAAATAAGTCTTTATGAAGCTTATCAGGAAGTTAGACCCACATGATCTTATTCTTGATATTTCTATTAAATACAAGTTCTATGCATGCTATCTTCACACTTGTTCTCATTTCCATACCTTCTTAGGTGTTATTTCCTTAGCCCAAACTCCAACTATTCAAGAGCCCTCTTCTACCAGATTCTTTGGAAATACATGCCTATTTTCCCCAGTCTTTATCTGCTATTTCTCAGACTCAAGTGAAAATTACTGTTTCTTGCAAGTCTTCCTGCTCTTGCCAAAGAGTTGCTGCTGATCCACACTGATGTATCTCAGGATTGCTTCCAAGCACCACTTCTAAATCCATTATTCCTACACCTTCATAAATAAACTCTGCTTTGGGGGCACTGGCCCATGTGATAGCATCTTCTATCCTGCATAGCCATTGTATTTCATCAAGCACCAGGCTATTCCCTTGTTTTCAAGAAAGGCCTGGCCCCTGGCTCAGAGCACACCTCTCTCCACCTCCCCTCCTGTCATTGTCCTCCATAATATCATCAACTATAAGGAATTTTGGCTTCCACAGCCTTCAACTCCACATTGTCTCTCCCACTCTCTCTCTCTCTCTCTCTCTCTCTCTCTCTCTCTCTGGATCCTGAGCGCAATAGAACAGCTCTACTTTATAACACAGTAATGTCCCAATTTCTGACACAATCTCATCTCCTTCCAGCTGGCTCTCATTACCTGCTCTCACTCAATCTGAGCATTTCTGTGCCACACTGAAAAGCCAATGCTATTGATCAACCACTCCTGTCTTCCCTTCTTTGTTCATCCAGTCCAGGTCCCAAGGCTCTTTCCTTGGCAATATCAACTCCCTTCCCCTTGAATCCTCCTATCGTGCCTATCTGGCAAACTCCCAAACCCAAATCAATCCAACCCTCTGATTTCCTCCATCTCTACCTGGGCTTCTGAGCACTACTGCAGAAAATCAAAAACAGCCATCAGAACTCTAGGTAATAATCACGGTCTCCAGCCGTACAGGGAACCTTAAGGTGACACAACAAGGTTTGTGTTTTTCTAGTTAGCTTTCTCCATCTCCACAGTTGCTACATCAAGGCTTCTCTGCTCTCAACAAACCTCTTTCTTACTACTATTTTTCCCCCATGTCCTGTTTTATTATTTTTCAGCATAATGCCCAACATAATTGCAAATACTTAGCTGTGCCAAAGAGGAACTAGTGCTTATTTACAAATGGGAAACTTGGTTTTTTTTGTTTTAAATAAACGTATTTAGACATAAATCAGGCCTTACAGTCTTGACTGCAGGTCTGCAAAGTAGAGCTACCTCGCGCATGGACTTGCACAACATCACAATTTCCCTCCCTCCTAACAAATTAATGCATAAAATAGGTACTTCTTTATCCCCTCAGCCCTGTGTACTTACTTATCCACTTATTGTTCCCTTAAAAATGTTTATCAAGTATCTATCATGCGGCAGGCATTGCACTACGAATAGGGAACACACAGTGAAAAGGCAAGCATGGTCCCTGCTCTAACTGATTTACAAGCTACTAGAAAATATACGTTCAACAATCGCCTTGCCTACTCGTTGTCAGAAATTATTTGAGGAGAGTGTTCATCTTCCTGCTGCCAGATTCACACTGTTACACCTTCCTTTCTTTCTTCCACCGTCAAAGAACTCCTCAGCCAAAAATCTCACCTCACCTCCTAACTCATCAGTCTCCTCTCCTATGAATTACTCCTCCGCATTGAATTATCACCTTTTCTTTCTCTTTCTAATGTCTTTTTGCCCTAAGCAATAAAACAACATTAGGTACTTCCATCTTAAAAATAAGAAAAACTCTCCCAAGCTGTTCTCCTAGCTTCTCCTCTTCACAGCCAAATTCCTTTAAAGAGTTGCCTGTACTTAGAGCTCCTACTTGCTTGTTTCTCAATTCCTCAAACACACACTGTAATTTGGCCTATGTTGGATACACACACACACATACACACACACACACACACACACACACACACACACTCCCTCATTTCACTGTAACTGTTCTCAATAAACTCATTGGACATTTCAAAGTTCCATCTTTCTTAACTTCTGTACAGGATTTGTCTACTCCCTTGTGATGGTTTAGATCAAGAGTGACCCCTAAACTCTGATGCTTTCAGCAGCAGGACTTTTGGAAGATGATCACTTAGATCATGGGAGCACTATAGCGAAATGTGACATTTATTAGGAGGTGGGGCCTGGTTGGAAGAGGCAGGTCACTAGGGCATGACCTAACAGGGCAAACCTCCCTTCCTGGATTGCCTTCCCCTCTGTGCTTCCTAGATGCCAGGACATGAGCAGTGTTGCTCTGCTGCAGGCCCTTCCACCAAGAAGTTTTTGCCTCAGAAGCAACTATGGAATGGAACCTCTAAAACCCATGAATGCAAATAAATGCTCCTCCTTTAAAGTATGTGTGTCAAGTATTATGCCTCAGCAATGAAAAAATAACTAAGACAACCTTCCCTTTTGAAACATTACTCTTTTAATATCCATAATACTACCCTTTTCTGATTGTTCTTTTACCTCTGTGCTAAGGCAGAATTCTAAAGATGCCTCCCCCAAATTCCATCTCCCAATTATTCAAGCACTAATTATTCAAATGCTAGGTACTTCTCTGAAAGAACTCTGCTGATGGAACTGGGGTTATTAATCAACTAATATCAAAAATAGAATAATTATCCTGGATTACTCAGGGGGCTCAGTGTGATCACCTCTGCCTTTAAAAGCCGAAGAGGACAGCAGAAGAGGGAGTCAAGAAGATGCAGCAGGGAAGATTCCGAAAGTGAGGCGATAAGCCACCATTGTTGGCTTAGAAAGAAGCCTGGAGCCAGGGGACAGGAACGGCTTCTAGAATCCAAGAACAAAACTCAGCCATCAGGGAATTCTACACACAACCTGAATAAGCCTGAAAATTGGTTCTCCCCTTGATTCCAGAAGGGAATGCAAACCTGCCAACCCTTTCATTTCAGCCTGGATAAACCCAAAAAGCAAAGGACAAGCTGAGTCCTGAGTCATGCAGTGACCAGACTCCTGATCTACAGAAACTGGGATGATAAATGGACACTGTTTAAAGACGACAAATGTGTGGTCATTTGTCACACAGCTATAGAAAACTAATACACTTTAACTTCTTCCCTCACCCTTTGTGTTTCCCTCTTCTTCCACCTGTCTCTTAGACATTGTTTCCTATTCTACTCATTCACTCTGAGTAATGTCATTAGCTCCATGGTTCAATCTCCAACGACATGCTACTAAATCCTGAGCCATAACTCTTTGTCAGAAATTTTTAACAAGTTTCAATCCCACAAATCCAGCTTCTGCTACTTAACTTCATCCGCATAACTCAGAGGTACCTAAAACTCAACAGGTCCAATCTAAATTTATGATCTTCCCCCTAAAGCTGCTTACTCCTGAGATCTTTATGTACTAGGAATGGTGTGACAGCTGTTTAGTTGCCAAAGTCTAAAACCAAACCTCTTCCTGTCTTCTCCCTCTTCTTCACTAAGTCCAGTCCCCATATCCAACTTGAATTTACTCCATCTACCTCTCTCCACTTTCCCAGTACATGTTACCATCCCTCTCATCCGGTACTACAAAGGCTCCTTATCGGTCTCCTTCCTCCAAAGACATAGCCTACAGTTCATTCTCCTAACTGCAATCAAAATATCATTCCTGAGATAAAACCTCTCTATAATAAAATGATATGACAGGGGACCTCATTGGTATCCTGAACACTAATGCCAAGATCCGTAAACAGGGCAAGAGATAAGGGAAAATATGAAGGGGAAAGTTAAGTGGTAAGGAGGACTACTTCATGAGGTCCAATATTACCTGGGAGTTTTTAAAAGGAGGGAACAGAAAGTAATTTTCTTTTTTAAAAAATCCCAAAGCTATATAAAAGAGTTTCCAAATGCCCAAAACTATTAGTGGAAAAAGACCCATGTCCAATAAAATGTCTCATTCATAACATTAGATGCCTAAAGATAAAGTAAAAATACAGTGGTATCTTCATTCATGAACACTTTTGTTTGCAAACAATTTGTTTTGCAAACAAAAGCATTTGCAAGATTTTGTTTTTGGGGGACAAACACGTCCCACAGCCATCTTTCCCACGCAAACACAAATGTGGTCATCTTTTCCAAAATTGTGGACCAAATTAAGTTTGTAAACCAAGGTTCCACAGTATACTGAACTTTCTAATTTTTAAAAAAACTGTCAAATCTAGAATCCAATTTTCACTCAAACTAACTTAATATAAAAAAGGTATCATCAAATATCCATGGACAAAGACCACCTTCCTAACTGAATTTTCTGTGATGTGTACCGAGCTAGCATTTTGATTGTCTCCTTTATCTACCTACCGAAGTCAAACTGCCTCTGACAGATCTGGCCCACGCAAAATAAAAATGCTCATTCTACCACAACTAGTGAACAAATAAACTAGGAGGACTTATCATTCGATATAAATAAGTTGGTACATGTTTTACAGACAACCAGATTTCAGAATTTTGCTATCTCTTGGACAGATTATACTTTGACTCAAAATCACACAGTAAGATAACTTTCAGAACACCAAGAGACAGGCTGGTCAAAGAGTTTAGCAATACTATATGCACTGTTTAAATGATATTTAGACATTGCCCACATTGATTTCAGCTCCCTCCAAACACTAAAAACACCAACTACGTAAACAGTTCCAGGACCCAGAGTTGCAATTGTTTGCACAATGCTTACGGAAGAATATACAAGGAATAATACCAGGAGTCTAAAGCCAAGGCCTGCAGGGAATTTTCAGGTTATACTTCCAGAAAGCAGATTACAAACCCATGGTGAAATTTACTTAAAACCACCATCCAGGGGGAAATCCATTATGAACTCTGGCCATGACAAAGTCCTATTACAACTCTCTTCTGTTACAAAGACACCTAACAAAAGAGCAAGAATAAAGTATCCCAAACAAAAACCCTCAAGTACAGCCCTGAAAATATTTTTTTCTCCTGTTTTGCAGAAATTGTAAAATGGGGCAGAGAGTGCTTGGTCCACCCTGATAAAAGATCATTGTCACAATTAGCATCCACTGTCTATTTCAGTTTTATTTGATTATTGGATATAGCCACATTTCTAACCAAAGACTGCCTAGGCTATCTCCCTGACAGAATAAAATCCTTTTAACACTGTAAATTCAGAGTAATATTTCAATTTAACTCTGGTGTTAGTCTTTTCTCTTGATTTCACTTTTCTCACGATCACACTCACCGACTCACTCTTTCAAAATGTCAGCTTTTCCTGGCTTTCATGTATAATATATTCCCACCAGATTTTATAACACTATTATTATATATTGTCATCAGGAGTTTAAATTATGGTATTCTTCAAAAATTTTTAAATGTTAATGTTTCCACCAAAATAATCAGTTAGGCAGAAACAAAACATATACATATTAAAAATACACAGAAAATAAAATTGAGCCGTATCTGAGGTAGACTGAAAAATATCCCCCAATATTGTCTACATCCTAATCCCTGTAACTGTAGATATGTTATTTGTACAGCTACAAGGTCCCTGAAATGTGATTAAGGTAATAATCTTGAAACGGGGGGTTAGCCAGGTGGGATCAGGACTCTGATCACAAAATACAGTGAATGATTAATTTTTTTAAATTATCACAGTAAAGATGCCATTACCCCCCTCAAAATAGTCCACCTTTCTTCAGACACATTTATCCCATAGTTCTTAACACTTTCTGAAGCAGTTCTGGAAGTCCACTTTCAAAAGTGTATTTATTTGAGCTGTTGTGGTTCCTGCCTGGATGTCCCAAATTGATTCAAAAATGTTCACCTCTAATTTTGACTTGAGGGAAGGACCAGAATTAATGTGGGTGCTGGATCTGGTGAGCAAAGTGGGTAAGGAAACACTAATGTTTTTAGAGCCTGCCTTTCCATTGGATGGCACTGGCGTTAGCATTCACTGTATTTTTTTTTTGAGGGGGGGAACCAGGGATTGAACTTGGGACCTTGGAAGAATATACAAGGAATAATACCAGGAGTCTAAAGCCAAGGCCTGCAGGGAATTTTCAGGTTATACTTCCAGAAAGCAGATTACAAACCCATGGTGAAATTTACTTAAAACCACCATCCAGGGGGAAATCCATTATGAACTCTGGCCATGACAAAGTCCTATTACAACTCTCTTCTGTTACAAAGACACCTAACAAAAGAGCAAGAATAAAGTATCCCAAACAAAAACCCTCAAGTACAGCCCTGAAAATATTTTTTTCTCCTGTTTTGCAGAAATTGTAAAATGGGGCAGAGAGTGCTTGGTCCACCCTGATAAAAGATCATTGTCACAATTAGCATCCACTGTCTATTTCAGTTTTATTTGATTATTGGATATAGCCACATTTCTAACCAAAGACTGCCTAGGCTATCTCCCTGACAGAATAAAATCCTTTTAACACTGTAAATTCAGAGTAATATTTCAATTTAACTCTGGTGTTAGTCTTTTCTCTTGATTTCACTTTTCTCACGATCACACTCACCGACTCACTCTTTCAAAATGTCAGCTTTTCCTGGCTTTCATGTATAATATATTCCCACCAGATTTTATAACACTATTATTATATATTGTCATCAGGAGTTTAAATTATGGTATTCTTCAAAAATTTTTAAATGTTAATGTTTCCACCAAAATAATCAGTTAGGCAGAAACAAAACATATACATATTAAAAATACACAGAAAATAAAATTGAGCCGTATCTGAGGTAGACTGAAAAATATCCCCCAATATTGTCTACATCCTAATCCCTGTAACTGTAGATATGTTATTTGTACAGCTACAAGGTCCCTGAAATGTGATTAAGGTAATAATCTTGAAACGGGGGGTTAGCCAGGTGGGATCAGGACTCTGATCACAAAATACAGTGAATGATTAATTTTTTTAAATTATCACAGTAAAGATGCCATTACCCCCCTCAAAATAGTCCACCTTTCTTCAGACACATTTATCCCATAGTTCTTAACACTTTCTGAAGCAGTTCTGGAAGTCCACTTTCAAAAGTGTATTTATTTGAGCTGTTGTGGTGGCTGCCTGGATGTCCCAAATTGATTCAAAAATGTTCACCTCTAATTTTGACTTGAGGGAAGGACCAGAATTAATGTGGGTGCTGGATCTGGTGAGCAAAGTGGGTAAGGAAACACTAATGTTTTTAGAGCCTGCCTTTCCATTGGATGGCACTGGCGTTAGCATTCACTGTATTTTTTTTTGAGGGGGGGAACCAGGGATTGAACTTGGGACCTTATACTTGTGAGGCAAGTGGTGGAACCACTGAGATAAATCCCAAGGCCAATGGGCATATAGGCATATATTAGCTCTTATGAGTTACACTGCCATATACAAAGGTACATGTGTGTCATTGTAACATGATGTCTTTAGCACATTGGGAAACTCTTTCTCCCCCCACCTCCCAAGAGCTTTCAGAAGGAACTAGCATTACCAATACCTTGACCTTACCTCAATGAGGCTGATTCCATACTTCTTACCTCTGGAACTTAGGAGACAAAAAGAAATTTGTGCTGGTTTCAGCTGCTAAATTTAAGGCAATTCATTATAGTATTATAGAAAAACCAATACAATCACACACCAAAAAATGAAACAAAAATTGATTTACTTGGAAATTTAAACATACTCTTCAAAAGTAACTGTTTAATTAAACATGCAGTTACAAACTATAAAGAAATGTGTTCTACATATTGGACACTAAGGGATTTGGCCACAGTAGAAGGAAAAAGAAAATGTAGAGAGAGAGTTCTGGGAAGATGGTAGAGTAGGAAGCACCAGGAGTTTGTCTCCCTGCCAAGACCACAATACACTGACTCCATCCGTCTGGCTTAACTATCAGTATGTGTCACTAATTGATGAGAGGGACTCTGAGAAGCTCGTCATTAGATGACTGCACCACTGTGTGAACATGAGTGTGCCTTAACACACTAAATCAGCAACAATGTCACAAGCTGATATCTTGAGACCATTGTGGTACTATATATGCAGTCTGTCATTAACCAACACATCACTTTGTGGTACATCACTGCATTTGGGGGCTCTGGAGTCCAGAGAAGTTTGGCTGGTAAATTATGGTGAATTTAATCCACTTCAGATCTTAGCACAGGAGCAGTTACCGATGCCCACACTCAGTTCCGTGGCAGCTACTAGATGCCATTGTATTTGCACTCCCACCACTATGGCTTCAAGCCTCTCCTCCTCTAGCTGAAGTGACTTTCAAGAGATTTAAAGGCCAGGGTTCTGGTTTTGAAAGCCAGACATTAAACACTAGTGCAGGAAGAATTAGAAAGCAGCTACTTCCATGTGTCCAGAAGAAGGCACATGCTCAG
>NW_022900917.1:17672601-17707772 GCF_012274545.1 Fukomys damarensis | reverse complement strand
GGGAGGAGGAAGAGGGGGAGGGGAAGGGGAGGGGGGGAGAAGGAGGAGGAGGAGAATACATTAAATTTACATCCTCGGGCTGAACTGTGGTACTGACAACCTGCAATTATCAAGAAAAGCAAAAACAGTAACAGGCAAGAGGAAACC
Organism: Fukomys damarensis; assembly: GCF_012274545.1. Taxonomy (NCBI): domain Eukaryota; kingdom Metazoa; phylum Chordata; class Mammalia; order Rodentia; family Bathyergidae; genus Fukomys; species Fukomys damarensis. The sequence goes on along the minus strand of NW_022900917.1, from coordinate 17,707,625 downwards.
CTGGTGAAGGAGGAGAACCCAAGTTTCAAAGTTAGAACACTTTTAGATTTAAATATCCAGTTTTCATTTTAAAAAATCACAAGACACACAAAAAGGAAAGAAAATAAATCAACAGAAAATGTCCCTGAATAAGACCTCATGGAAACACCTACACAAAGACTTTAAAATAAAGTCTTAATACCCACAGACCTAAAGTAAGATGGGGAAAGTAAAGAAGGTAATGTTTGAAAAATGGAAATATTCATAAAGAGGTAGAAAAACTAGAAGGGAATTCTGAGACTGAAAAGTACATTAACTGAATTAAAATACAGTACTCATTAGAGGGATTCAAGGACAGACTTGAGCAGTAGAAGGATCACAATAGTCACAAAGTGAAAGGAAACTAAGTGTCCATTAATGAGTGAATGGATAAGAAAAAGTGCTGTATATCCCCGTAAGGCAGTATCAATCAGCGGTAAAAAGAATGGAAATTCTGCAACAGGATGCAACACAGTGTATTTTGATGAACCATGAGACATGGTACTTATTGAAATAATTAAATAATAAAAAGATAAACGTTGTCTAATTCCTCTTACGTGAACCATTTGGAGTAGTAAAACGTGGCGGGAAAGGCGAACGGGAAGTCACTGCGCACAGACTTCTAGTTCTACAAGACGAAAAGCATTATGGGGCTAGATGGTGGTGAAGATTACACAACATTCTGAATGTCACAACCACTGAAGTGTATGCTTAAAAATAGGACGATAGATTCTGTGTTTCATATTTTACCACAACACATGAAACTGACAAAAGGTAAACACATCTACTGCATGGGAGAGAAAAGGAAAAGATATCTCATGGATTTATTACAACAAAAATAATTTTAAATAAATCACATTCAATTTTATAATCTAAATAAAAACAGAATAACCCCTTCTCCAAAGGAAGTAATTAATAACCAAAAGGTAAATGTTAATGTATTGAAATCCAAAATTTAAAATTGCAAATTTAAAAAATGAAAGTTTTTTTTTTTTTAGACAGATCAATATAATAAACTTTGGCAAGTCTGTTTGGTTAAGGAAAAAACGACAATGCTTAAAAAATTAGAATAAGATCATAACTATAGATATAAAACAAATCTTTTAAAATATGCAAAATATTTTATACAACTTTGAACCAATACATTTAAAATTTCACATGGAAATTGTATGTTTTTCTGTGAATACACATGACTCAAGAAGAAACAGGAAATGGACCAGGGAATGAGCTCTGTGGTGCTGCCACATGCCTCACAAGTGCAAGGTCCCGAGTTCGATCCCTGGTACAAAAAAAAAAAGAAGAAGAAGAAACAGGAAAAACTTAGTGGACTTATAAAATAATAAAATTTTTAGAATGTCAGGGATTTAGAAGCTTAGATATTTTTCATGAGAAATTCTACCACGCATACAAACTCTGTTATTTAATGCAGTCCAATGGGAGGTCAGTGGCCAGCTACTCATCTCTTTATGTGAGGATGGTATCACTCTGACATCAAAATGGAAAAAAGAGAAGGGAACCATTAGCTAATCTCAAGAAAATAACTGCAAAAGTCATAAGTAAATAGTAGCAGATTGAATACAGTAGTGATTTTTAAAATACATGATCAAGTTGAGTTTATTCTAATTATGTTAGGATGTCTCAGTATCAGATCTGTTAATCTAATTCAATATATTATAAGTTAAAGAAGAAAATATATAAAAGCCATAGATTCCACATTGGATAAAATAGCCTCCTATTGCAATTTAGAGGGGGAAAAAAAACACCTCAGCAAGCTAGGACTAGAAGCAAATTTATTTAATATGGTAAAGCTATCAGAAATCTCTAAGAAAATATATATTTAAAACATTTTCATCCAAGTCAGACAGAAGGTAGAATACAATGATGTCCACTGTCATCATTGTACCAGAGATCCTACTCAATAAGACAAGGCAACAGGCATAATCTGTAAGCGTCAAAATTATCAAAGGATCTGTATTCAACATCTGATCTATGGAAAGTTTAAAAAGAACAAGAAGATGAATTGAAGAGCCAGAACCAAGTAGAGGCATGAAGTTTCAGACAATATAATTTTGGGAATTCCAGATGAGTTTAAAGTTCTAAGTTGAGTGAATTGCTAGATAAACAAGTTTTATCCTTCAGGTTTTTTGTTGTCGTTGTTGGTTTTTTGTTGTTGTTGTTGTTATTGTTGTTTGACTCTTAGTGTTATTCAAACGTAAGGTTTTGGACTAGTTTTATTATACATATATACACACATATATATAATCATTTACAGTGAACATGATAGTGTCTAACAAATCCCAAGATAATGCAAACTAATAATGAAGTCATCAAAGTAGTTAAATAGATGATCAACAAAATCCCTCTTCTTCCAGAATTAAACATCATAAAAATGAATAGAAAACGTCATTAGAATGAATATCTCATTCACTATAGCAACATGTAAAATATCTTTAAAAAGTAACAGGAAATATATGGAAAACAATATACAGGAAGATTTTGTTAAAATTACTGAAGGATTTTTTAAAGCCCTGACTAAATCATAATCTTGAAACATTTACTGTTATAAAGACAAATTCCTGCCACGCTAAATACAAATCATTGTAATTACCATCAAGATTCCAAAAGATTTGTACCCTATTTAAGCTAATTCTAATATTTTATCTGGAATAAAGAACACATTACAATAGTAAAGCAAATTTTGAAAAAAAAACAGTAAAAGGAAACTTTCTCTGTGAACTCTCAAAATAGGCTATAAAGATAAGATAATTGAAAGTAGAGTATTGGAACAAGAACAGAGAAGTAGATCAAAGAAAAAGTCCAGACACAATCTAATGTACACATGGAAATTTAATATAAAATAAATGACTATGTGTTTTCAAATCTTTGGTAAAATAAAAATGGTATCTAATTACCTATTCAAAATGTTTATATCCTTATGTTGCCCCCATATACAAAAATTAAAGTTAAATATAATAAACAAAACTATAAAGTTATTTGAAACAAAATGCAAAACAAAAGCAATAAAGAAAGAAATTGAAACATTGAGTACTGAAAGTTTTTAAATTGCTATGGAGTAAAAAAATAATAAAAGCTAATGTGCAATTTTTGAAAAAAGAATTGTAATAAATATGGAAACAAAGGATTAATATCCAGACTATGTAAAGAGATCATGTACATCAGTAATATAACAACAACCTGGTTTTTTTTAATGTAAACAAGGTATATAAATAGATATTTCAAAAAAAAATAAATGAATGAAGAAATTAAAAGATGGTAAAGTGTGCTCATTAACAAGAACCCCCAAGTTAAAACAACTGCAAGACATGTTTTTATCCATCATATTTGCATAAATACTTAAGTATAAAAATCTAGTGCTGATGATAGGTTATGAAAAAGAGCACCTCATACACTATTCTGGGGATAACAAATTAGTAATGTCTTTCTGCATCAAAATGAAATTAAAATACACCTACTCTTCCACCCAGCACTTCCAATTATACTTATCTACCTAAAAGGCTTACTCACATGTGGGCAGACATATATTCACTGTGGCAGATTTATAATAGGAAAAAATAAAGAAAGAATTAAATTTCCAGTAGAAATGAGGTGGTTGAATAGATTGTGAAAGGAAATATAGATGGCTAGGTTTCTAGACCATGTATCACACTAACAACAACTGAAATTCTAGGGAAAAAATACTAAAAATATCTTAAAGGCAAAAGAAGCTGTAAAATAATTAAGAAATACTAAGAATAGACAATGAATGATAAACACAGAATCTGGCTCTCACCCTACGGGTATCTGCCAGAGTTACAGTCCTTATTTGTTTCATTTTTTTTTGTAGTCTGAAGAATACTAAGACCTACCAAAAGTAGAAAGTTCTCATTGCATGAAGTAAGGACTCCAAAGAATTATAGTTGCAGAAGAAGAAAAACAAAGCATCCTGTAAGTTGCAGTCACAAGCTATTCCTCTGTACCAATTTATTGCCTAAGTGCAGTGTCTGAGGTGGTCTAAAAAACTCTCAATCATTCCACAGTGTGTACATATTTCAAAACAATATGTTGTGCATGATAAATAAATGCAGTTGATACTTGTCAATTAAAAATGAATAAAGTTATATAGTTTTTTGAATCTCAAAACAAGTATTTGGCTTAGTTGTGAGCTGGTAAAGCTTTCAGATGCATTGCAAAGGCAAGTAATCTCCAAATGAATTTACCTTCATTCTGCCTCTAGAATGTTCAGGTTGGGGTCAGGGATTTAGCTCAGTGGTGCTGCCACCTGCTTCACAAGTAGAAGGTCCCAAATTTGATCCCTGGAACAAACAAACAAACAAACAGAAAAGAATGTTCAGGTGTATACACACACACACACACACACACACACACACATGCACGTGCAAAAAAATCTAAACTTTTCTCAATAATAATTCACTAAGCATCCAAGAAAACCCATCCTCGAGAGCGAGAAGCCTATGAAATGACAGCAAAAAGAGAACTAATTATTAAAATAATTTAATTATAAAAAGTCAAAAAATGCAAAATATCTACATTTACTATATGTCCAAAGAAAAAAATATAAGCTTGAAAAATATGTAGAATAGATAAGAAACCAAAGAAATAGCCAAGAGGATTTGTAGAGGACCATACAAAATTTCTGGACATGAAAAATATATTGAGATGTGAAGCTCAAGAGATAGACTTAACAGCAGAATAGACCCAGCGAGAGACAGTTAGTAAAATGGAAGATAAAACCTTTCCCAAAAAGGTAACTACGCAGAATGAAGAACTGGAGAGAGAAAACATATGGGAAATATAAATAAGTTAATAAAAGACACAAATGGCAGGTTTAACATAGATCTAATTTGATTTTCAGAAGGAAAGGAGAGAAAAGATGGCAGAGGAAATATTTGAAAAGATAATGGCCAAGAATTTCCTAATAATGTTGAAAGACAGTGACCCATAGATTCAAGATACACAGAATAAATTAAAATAAATTTATACCTCTATGTAGCAGGGCAAACTATGGAACATGAAGGAAGACAGCTACATTAACAACAAAGAGACAAGATGCATAACCTCCTACCCATCTTCTCAGATGACAGCTGAAACCCAACAACTATAATGGAAACCAGAAGTCAATTTAATGACATTGTTAACAAAACAAGGGAAAATAACTGTCATTCAAGAATCTTACATTCGGAAAAAATAGTAATATTTTATGATACATCCACACTGTAAGTTACATGTGGCCTATAAAAATAATGAGACAGGTCAACATATGCCAAATGTTTTTCTAAGACATAGCATCATGACAAAAGTAAAAGTACATTGCAGAAATTACAGTATAACTCAGTGCATGCAAAATATAAACTATGCATATGTACCAACAATCCATAAATATATGAAAGTGAAGGAAAAGCCTAGAAGGACCCACCAATTATATAATGGTCACCTCTGAGGGGATGTGATTTTTCTGTTTATTGGATGGAGAATCAAGGAAGGAATGTGTATAGCCTACTCAGGCTCTTCTGCTCTTGAGTTTGGACAAAGCTTCAACTCCAGGTGCAGAACAGGCATGTTGCCTTGTTTAGCCTTGAATTCATCCTGGTTTGTCAAGGATCAATTTCATGTTCTGATCCCAATCTGGCTTCTGTGTCATTTTCTTAATAGGTCTAGCAATTTGAACAGGAGATGGATACGAATACCTGGCCACTTCAAGACTCCAACAATGAGAAAGTATTTGCCCAGTAAGTTGGAGACTCCACACTCATAGCGTGATTTGAAAATCTAGAAAGTCAAAAGTATTTGTGTTGAAAAAGAAGCAGATTACTTTTGATTCTGACCAATTTAACACAGAGATTAAGCACCAAGTACATCAAACAAACTCATACTTTTAGTGTATACTAAGGTGAATAAAACAAAGCCCAACCTTAAAGGACATTACAGTGGGGGAATCAAACAACAAGCTCTAATGCAAAGCAGAATAAAATGCTCAAACAGAAGTGCCACTGAAAGTTAGTGAGCAAAGAGATTAGTCAATGAGTTCTTTGGGGGGAAGTCAGTAGGTTTCACCCAAGAGATGGCATTTGAGATCATTGAAAGGTGGGGGAAATGGTGAAGGAGGAGGAAGGGCGGAGAGATTCGTAGAAGCAAAAATATAAAGCAGAAAAATACAATGGGGTTTGTGAAATTATGAACTACATGCCAGCTTTGGGGCAAGTTAGAAAGGAAGAGAGAGAGCAGAAGGGCGGAAGGGTGAGAAGAGGTAGACAGGGAGACTGCGGAAGGTGATCGACACAGGACTCAAGAATTCGAGGCAGGGGCTGGTGTTGTACCTCAGTGGGGCTGCACCTTCCTGACAAGTGAAAAGTCCTGAGTTTGAGTCCCAATACATAAAGCGGGGGGAGCATTTAGCTCAGTGGTGCCGCCACCCGCCTCACAAATGTAAGGTCCCAAGTTCGATCCCCGTAACCGATAAAATTAAAATTAAAAAAATAATAATAATTCAAAGCTGTGCAGAAGCCTCTGCGGACTTTTGTGCATGGCCTCCCATGACCAGATCTGCACTCTTGAAAAATGACTGTGGTGTGCAGGATGAATTGGAGAGAGAAGAGAGGGAGTCCAGTTAGGAATTTGCCTCAATTATGATCCAAGTAAGCAGCACAAAGGGCCTGAGTGGCAGCTTCTCACAGTTAAATGTAAAGGAAAGGGGTAGGAAGAGCCAATGCACAGCAATAGATGTGGGAAAGAGAGCTGTGTCAGCCTCCTGTAGGAGACTTTTGAGGGGCAGGACTTTACAGGAGCCAGAGCAGGCCCCTCCCAGCACAGGCCTGGCCACCCAGGACCAGGAGGCAATGGCAGGAACCCAGCAGCCTCTGACACTGCAGAGCAAAACAAGACCTCAGAGAAGCTACAAAGCAGCCTTGGGGCGCAGAAGCAAAGCTGAGTGGCTCATTCTTTTTCTTAACAGAGACCTTCTGGTGCTGTGTCCCTGGGATGGGTTTCCCTTCTGTCTTCGTGGCCTTAGTTGGCCTGGCAGCTTCCTGTTTCCTGGACAGAGCACCTTGCCAGGCACTGAGTGAGAAGAACGGGTCTAGGACACAGTTGGATTTGAGGGTGCAGCACCCCACCCTCCTTCCTGGAGCCACATCAGAGCCTATGGAAGGGCATCCAGCCCCACAGACATACACCATCCAACTCCTCTGGGATAATCTGGCATCAGACAGGCTTGGATCCAGGTGTGGTTTGCTGCTCTCTGATTTTTCTTCAATTTCATTTTAATTTCAGGCAAAGCCAACCTCCTTTAGTTATCTCCAAGATCTCTGGAATGTGCATTCCCAGAGCTGCCATATCTTAGAGCCTCTCCACTCAACATTTCTTTGATCCCTATAAAGGACTAATTATGAAAAGATATCAATCACTTGATTAATTTTCCACACACATAGAAGCCCTTTGACAGTTTATCTCCTTGAAGCAAAAATACATTTCAGGAAACTAAATGGCTTCTACCTCTGCAGTTCACCACCATTCTGTCTTTGGGGAGCCCCAACTCCAACCTTTAAAATAAGATCTTTTAAAAAGTAGTATCTTCCTTCGTGTTTCTGTGTCTGCCACACAAGATACCCCACACCCTGGCCTTCTGGCCCTTCCACTACCAAGTACCTAACCCCTAGAAGAGCTGGGAGCTGGCCAGCCCACAGCTGGAGGCTGGCTCCATACGCCTGGCCTTGGCAGCGATGTGTGTTGTGAGAGGCCTGCATTATAACAGCCTCAGTGTTTGAGAAGAACTCGCCAGCAGAAGGCTGAACAAAGGGTCACTTGTGTAAGACGGACGCGTCTGCTGCTGTTGCTCTTACCTGGCTGGCTGACCATCAGATCTCGCAGTTCTCAGTCCACTTTCTCTTTCTCCCAAAGACAGCCTTAGCATTGCCCTGGCTGCTGGTGCCTCTTCCAAGCCCCTGCTGACCTCAGCATCAGGCCTGTGAGATCACATCTGTGAACACCAAAAACAACGGCAGTAGCCATCAGTGCAGCAGCTTGTGTGCCCTGCACACTTCATATGAGCTGACAGACCTGTGCGTTTTCACAGAACCCTCATCTCGGCCCTGAGGTAGACTCTGTTAGTGGCCACATGCTACAGAGGAGGAAAATGAGGGCTCGAGAGCTCCGTGGACCTGGTGCAACTTTCCACGGCTAGTAAGTAGGGCCTCGAGCTGGGCTTGCTGCTGCAGCCCTGGGGTGCATTACGGCCACCCTCCACCTGGGAGTTCAAGCTCCTGTCTCTCCAGTCGGTCTCCATTTCATTCACCACTCTCAGAGGAAAAGGGGAAAACAGGAGCCACCCTCCAGTTGGTACCAAAATTCCCTAAGATGCAAATTTGAGAAAGACACGGAGAAGACTGCCTCCATGAGATGGAGATGGAAGTCGGCAGGATGAGGTTAGCACAGTGAGAAGAATCCCACCAGATGCAGGGCACCAAGGAAAAAGCCCTCCCTCGGGCCCTCTAACAGCTCTGGCTCCTCTCGTTCTCGATACATCTCTTGTTCTCACACCAGTGTGACGGGAGTGCCCACTCTTGCAGACTAAACCTGTGCTGCTGCTCCTGCTGCTCCTTCCTCCCAGCAGCCTTGCTCTTCCACACTTCCTCTGTGGCATCCTTTTGACTGTAGAATCCTTTCCATTGTCACCCGAAAGAGCAGCGACTACTATTTTCCCTATGTCAAGTTCTTTCTTATTGGGAAACAGAAAACAAAGCCTCCGGTTATCCTTCAGATTTGCAGGGAAACATCCGTGTGCAACACAGTGAGCCCACGTAGCAGACTGTGACACTATGAGAAACACCTCCTCCCCTTTCCTAGACACTGCTTCTAAACCCCAGGGAATCTCAGAAGTGACGTTAAGGAGATGTTAAGGAGATGACTGAGAACTGGGGGTGCCAGGTGAACCAGCCCGGTGATTACAGGGTTTGAATTTGCAATCCCAATACCCCCTCACCACTCCTCTCCTCTGGAGAGAGAAGAGAAGCTGGAGATTGCATTCACCACTAATGGCCAAGGAAGCTGCCATCAAACCCAAAGGGCAAGGTTGAGAGAACTTCCATGTGAGCAGAGTTCAGGGAAACGGAGCATCCCAACTCCGCCAGGACAGCAGGGTCTAAACTCAGGACGGTCTCCAGCTGCGCCCTTTTGTTCCTCTTTTTCTGCTCCCATTGTCAAACCCTTTGTTCAGCTCTTTTCCTCCACATCTTTCACCTGATCCTCTGCAATGCTCTGTAAGTGAAACAGTTCCCTAAGTCTGAGCCATCGCAGCAAATTGTCAAGCCTAAGAAAGGAACCCTTGATTTATACAACAGCAAGTGAAAAAGTATACTTGTGGCTGCCATCTGAAGGAAGGAGGGCTGTCTTGCAGGAATGAGCTTGTAACCTATGGGTTCTGACACTCAGGGTAATAATATAAATATTGAATTAAAGTGTAAGACATCCATCAGAAAATTGGTCAGCATGGGAAAACCCCACACACACCTGACGTCACAAGTGAAGAATTGAGAATAGTATTAAGTACAAAGAAAAATATTTTGCTATTCCTTTACCCTAAAAACCCTCCTTGACCCCAGCTGCTATTCAGGGAGGTGCACTGATTGATGTTCTCTGGTTTGACTCACCTCTTTGATGAAATGATACCATCCCAACTCCTGGATGCTAACATGTAGTCTCCAGACACTGAGTCCTCCAGCAATGGGTCAACTCCCGGGATCGATCCAATGGGGAATTGCAGTGTTTCCAAGTAACTTCACTCTGGGAAGCACCTTTCACTCACAGACTTCCTTCGGCAATTATTTCCAGAGCTAGTTTTCAATAACTCATACCACATTTCCAATGCTATCCTAAGTAATTTTATATGAATAGGATAGAATATCTTGCAATTCTCTGAGTTCAATGCTATCCTCATTTTACAAATGAGAAAACTGAGACACAAAAATAGGATAAGTCCTATCCCCACATCTGTAAGTAGCAGAACAAAGATTCTAACCCTGCAGTCATTCATGAAGACTCGTTATCTGGATCACTTCACTCTACTGCCGCTGTCCTCAAGTGAGTCCAGTCAACAGTAGTTGGTTCCATGAGAAAAGACCAGCCCAAACCTCCGTCTACCAGCTCATAAGTGCCAGCGCCCAGCCAAAGGTTCTTGAAATTTCTCAAGGACCCAAGTCACCTCTTGAAACTTCTCAAAAGGTCACCTCTGATACTCATTGTGTGGCTCCACCGAACTGCCTATAATTCCTACTCTTGCCTCTACATCTCATGAATAGCAATTTTTCTCCATCCTGGCACCAACCCAATGGCTCCTTCCACTGAAGGATCATAAGATCAGTGGAGGAGGTCACAAACCAACATTTTTTAAATTAAATAGTAAATAGCAGAGCTCTTACAGGGAATCTTGGCAATGTAAATATTGCAACAAATGCTGTGGCCAATTGCTCCCACACATGCGAGGGAGGCAGTGTGGGCACATGATGGATGCACACAGTACTTAGGGACGGGACACTTGCTTTTTCTCTCAATGACATCTCATTCTATTTCTCCAGCGGTGATGGCCAATTTGGCCACTGTCATAATAGGAAGGTTAATTTGATGAACTTTGATTTTCTATTATCATAATTTTCATTTCCCCTGTCAGCAAAATTTATAGAGGCTTTCAATTGGGTTCAGGTTACCAATCTGTAAGATCTTCTTTCAGAAAGGATGCCACCAAGTGGGGCATCTTTTAAATTACTGAACAGTTGTTACCTTTTCATTGAAAGAGTATAAATTGTCCTTCCAAATGGATCACTATTTTTTCACAGGACCAAAATAATAATAATAATAATGAAGTGCAAATTTCAGAGACTCATATGCATGTGCAACAATACTATGCAAAATGCCTTTAAACAATAAACTTATTATGCCTCTAAATAATCAACTTGAACTTAATGTAACTATCATTTTAGAAAATTAAAAAGTCAATCCAAACTTTTATAATGAAGACTATTTAAAATGTAAGCTTTCTCTATTATGAAAAATCCTTTGAAAAAGGTCAGAACCTAATAAATATTTTGGTAATTATATATTTTCAAATAAGTCCCTCAAGTGTTTTGAGGTAAGGGGAAGAAGACAAAAAGTGTGGATACAATGTCTAATTTAAGAGGTAGTCCGATATATTGGTTTGTATACAAACAAAACTCTGAAGTTAATTACCTAGGTTCAAATTCCAGAATTCCCCCTATAGACTATGAGATTTGGGGCAAATTACTTTATCTTCTGCAGCTTAGTTAATTAGTCCATAGCATTGTAAAGATAACACATATAAAGCCCATAGAAAAGAAGTTGGCTGGCTGGGGATTTGGCTCAGTGGTTCTGAGTTCAATCCCCAGTACAAAAAAAAAAAGAGGTTGGCCACAGGGAGTACTATATATAATGTATATATATAAAATAAGAAAGTCATTTTTTATATATAGCCGTATACTGAGTGGTAAGAGACGAAGTGAATTGTGCAGCTTCTAAAATATTCCTTCACTATGTATGGATATAGTACATGTAGTTTTTAATGATAAATCAGCAAAAATTTAAGACTTTTCCTCAGTGAAAACAAAGTATGATTGTACAAAATATTTAGGCTAGTATAGATTCGGGGATCTAATTTGAGGACACTGATAAGAACAACAACACTTTTTGTTTATGTCAGATGTATGGTAAGATATTTCATGGAGAATTTGCTATATAATTTAATATCACACTACTGAATTAACCATAGTTATAAAAGAAAACAAGAGTGCAATATTGGTGTTCCTAGAATCCAATACCAGCATGGTTGAGAAAGGAAAGCAGGGCTACCACTGGCCTGCGCACCCCTTACCTCCTCTGAACCCTGTGAACACACCATCTTGGGAGTGGTTCTAATGTCCTGAAAGCAGGGGCCAGTGGTGCAGAGGCCAAACCTGGACAGGCTCCCTGATGCTCTCCTTGCCACCTGCAAGAGGAAATCTCAAATGGAACAATTGCAATCAGGGGGAGAAAGTTAGTGCCAGCAACACTAAAACCCCATCATCCTCCCAAACACTCTGTCCCTGTGGTATCCTGCCCACTGCTCACTATTCAGCATTGGCAAAGGAAGCCCCCTGCCTCCAGTGGACAGCAGCTGAAAACCATGAGCCCCAGACAATACAAGTCTTGCAGGAAGAGAGCTATAGTCTGCAAACAGTGGGACTCTGGGGATAAAGAGAGCTGCAACAGCCGCAGCCCAGACCAGGCACTTCTCTACTGTTTTCTCAAACACCAGAGAGTGGGTGATATCCTACTCCCTGCCCACCATTGCTGCTGTCAAGAGAAGCCCCTTGTTCCCAGTAGAAGGCTTCTGAATGCCCTGATCCCTAGCCTGAAGTCCCAGGCACTACAGAGCTCAACAGTGGAGAGCCCTGGACTCCAACCAGAGAGACACAGGGGAAGAGGAGATACAGCAGTGCTAACCCAGACCAAGAACTCTCCTATTGATTGCCCAAACCAGGGAGCATTCTGTCCTCAGGGAATATTGAGTCCTCTTGAAAGTCTGCCCACCAAACAGGGAACTCTCCCATGCCCAGCCAAGTACTACCAAATGCCAAAGAGCCCTAGATACACAGAGTTTGTGGGCAGGAAGGTGATGGCTTTGTAAAGAGCAGAAAAGGAGGCCAGGAGAAAGAATCCCGAATACTCTGTTAAGCTAGAGGACAGATACAGTGTGCTCTGATTTTTTAAAGCTCTTTATACATTCTAGATAGTAGATATTTGGGCACCTAATATGAACAGACAATTCTGAGACAAAGGAGTAGAACTAGCAAATAAACATGAAAAAATGTTCAACATCACTGGTCATTAGAGAGATGCAAATGAAAACAACACTGAGATTTCACCTCATCCCAGAAGGAATGACTGTTATCATGAAATCAACCAATGACAAATGCTGGTGGGGCTGTGAGGATAGAGGAACCTTGCTCCACTGCTGGCGGGAGTGTAGACTGGTGCAACCGCTGTGGAAATCATTACCTCAAAGAACTCGGATTGGAGGTCCCATCTGACCCAGCTATTCCCTTCTGGGTATCTTCCCAAACAATTAAAAGAATCATACCACAGTGATATATGTGCACCCATGTTCATAGCAGCACAGTTCATGATACCTCAAACTGGAAAGCAGCCCAATTGCCCATCAATGGGACACTGGATAAAGAAAATGTGGTGTGGTTTTTTTTAATAAAATAAAGTACTACTCAGCCATAAAGAATGAGAAACTAGAGATATTTATAGCTAAAGGGATGCACATTGAGGCAATATTCAAATGAAATAAATAAAACGCATATGTGCAAATACTGAATAGTTTCTCTAGTGTGAGAAACTGAAAGTGTAAATAAGGACTAAAGGGTATAATGGATAATGTGAAATAGGAAGAAAGGGACAAAGGGGAAGGGGAATTGGGAGCGATAGTTGAAAAGAAAGATGGGAATGGAATTAACATGAGAAAAAGAAAAAATGGAAACAGTCTTTGTAGATAGGGAGGGGTGAAAGGTTTGAAGGGAGGACAGGGGAATAAGGAAAAAATAAGAACCAAGATGGATTACATAAAGGTGCAAATTTCCAATGATGAATGTCATAACATTGCATACCTTAAGTGTACCAATGAAATTAATTAATTTTTTAAAAGAATACTGGAGCCCTATAGTTATATATTCATGGGCAGAATCAGTATATAAGAAAAGGAGAATAAATATTAACCAGAGCTGTTAATCTAAATAGTACCTTTAATGGCCAAGCCAGAGTGGGCCACACCAGAACTTTGTATAGAGGATGCAAATATAAGCTAATAATGTTTGTCATAAGTCCGATATGGGTAGCCAAAGAGAGTCTACCAAATCTCACAAAAAAATGGGAAAAACAGTCTACACTGTTAATTTTATTAAAGGAAACTCATTGAACTGAATAGCAGTTTGAAAATATGTTATTTTGAAATTAGAGTTGATCAAAGTATACAGGTTATTACAAAGAAGAGTGTTAAGCACAGTACAGAAATTCTGGAATGAGATCACACCTTTCTGTTTGAGAAGCAGTATCATTTGGCAAGAATTTCAAAGATGTTTGTTCATACTATTGACATATTAGCTCATATTTTCGACCTCCCTAATGAACTGAGTGAAATCATAGAAAAAAACTCAACTATATACTCAACATAGATTTGAGAGAGATTTTGAGTAGTAAGATTGAAGTAACCTCCTTGTCTACTCAATGTTCCCAGTAATGTTACAATACATCAAAGAGAACTAGAGTAATAAATATTGTCCGACTGAAATAGAATTGGAGCTATTGTTCTAACTTCTCTCTGCTCTACTTTTTAAATTTTAACTTTCCAAAAGAAAATTGAAACACTAAAGGAACATGTTTAGATTACAGATCTATTTTCTTTTCCAAACCCTGATTTAATAATTGAGTATAACTTGACACTGCCCATAGAAGAGAATGATTGTCATAGTTTTGTCATCTGCACAGAATGATTACAAGATGTATGCCTGTGTTCATTTGGATTAAGACTGAGTGAGGGCCAGAGATTTAGCTCAGTGCCATCTGCCTTGCAAGCACAAGGGCCCGAGTTTGATCCCCGGTACCCTACCCTGAAAAAAAAAAAGAAATAAAAGGAAAAGTTATATTGCTGTTATCATTCACAGCAGCCCATTTAGATGAACTAAATTTTCAACCTCAAGTGGATTGAAAACAGAGAAAATATAGCACCAACAATTCACCAGATATATTTGGGACTTTGTCCACATGCATTTTAAAGGGCATAAATTTACAAAGTTAAACACAACTATCTCATGGTGGCACATGCCTGTAATCCCAGTCCTCAGCATTAACATCTTTGCTTATTTGAAATTATATGATTTTTTTATTTGGAACTGCTCCTTGCTTTAATAATTTGGCCATATTTGGTTTTTAACTTTATAACACAAAGTAAGGATCTCATGGGATAATGGGTATCTTTATTGTAGGAGTGGGCACATGTGTTCTGAGTTGAAGGAAAATGCATTCCAAAAAGATTATCTTACTCAATCTTCTCAACTCTACCCAAAACCATCCATGAAAACCAGAATGTTGCCAATACCCAAAAAAGCCTAGAGCTCTATATGGCAGAGGGTCACGTGGCCACAACATATAGCTGTCAGCTTGAAACTGCAACTTGTTTGTTCTTGCTTTTAGGTAATTTTAGCCATTTTTTGTCCATTTTAGACCACAGTCTTCTGACATACTATGGCTCCTCTCTTTGATTTTCTGTCCTTTCTCCTTACCAGCTCCAAACCCAGGAACTCCAAATTCATTTCACCCTACTAAATTCAATCTTTCAACTCTCCACATCCAACTCCACCTTAGCACACCAATTCCGCTCAAGACGTCAACTACAGAAATCTGGGTCCATTCCCACTAGCAGAGCTCTCGTCCTGTACAGTGTCAGGCCCCAAACCCAGTCACCCTTCTACATCCCTGGGGTTCAGAAATCATCTCCAACAGAAATCTTCTTGAGACCACCTCTTCTCATATTCTCAGGCCTACCTGGCCATTTTCTTGGGAGCACTCACCAGATTTCAGTCGTCATTCCTCCACCAAAACTCTAAGTCTACCATGCTCATCCAGTGGAAAGTTCTGAGTCTTTATCCCAACTTATGAGTAGAATTCAACCCATCACTCCTTCCCTCATGAAGCATACCTCCCTCAGCTTGTGAGTACTGAACTCTCCAGATTTTCTTCTTTGCCTTACTGCCCCAGCTTGGTACTCAATCCCCACCCTCTAGCCATCCTTCTCCTGTGTGACAGATCCCTCCTACCACTCAGGCCACACTCTAGAGAAAATGGAGCAAACCAAGAAAAAAGAGAAGAAATTTTAATCTTCTGAGAACTCTTGAGGTGCCAGAAGACAGCAATTTTGCTTAGAATTTAGAACACTAAAGATAGAAGAGCTCAGAATTAATTGAAAAGTTACTGGGGGAATCAAATTCAGATCACAATCTCTAGCAGTAAATTTCTCACCAATAAGAACAATAGTAAAGCCAGACATGGTGACACATGCCTGTAATCCCAGACTAGACCAGGAGATGATGGTGAAGATGCATGAGAAGTTCAGTGGAGATGTAGAGGGGAGTGAGGACAGAGCCATGGAGTAACGTGCTGACGTGGACCAGAGAGTTAAGATCTTTCTGATGAAGAGGCCAAGTGTTGGATAAGTCATCCCTGCAATACACAAAATATTGAAAATAATGACAAGAGTGGTGGTGCAAATACTGAAATCTAGATGCTAAAATTATCGATAAATGAGGACATGAGGAAGAGGGTGGGTGGTGCCAAAGGAGCAGTAGGTGGTAAAGTCTAGGGCTTGTGCTTTGGAAGTGCTGGAGGGCTACAGAACAAAGGTCTGGAGGCACCAAGGAAAAGCAAGAAGGAGCCCTTGCCTACCTTCAAGCCCCAGATAGCTAGGAAGGTTAGAAAAGTAAAATTCCCACACTTGAATGGGCTGCAAGGAGATGAAGAAAACATTTCAAAACAATTCAAGACGATGATGGATTTTCCTGATGATGATCCATGAGTCCAGAAGGTAGATGGACAAGTCTGGAGGGCTTGGGAGAGTCAGAGAAAGGGCTATAAATGTCACAAGAAGAAGAGTGGCACAGTGTATTAGTAGTTCTCCAGCTCTATGACAAAATACCTGAGAAAATCCACCTAAAATTTTATTTTGGCTCATGATTTCAGAGATTTCACTCCA
Source organism: Fukomys damarensis (assembly GCF_012274545.1). Classification (NCBI taxonomy): domain Eukaryota; kingdom Metazoa; phylum Chordata; class Mammalia; order Rodentia; family Bathyergidae; genus Fukomys; species Fukomys damarensis. Next base: position 17,690,797 of record NW_022900917.1, on the reverse strand, counting down.
TGGTTGGCTCATTCCATTGATGTGGGCCAGAAGTAAGACAGAACATCATAGCAGAAGGATGTGGTAGAGCAAAGTTGCTCATTTCGTGGCAGCCAGAGGCAGAGATAGAGAGAAAGATCAGAGAGGAAAGGGCTGGGAACAAGGTATAGTCTCCAAGGTCACACCTCTGTCATCTACTTCCTTCAACTGAGCCCCATTTCCTGTTTCTTTGGCTCCCAAAATACCATTAATTTGAGCCCTTGTGATACAGTTACCTCCATAAGCCCATCAGCAAACAAGTCTTCAACGCAGTGAGCCTTTTGAGAGTCATTCAGATTCCCTTGTGTCCCTTCTGTGGGACATTTTGAATTCCAACCATAACACATAGGAATGGCCTAGCATGTTGGATCACTAGTAGGAAGTGGGAAGTGATGGGACTTGACTCTCAGTGGATGATTATTTCTAATCACTGCAACTTTAAGGACTGGCCTTGGAGTGCTGAGTCAGGAAGTGCAGAGGGAGAGGAAGAGAGGATATTTCCAGAAGCACAAATTGAAACCAAAATGTTTCATATCTAATCTGACTTACTCAGGAGCTGTCCTTATCCTCAATTTCTCTGTGGTCTGGCTCTGGATTTCCTGGCCTAGCTCAGTCAGTGTGATCCTCTGAACTTTCTGCTTATTAGATCAACTTCCAAACATGAGCTCATCTCTGCACCAGTGCAAAGAGCCCCTTGAAATCCACAGAGTAAACAGGCTCCGGAAATAAATATTCCGCATAGAGTTCTGGTTGCATTCTGCCAAACCCGGTCTAGCACTGAGGGCTTTTCATAGCATGAGCAGCAAATAAAATGACCTGAACTTTGTTTCCAACAAAAACACCCAGATACATCCTCCCCATGGGCAAACACATGGGGAAAAAAACATGGAATGAGGGAATATAACCAGAGCCAGAGGCTGTGGTGTGATTATCCTGAAGAATGTAGCTATCCCAGATCACATCTTTTCATGCTCTCTGTCCTTAAACAAGCCATCTTTGCACTTTGTTGGCCTGCAGAATTCCTCCTCAGACTTGAAGACCTAATTCTAGTGAAATCTCCTCTTAGAAGTCCTCCTAGACCAGCCTCAGTCTCCTCTGGCTAAGTCAGGGGCTGCTCCAACACATTCCCCTGTCACTTCTCAATTTGGTATAATCTGAGCCTCACCTTGCAATTCATCTTGCACCACTCTGGCTCCTTTCTTGGGTTTAGGATCACCAGTCCTTTGCTTTCTCCACTCATTCCCTTGCCACACCTGACTTACTGGCTCTTGGCCTCTTATCCCCTAGGTTTCTGCTTGCAAATCACTCCTTTGGAGACCCTTCCCTGACCCCTTCCTTGTGCCCTCTCAGTCCCCTGTTTTTTTTCTTCAAGCTCTGATCACAGTTGACCATTATTTTCTGCTCCCCTTTCCTGCTCAGGGCCAAGCCACATTGTTCTACTCTTTCCTTTTCCATCTTCTGCAAATATTTATCCTACCTAGCCAATAAATCCAGAGTAGATACCATGTAGAAATGAAGAGAATAGTTGCCAATCTATCTCCTGTCATCCAAACTGCATTTACTTAACCTAAAACTGAGTTTTTCCTTTTCTTTTTCCAGCATCAACAACTAAAATATGAGGACATTACTCACTGCTCAAAGTAAGCTCTGTGTTTCTGAGTATATGTCAGCATCTCCTGGATGTTGTGAAGTGGGCGGAGGAAATCCCAGCTGTACCCTGCACCCAGATCTGAGGCCTTGAGGAGGAGATGCTTCTGAATTTCTGCCTGTCTGAGCCAGGACCCTGCCGCCACTATGCTTGCTCTGGTCTCCTGAAGCCAATACCTGAGAACATCTGTTTGGAACCAGAGAACAGAGGGCAAGATCTACCCCAGGTTGAAATTCCCCATTCTGTACCCTACCTACAGAGTAGCCAGAAGGATCTTCTCAAACTGCGAGTCTGATCAGGTCTCTCTCCTGCTTACAAACCCTTCAGAGACTTCCAGGTTTCATAGAATGTACCCCAAACCTCTGTGGTCTCAAGTTATGCCTAACCGTCTCTGAGGTCCCCATAAATAGCACCCTTCTTACCCAAATCCTGGCCAGTAGAGAAACAGGACAAAGGAGTAAGCAGATGAACACCACAATCCTCTTGGTGACCAAGGCTAGTTGAGGGGATGCTGCTTGAGTCGGTATACTGTGCTTCCATGTTCTGACTCCCGGGCTAGGCAGACTACCCTACCTCTGGGACAGGGGGGCTGACTCAAGGCCAGAGCCTCTCCCTGGTGGACCAGGGGGATCTCAAGTTCCCCAGAAGCATCCCCTTCCCCAAGAGGAAAGGAAGACACTGGACCAGATCTACCCCCAAATCTTCCACTCATATCCTACCCCAAGAAAAGTAAATGAGTGAGGGCCAACCCACTTTCTGGTCCCACTTCCGTATCTCCTAGACAGAACCTTTCTTGCCCTCAATAAATTTTTCCTACCCTTAACCTCCATTGTTCCTAGAATTCATTCTTCAATTTTAGAGAACACAAACTCACATTTCGGATATCCAGCAGGTTTGGGAGTTACATCTCTTCCCCCAATATCATTCTGGAGGTCTTCCACAGAGATTACTGGTTGGAGGTAAGAGTTTTCTTTCATAGGTTCTAACTTTGGTCTTTTTGCTTCATAGATTGTGATTTCTTTCAGAGGCTCACGTTTGTTTCCTAGATCTGGTTTTTGTTTCTTATAAATTCTTCTGGCCTTTTTTCAGCTTTTCTTTCAAAAGTTGTGTATTTTAAATGTTTGCAAATTTCTTGTTTTTCCTATGCATTGTGTTTTCTTAAAATTACATTTAATTGCTGTTTTGTATGTGTTGCATTTGCACTTAGTTGCTTCAAAATGCTGTAAACTGGGTTTCATGAAATCATCTCAGATAAAGACAGTTCACTTAAAGAAAAGACTGTCCCTTATAGAATTATAAACAAATGGTGGTTACTCTGCCAGCTAGTGATTGTCTTTAGGGCAGCTTCCACTCTCAAAGCAGAGGACAGATTTCTCCAGTTGCCCTCTGGTGAATCCCCACTCCAATTAGTGCCAATGGCAGGTGAAACGTTGACCAAATAGGAAATTGGGTTCCTTTCAGAGACAGATCTCTGATTGCGTGGAACTAGCAGAAACTGGAATAACTGAGGGGTCATAGCTAGTGCTAATCTCTGGAAGCTACCCAAAGGTCTCTCAGAAGAAACTAGCTCCCAAGAGCCCAACAAGGTAATCAGGAGAAATCTCCACATCTTGTCCTATCTGGACTCCTCAGTGAGATGAAAGGGGAACACTGTCAGTGATCATCAGGTATCTCTGTCTCAGAGAGATCTGAAACAATGGTGTCAGAGCCCTTTCTTAAGCCTCCATCTAAGAGTTAAGCTACAGGTTTGGACTGCTTCCTATACTACCATTAAGATAGACCTCTAGACAAATATAAGAAACAAATCTTTAAAAAAAAAAAAAAAGGCTGGGGATTTAGCTCAGTGGTTCGGGGGCCTGCCTTTCAAGCAGAAGGACCTGGGTTCAATCCTAAAAAAAAAAAAAAAAAAAAAAAAAAAATCTTTCATAGATTAAAAACTACCTGAACCTTCTCCACCCCACCTCCTAGGCACATCATTTATGTGGGGGGTGGGGGGAATGCCTTTTCTGATAGGTTATGGACTTTGGAACATTGTGGACTTATAAAATGCTATATGGTGATTTTTTTTTTGTATGTTTAACCAATTTGAGCCTTATTTGGACTTTTTATCTCTGCTAGTGAGTTAGAAACTCCCCTTAAATTTTTCTCCAATTTGTTGGGAGTTCATTTGAGAATCCCTCTTAGTCAGATTGCTCCTCCTTCCAGAAAGTCAGACTAAGATAACTCGCAACAACGGTTTTGTCTTACACTAGAGAAAATACCAATCAGTAACTTGCACTTGTTTTTAACATGCCAACTAGAATATGGGACTATTTTGGTCAGCCTTTCTCTTCCTTCATATGAGCACATAGGAAATCGATAAAGGTGCCTTTACTATATAGATTGTGGCTGCTAGAAAGATCTATATGTTTCAAATACTTAGTGAATTTAAAATTGACCTTAAAGGAATAGCCTTGTATTGTTGCTAATAAAAGTTGCCCAAATGACTGGATAAATAACAGAAATTTCTCAGAATCTCTGAGGGCAGAGTCTTTGACTTACCATCTCTGGAGGTGATCTCTTTTCAGGAAAAGTGCCCTATTTCTCTCTCTCTCTCTCTCTCTCTCTCTCTCTCTCTCTCACACACACACACACACACACACACACACAAGGAACTAGAAAGCAGTAGTTTCAATCTCTTGGTTTGCTAGCAATACTTCCTTCTGTAAACATGATTGTTAGCTGAAGTCAATTGTAACTTGTGCTTTAAGAGTACTTACTGGAGTAAGGACATGAGTTACCTGAGGAAGATAAGTTTGAGTGGTGGTGAAGGGTAGATAGTTCAGTCTGGTTTTAATTTCTGGAATTTCTGGAATTTCTTTCCAGATAGAAGCTACCTACCCTGGAGTGGAATAAACCTTGGGGCACAGGAATCAAGCAGGGACTTATGGGATGCCATATTTGTTTCTCTTATTTCAGATTAGGTACTCCACATCTGAACCTCGTACTCCTTTGGTGCATATTAAGGAGCAGTTTAGTGTTTCTGTACACCTGTGCATGGTGTGCCTACCTCCTAAATTCAACTACACAGAGGAAAGCGCTATGATGCTATCTTACAATTAGAATTACACTGTAAAAGAGAGAAAATGGTCAAAATCATCTTATGTTGAAATTTTCTTTACATTAAGAAGTAATCCTAGCCCGGGATTTAGCTCAGTGGTTCGGTGGCCTGCCTTGCAAGCTCAAGGACCCGAGTTCAATCCCCAGTACCAAAAAAAAAAAGTAATTCTTGCTTGTTTTCAAGTGTAAATGTAATGAGAGACACTTCATGCTTAAGGCATTCAGCATCTCTTAGCCTGAAGTTATTCCTTGCCCTGAGAACAAAGATTCTAAGATAACTTTAAACCTTGACCACTGGGTACTGAGGTGTCATGGCCAGCCATAATTAAAACCTCCATGAGGGTATATCCATCCTTAGCTAAGTTGTTAAGGTCCCTCAAAGGACCTTAAATGGCAAATATGGGACTATCTGTGTTCTTGTGTCTTTTTCTCGGTGATCTAAGACTAAATGTGACCTAATAAAGCTTTTGGATGAATCTGGTATATACATTGAGGCCTTTAGAGAACTTACTCAGACCTATGCACTAGATTAGAAAGATGTAATGTTGCTCTTACATCAAAAATTGGTTTGTAATGAGAGACAAATAGTATTTGGAGACAAGTATTATCTTAATTTTGGAAGCTCAAAAGACAGGCAGCCAGGGGAATAACTGGTTTCTACTGGAACACAAGCAATTCCTATAGAAGACCCCTACTGGCCTGCCAATCAAATAGGAAATTAAAATAGAAGATATTTTCAGGCATGTGTTCTTAAAGGTCTAAGAAATATGAGAGCTAAGCCCTTCAGTTATTTTAAACTGTCAACTATTTGTCAGAAAGAGATGAGGACATCCCTAGATCCTTATTTGATAAAAGGAGATTCTATAGTTTTTCACAAGTCAAACTTGCAATACATAGATAGTATAGTGTTATATGCCCCCTCAGAAGAGCTTTCTAGCCAAGACACCTATGTTCTGCTGAATTTTCTAACAGAGGTTATAATGTTTCTAGGTCTAAGGCACAACTTTGCAGCCTTGAGGTAAAATACTTAGACCTTATGATATCTAAGAGAACCCAAAGACTGGGGAAAGAAAGAAACCAATTCTTTTTTTTTCAACAGCCCAAGACTCTAAAATAGCTAAGGAGATTTCTAGAAATTATGGGGTTTTGTCATCTTTAGATAGCAGGACAGCAATTGTGTGACCCATCTATCAGCCTATAGAAAAACCCAAAAGACAGCCATATTTTAACCTGGGAACCTGGTTCCCAGACCATATGCCAGAAGCTCAAATAAGCACTTCTACGTGCCTGCCTACAGGACACCATTTCAGTTTGTATGCTAATAAAAAGTAAGATATGGGTTTGGTAATGTATCTACAAGATCAGGGAGCTGCTCAACAGCCTGTAAAGTAGTTAAGTCGAAAATTAGATATTATAGATTCAAAATAATTTATTTAAAAAGAAAAGCCCTAAACAATATAGTTCAAACACTTTCATTCTCTTTCAAGAGGCAAAAATGCAGCCATTCAGGTTCGTTGATTATTGCTTTAATTTTCTGCTTAGTGATGCAACTGGAGGTGGTCATAACCTTTGTCTCTAGAGATATGTTTTGCTAAGGATTGCAGATCCATTCTGGAAAAACTCCTGATCTTAATTGTCCTTCTATACCTGAGATGGTTAGTTTATAAAGGCACTCTTCTGTCCCTTCTCCACTGCCCTGCCCCTGAGAAATAATGCAGTTATCAACAGTATTTAATTCAAGGCACTTTACTCCTCTGTGGCTGCTGGATTTCAAAACAAAGCTTCCAGAATGTTTGGAGACCAAAACTGGAAAGTTAACTGGGCTATGAGGACAGCCAATATTTTGGCCTTCTCAAGGTCTACAAGATCCAGGACACAAAGGAACCTTTCCTACAGGATCCTACATCTTTGAGGCTGCCAAACTCCAAGCAGTCACAAATGGAGCCAATGACAAATGTGCTAGATTTCTTTTACCATGATCCACCAGATCAACCTTACAAACAGCTCATAACAGCTAAACTAAACAATCTGACTTCTATGTTGGATTCTGAAATCCCCTGGACCTTCTCCTTATCCTCTTTGTGGGCTATCCTGCTGACCTTATAATTTGGCCCATGCATTCTTAACTGTTTCTTTGGCTTTGTCTCCTCCAGACTAAAAACACTATGCAGCTACCAAGATGACAATGCCAGGTGCCTACCAAAGGCTCTTAGATAAACCCTCTGTACAATAACTCTAACTGCTGATCACAACTTGGACCCTCTTCAGCTGGAAGTAGCCAGAGCTGTCTTCGCCCTTTGCCCCCTCACAGCAATTAAGGGTACTTCTTCAGAGAGGGGAATACTGCAGACTGGTAAGTTAATTAGATATCTTGTAGGCAGTGGGACAGGGCTGCCCTCAAGGAGCCAACATGGAGGACAATCAAGATACATTCACTGAAGGCCAAAATTGTAAAAGAAGAGAAACTGCTATACCTTTGTGCTTCCCCTTGGGATAAGGAGCAGTGGTTGATATCCTAATTATGTTTCAATCACCTGGATGGGGTGCCAAGGTCATAACGCAGCCTTTCCAGGAAATATCCCTGACTCCCACCCCTGCTGAAAATCCTTGTAAGCTTACTATGTGACTTGCTCCCCAATTTGACCCCAATTTAATCAATATTATCTGAGTGACTGTACTTGTAATCTTATTGTTTGGTCATGGTTTTGCCCCAACTCATGCCTTACCTTGCAATTTTCCATTGGGTTTTATGGTTTTGTCCCACTTTGTACCTGCCTCACCACATGGCTTTGCTGTATAAAACATCTTGGAGAAGTGGGGTGTGCATGCAGCCCACTTTCCAGTCCCCCTTCTGTCTCTGTTAGACAGAAGCTTTCTTTCCCTCAATAAATTTTTCCTACTCTTAAAAAAGAAAAAGTAAATGAGTGAGTGAGGGGTGGAAAATGCCACAGCTAATGCTACAGCTGATAAAGTTACTCCCATGGGGGAGAAAATATCAGTAGAAGGGACCAGACCTTCAGTACACAACCCTCACTCACTTCTTCACTCTGGCCACATCACCACCTCCTTTCAGTTCCTGATACTCATCTCCCTCCCCCATGGCCAGTAAACTCCTGTTGATCTCTCAACTCTTGGCCAGAACACCATGTCCTTAAGAAAGACTTTCCTGCCTAAATCAATTTCTCATGCCTCCCTCCTTCATAAGACTCATCACAATTGTATTTTATAAGGTGTGTGTACTTGCTTGATTAATGTCTATCTATCTTCCAAACTAACCCACAAGCTTTTTTTTTTCTTCTTCTTCTTTTGAGTCAAGGTCTCATTATTTAGTTTGCTGACCTGGAACTCACTATGCAGCCCAGGCTGGTCTCAAACTCTCAGTGATCCTCCTGCCTCAACATCCTGAGTGCTGGAATTACAAGCATGTGTCACCATACCAGGTGCCCACAAGCTTCTTGACAGCACTGCTTGGCACAGGATTTGCTTGACACATAGGCATTTGATAACTATTTGCTGAATAGAATGAATTAATTAATGAACAACTACATCTTGGAGAGAGGTAATAAGACTTGTGAACATGCATACAGACACACAGACACACCCACAAGCTAGGATTTCCCTGGAGAGAATTGCAAGAGTCCAGGTTGTCTTTCATCTTCAAGCATGCTGCCACTACTGGCCACATTTCTGCATGTGCAAAGGGACCAGACAGATAGCTGCAGTCCTTCTCCAGGAAATGGACAAATTTGCAAGCAAAAAGAGTCCTGGAAAGTACTATCGGAGTCAGCCCCCTGAGGGAGAGAAAGAAGCAGGACCAGGCAGAGAGAGAAGTTGTACACAGTTGCAACAAAGGCCTCCAAGGGACTTGCAGGAGCTCTGCAGCTAGATTGGACCTTTAGACTTTTCTCAAACCAAGGTAAGGGTCTGATCTTTGTAGCCCCATGTCAGCCAGTCATTGGATGTAGGTTGCCCTTGGAAACAGAGTGTGATGTTGGTGAGTACAATCTCAGAGAAGAGCTCATCTATCAGCTGCCAACACTCCTAGCAGCTGGGGAATGAGTGCCTTGGCCCTGAAAGAGGAAGGAAGATGTGGGTGGTACCTAACAGCATCTGCAACAAAGACCTCTTTATGACCTGCTTCCCAAATCACACTTGTGCAGAAACTCTTGTACATTAGATGCTAGGTCACTTAACAAAACTTCCTCAAGCATCTGCTACTAGTGAACGCTGAGCTTTGTTGTGTCTATAAGACATGCGCAGGCTCTGTGCAAGAGTTTCTCTCTGAGAGTTCAAGAAAGATACTAATCCTAAGAGTAATGAGTTGGGCATTTTTCATGTACTAGGCACTGTAGTGAATGCTTTTTTGACCAATTAATACTTGCATCACTCTCAGATTGATCATGTTGACCCCCTTTTACAAATGCAGAAAATGAATCTCAGAAAGTTGTATAACTTGCATAGAAAACTTAAAGCAAAATTCTATGTGACCTTAAGTCCATGCCCTTAACCAACACCTTACACTGCTCCCCTCTGAAAATAGAAACTTCTTCCCCCATTCTTTAAACATACTCACGTGTCCTTTGAGAATGTACATTGCTTCAAGTGACAGAAATTCCAATTTACAGTATCTCAAATAAACCAAGAATTAATTTTCTCATATTCCAAAATATCTGGCAGTAGCCACCACTGGCACTGGCTCAGTGCATGGTTTATGTTAGGCCTACCATCTCTTCAAATGTCTTGTCTTTCCCAGCATGCTTATTGCCTCATAGTTACAAAATGGTGGTTGACCCCCATTATTCAAGATATGAATAATGGAAACCATAACCATATTCAAGATATGAAGAATGGAAATAAATAGCATTAAAGATGACTTTGCTTCCCTTTTCATCAAAAAAAGATAAAAACTTTCCAGAAACTATCTACATACTTGCTCCATCTCATGAGCAAGACTATTCACATGGCCACCTTCCAACAAAGATAACCAGGAATGCATGTATTTAGCTTTTGCCACCTTTGTCAGGGTGACTGGTAAGGGTTCTAGAGATGGACACTGAACCCTCAGCTGCACTACCTGTATCTGCCCCAGCTACCTTGCTTGTTATTGTTGTCTGTGCAAGTGCCTGGCTTTCTCACAAACTAGCAAAGGCAGAAACGCTTTCTCATAAATATTTGCATCTCCAAAGCTCTAGCATGTGGTAAAACATGTGTTCAGTAAATGCATGTTCTACAGAATTGAACAACCCAGGGGCTGGGGATTTAGCTCAGTGGGAATGTGCCTGCCTTGCAAGGGCAAGGTCCTGAGTTTGATCCTTGGTAGCACAAAAAGAAAAATAAAAAAGAAAGACTTGAATGACCCATTCCCCAGCTCCTGCTCCTTGGGAAAAAGCTATCATATCTTCTGGATGGGTCTTTCACCAGGTCCACAGCTTATGCTCATGGGAAGAATGTGCATGTGGCATTTCCCAGATGTGTGTGGGCTTCTGGACATGTTTTCAGTCTTCAGAGAATCCTCCAGAAGTCCTGGAGCAGACAGAGGTCTGGGGAAGGGTGTGAAGAATTATAAGGGAATACGACAAAAGTTTATATAGCCCAAGGGCCTTTATGTAGCTTTGTTAATAGAAAGAACACCAGTCTTCAATTCAGGAGACCTAATTCTACTCCAGTAATTTTTCGTAACTGAGAATGATCTCAGGAGCATTGCTTCACACACCTCTGAGTTCCAGCATCCTCACCTATAAAATTATAACCATGCAACCATGGAGGTGGCTTCTTAAAATTAATCTGGCCTTTTCTGAGATTAGGAAATGGGGTCACAAAGAGGGACAGTGACTGACACAGGTGTTCTGGCTAGAATCAAATGGAGCTTCCTGAACAGGCAGTTACCTGAACACAAGAAATATGGAAGCAAATCACATCATTACCAACTATACCATACTCTACTATTAGGGGCCTTACAACTGCCCTGAGGAGCTCAGTGTACCTCCAGGTCTCACTGCACCCTCACTGAATCAGGCTCTAGGTTAGCATTTGCTGGTACCCAAGGAGTCAGATTACACTAAACCACTTGTGTCCCAAAGGAATCTTTCTCATTCCTACAAACATCATCAACAGCAGACAGGCCACGCAATGCTATTGTCAAAGCTTGTCTGCAGGCGATTTTACTGAGCCTTTTAATTAGTCCTGGTGCAGGTCTGGACTCTTCATGGCTACACTGCCTCCTATACCCTGTAGGATTAAATCAGCTGTGTCCAGCGGGAACATGACAGTAATTAAGAGGGCATCATTCATTGAGAAAACACAAAAAGTCTAAATGTCTCTGAATTTAGCAATACTTCTAAACAAATGTGTATTGTACTCATCAAAACAAGTTCTGTAACTGGGCAAGGTGGTGCATGCCTGTAATCCTAGCTACTAGGGAGGCTGAAGCAGGAAAATTGTTTGACCCCACAAGGCCAGCCTGGGCAACTTGGTGAGAACTGTTTGTTTTTTGGTTTTGTTTTTTAATTATTAAAAAAATTAAACTCATCCAGGTGCCATATTTCATGCTTTTAATCCCAATTATTCAGGAGGCTGAGGCAAAAGGAGGTTCTTTATTTAACCGTGTTAATAGAAAGAACACAGGTCTTCAAGTCAAGAGACCTAATTCTAATCCCACATTTTATTATAACTAAGGGTGGTCCCAGGAAATTTGCTTAACACATCTCAAGGGCAGCATGAGCAACCTAGCAAGACCTGTCAAAGAGACAAAGAAGAAGGGGAGGGGAGGGAGGGGAAGAAGGAAGGGAAAGGAAGGAGCGGGGATGGGAGGAAGCCTCTGTCAGTGACTCTGCAAAGTGAAATAGCACAACCTCAGAGAAACATTATCCGCATTAGGAGGAGAGAGGGCTACACAAACAAGGACCTGCAGTGTGCTCCCTTGGGTGCAGCTATTCATCCTCACTGCTGTTTGGCTGAACTACAGATTAGGAGAAAACTCTGGAAGAATCTGGAAGAAAGGCTGACAAACAAGGGGTAAACCCAGCCACAACGAACCAGAGCCGCAAAAGCCAACACTGCAGCTCAGAGGGGCACATTGGGCAGGGAGCAAAGGAGCTTGATTGCAGCATCTGGTGCCTAAGCTCCACAGGCAGCAATATAGAGACCCAGAAGGGTCAGAAATCCTTAAAGGGTGGGAATTCTTCTGCTCACTCACTCTGCTAAAAAGGAGCCCCACAAGGGAAGTAGAACCTATTCTGTAGTGAGATCAGACAGCTGCAAGGCAGGCAATAGTAACTGGGAAATTTTGGAAACTGATGACCAGCATATTTGTTTATATTTCACCCCTGGAACATGGAGACCTTTGAATGTTTCTTCTGCTCGAAGCGTCTGTTTCCCACATGTCCCAACCACAAATAAAGGGGAAAAGAAAAAACAAAATGGATGTTTAAGACGTACAGGCCATAAGGCCTATTGGTCAAACATCCCCTTTGCCTGGTGCCAGACATTTACCTTTCATGTAGTCACAGCAGCTTGGTGTGAAAAACCTGACCTGTAAAGATCACATCATAGTCAGCAGTCTCAAAAGCAACCTTGCTGAACTAATTTTACCATCAACTGGGGGCTGTGCTTTCTAATCCAGCTCTAAGTTAATTTAAAATAAATGACCACTTCAGTGTCTTTGTGCCATATAAAGTGGGGAGTCGTTTCAAGGGAAAGGTAGAGGATTAATGGGCCAGTGAAACATATGCAGAGCTAACACCTGTTTCATACAAAAATTCTGGGCTTTCTACAAATATATCATTAAGTGCCAAATATGGAAGATGAGATTTCGCTCTGTAAACAATCCCAGTCTGCGAAGGCCTCTGAGAATATGCTTGATTTGAAAATGCATTTAATGATCTGTAAAGAGCAAAGAACAATGTGGAAATCTACTACAAATAATAATGCCCGTGTTCAACACGGAGAAGTAATATATCAGTAATCATTAGGCTTCGTGTCTATCTAGAGTCTCTCCAAGGAGGCCACATGATTCTACAGCAGCATAGAGAATCACCTCGCAGAAGCAGTGCTCTCTCAGTTAGCTCTTGAGCAAATGGAGGAGGCAGAGGAGAGCTCCTCCATGGAGCTCCCAGACTCCTTACTCATCCTCCTCTTCTCATTTTCTGACATCTCCTGTTAGATCCTAGCTTCAGCTAAATCCAGCCAAGATGATATTCTTTTACTTCCTTTCCTTAAATTGATTCTTTCATTCATATAACAAATATGCATTGACTCCCATTGCTGTCAGTAGAAATTACACAACAAAATAAGTCACACATGTGTAAATACCAAATAGTTTCTCTGGTGTGAAAAACTAGAATTGTAAATAAGATATAATGGTATAGTTGACAACGTGAAATAGGAAGAAAAGGACTAAAGGTGTAGGGAAAGTGGGAATGAGGTAATAAGGGAAAAGAAAAAAATATGAGAAAATGGAAAAAAAGTGTTTGTAAATGGGGAGGGAGGAGGGGTGAAGGGAGGGCAGGGACAAAGGGAAAAAATGAGAACCATGACCTGTCATGTAAGGGTACAAGATCCCAATAATGAATGTAACTGTACTGTATACCTAAAATGTACCAATAAACTCAATGAGGGGGAAAAAAAAAGAAATTACACAGCAATATTTGACTAAGTCCATACATCCACTTTGAAAGCAGAAACAACCCCAAAGTCCCATCAATATGCCTGAGTTAGACTCCTTTCAGGGTCCTGAGACCCATCAGATCTCCGCAGTGCTAGCTTCTTCATTTACATATCCAGCCACAGCTTTCAAGCCACATGGTATGACCACATAATCAAAGCCGTTGGCTTTTCATGGCTTTTGCTCATTTGATTTGTCATTAACTTTTGTGAGTCCTTCCTATGTAAACATCAGTAAATCAATCCTTTCAATTTTACACCTCAAGTTGGGAAAGTGGGCTGACCAACCCTTACCCACACATATGAGCAGTGAACAATTTGGTGAACCAATACACTAAATATTTTTTCAACAGGTACTTGATAGAATCAAAGAGAAACTGATTTTATTAATAATAAACTATACTTTGCTTTGCTTAATCATGAAGACTTGATCACTGTGGTCTTTAGAACCAGAAAGCATCTGAGAAGTAAAATAAACCTTGTAAAGATGTAGACAGTGAAATAAATCAGTTATTTCCAACACACAGTACCACGTCATGTATCACAGGGTTTCAAAATACACAATTATTGCAAATACTAACTCCCTACAACTCTCAACAGGAGACAGTCTCAGGATCAGTGCTATAGAGCTTAACATGTATGTGTTACAAAGATACTCAAACTATCAGAGAGCAGTAGGTCTTGAATTTTGACTCTAGTTCCTTGCCTACTTTAGAAAAAGGAAAATCAATTCACAATTAGCCAGTTATGAGAGGTATCATGTGGAAACCTGAGTTAATCTACGCTATATTTCCAGAATGTTCTTGTTCATAGATTGTCATCTAGGTACCTTCCTACCCATCCCAAAACTTAGCTCTGTCCTCAATGGACCCTCTTCTCATCTAATACAAGGACTGCTACTGATTTTTCATCGCTCACTTCTATTAATGAACAGGAGTTCCTGCCATTTTTTCTTCCTTCAAATAAATTCTCATTAATCTGGTTGACCCTATCCTGAGTGCCATTCACTTCTTGAAATCCAACTTCCCTGTGCCTCATTCAGTTTGTGGAAAAGGGTTAGTAGTCACTTCCCTATCACTGGGACAGAATACTCAACACCCACAACTTAGAAGAGAAGAAGCTTGTTTTGGCTCAAAGTTTTCACAGGACTCAGTCCGTGGATGGCTAATTCCAAGGCAAAAATGGCTGGGTGGAAGGGCCTGGCAGAGGAGTACTGCTCATCCTGCGTCACCCAAGAATCAGAGAAAAGAAGATCCAGGGGTGAAGGGAGGGCAGGGGCAAGGGGAAAAAATGAGAATCAAGACCTGTCATGTAAAGGTACAAGATCCCAATGACAAATGTAACTGTACTGTGTACCTAAAATGTACCAATAAACTCAATGAGGAAAAAAAAAAGAAGAAGAAGACGATCCAGGGACTGGAATGGGCCTTTCTAGGTCACATTCCCAATGACTCACCTCACCCTCCCACCCACCCAACAGTACATTTGGCTATGAACCCAGCAATGGATGAGTCCACTGATAAGTGTCCCCCTGATCAAATCACCTTGAAAACACATGAGACTTTGGAGAGATATTTCAGATCTAAACCCTAACAGGAAGTAATGAGGAAAACCCATGCTCTTTGAACTAATGCAGCCTGAATGTACATTGAAATTAGCAACCCCTGAAATCACTTCCTGGCTCCACTGTGCCTGCTTCAGGGGAGAGTGGGAGGCATTCACCACAGCAAGGAATCTTTTTCATACAAGCTAATGCAAATAGTACCCTACACACCAAAGTAAAAAGAGAGAATTACGCTGATGAGATAATAATTTCATCCATTATGTGTATCTCGGGAGAAGAAGAAATTAGCTTCTCTCTTTAAAAGTGAGATAAACCCATTGTGGGTCTCTCTGTGATAAACCTACTTGTAAATAAATAGGTCACTTGCCTCCAAAGCACAGGAGAAGCCTGTGCTATCCAAATACCCAAGAGTGTACACACTGGCCAGAACAACAAGAAGAGAACTGAGACCTAATCCTGCTGCTGACAGCTGAGCGCTTGGCCACCGCCACCACTTTGCCCTCTTGAGGCTAGCTCCTCTCTTGTAACCTAAGGAGAAAAATCTTGATCAATCTACCAAACACCAGACCAGATGAGATCACCAGAAGAAAGATATGTAACACACCAACTCAGTTTTCCATACCCTACTACAACACCACAGTTACAACAAGGAAACTGAACTCCTTTCTCTCTCTCTCTCTCTCTCTCTCTCTCTCTCTCTCTCTCTCTCCTTCATCACTCTGAAGAAGGGCAATGTGCCTTTACTGCAGAGAAAAAGTACATATATTTTTCCAACATTAAGAAACTTTTGTAGGAAAGCAGCAAGGACAGCATTAATTTTTTTGTTTGTTGTCAAACTCAATTCACTGCCATGTTTGTTTTTAAGGGAAGTTCTGGAACTGCCCAAATGTAGATTGGCAAAGAACTGTTTTCCAGAGGCACGCCTGCTCCTGACGCAGCCGCCATCGCTCCAGTGCCAGGAAGGTAGTGGCACGGGCAGCCCTGAACTCCCTTAAGCCCCCCACACACTCTCAGATCTCCTGACTGTGCCAGTCTTTGGACCCACTCTGCAGAGGCAGAGGTGGCATCAAGGGTATTTTTCTGAGTTCCCAACTTTGCACATCTTTAAAGAAAGGTCTGAGAAATCTGTAATAGAACGTTATGGAGTTCAACCATTCAGAAGGTCGGGGAACTCAGTCTGGGCCTGCAGCCCGAGGTCAGTCAGCGTCATGGGGTTCAGACATCAGCTAACTGAGATCAGGGGTCTTGTATCCTTGCTCTGTCTGAGCCATTAAATGGTAAATACACTATATTGAAATTTTGTTCACTGCAGACATGTTCTGGACTGCTTCTTGATTTCAATTTAGTTCAAATGATTTAAGGGTGATAGACTAGTGACTACCACAGGTGGTCAGTGTCCCAGTTGTGCTTGATCTTAATGTGTTGCTGATTGTATCAGTTGGGATAAAGGATTGTGGCTGATTTGATGAGGCGGTTTCTCTGATGTTATGAAGATGAGAATGTCTGTGGGTCGTTAGAGACACAGAAGCTAGGGTGCAACTATATCAGGAAGATTTGGGTGATAATCCAGAGATTAAACCAAGGACAGTCCGACAACAAAAATTAAAATGAGAAAACACTTAAGCAAGACACAAGGACAGACTTCCAGTTCACCAATGGCAAATAGTAGGGCAAATGAGGATGAAAAGGCCAATAGTGAACAACCAGGACACCCTGAACTCAAAGCACAGGAAGTAACAAAACAGATTAATCAGGCTCTGGAAAAATTCAAAACAGAAATAATTTCCCAGATAACCATAGAGATAGTGAGCAAAATGGAAGTTGCGATTCGAGACTCTAGAGCAGAAACTGATAAAAAAAATAGATGAGCTCAGGACCATGATAGAAGCCATGAAGGCCCAGCATAAG
Source organism: Fukomys damarensis (assembly GCF_012274545.1). NCBI lineage: Eukaryota > Metazoa > Chordata > Mammalia > Rodentia > Bathyergidae > Fukomys > Fukomys damarensis. Next base: position 17,673,899 of record NW_022900917.1, on the reverse strand, counting down.
ACAGAAATGGAAAAAATAAATGCCCAACATAGGAAAGAAATGGAATCCATAAAACAGATTCAAACAGATACCCAGGAGATTAAATACTCCATAGAAAGTGTATGCAACAGAATGAAAGAATGCGAAGATCGACTCTCAGATATAGAAGACAAGATTGCAGTCAGTGATCATGAAAAGAGAGGTCTCTTAAAAACAGTAAGAGATCATGAGAAATCGATCCAACAACTCCTAGATGATGCAAAGAAGAATAACATAAGACTGATAGGAATACATGAAGTAGCAGGAGAAAATACAAATGACTTAAAAAAGCTGTTTGCAGAATTAATGACAGAAAACTTCCCAAACAGAGGGGAAGAATTTGACATTCAGATAACTGAGGCATATAGGACCCCAACTAGCTACAATCAAAAAAAATCTACACCTAGACATATAATAATCAAGATCCCAGAAACCCAACAGAAGAACAAAATACTACAAGCAGTAAGAGAAAAGAAACAAATCACATACAAAGGAAAGCCCATCAGAATCACAGCAGACTTTTCAACACAAACCCTTGGGGCAAGGAGAGCCTGGAATGAGATATTTCAAGTACTAAAAGAGAACAACCTCCAACCTAGACTGATGTATCCAGCAAAACTCTCTTTCAAAATGGATGGGGAAATAAGACACTTCCACGACAAAGAACACCTGAGAAACTACATGAATACCAAACCAGCACTACAAGCAATTCTAAACAAGATCCTAGAAAAAGACAATGAAGGCAACAACACCATGAGGCCCAACAGAGCAAATCAAATAGGCAAGGCAAGAAATTAAAAGGAGAAGGTGAAAAAGTAAAAAGAGTCAACAAAAGGCCAATAACATGTCAATAATAAGTCAGTACATATCAGTTATAACCAGCAATGTCAATGGCCTCAACTCACCAATCAAGAGAAATAGACTGGCAAAATGGAATAAGAAGCAAAATCCAACAACATGTTGTATACAAGAAACACACCTAGTGCAAAAAGAAGCCCATAGACTGAAAGTGAAAAGACAGAAAACAATTCTCCATGTGACAGGAGCCCAGAAAAAAACAGAGGCAACAATCTTATTGGCAGACAAAGTAAATTTCAAACCAAAACTGATTCTAGTATTATTGATGTAGGACGGTACTGCATCATACCTCTATGAATGTAAAATGATACATAGTAGGGACCGTGCTTTATCAGAGCTAAATTTAATGATATTACTCTAGAATGTTCTCTTTCCAGATGATGATTAAGAGGCTAATAGAAAAAATGGTGCCAGGTACCACA
>NW_022900917.1:17664000-17671923 GCF_012274545.1 Fukomys damarensis | reverse complement strand
AAAATATAATAGTACACAGGATCCTAATAAGATAATTAATAATGTGAAATAGGAAGTAAAAGGCTAAAGGTGTAGGGAAAGTGGGAAGGGTGGGGGAAAGGTAATAAGGGAGAGGAAGAAAATATGAGAAACTGAAAAAATGGAAATAAAGTGTTTGTAAATGGGGAGGGGAGGAGGGGGTGAAGGGAGGGCAGGGACAAGGGGAAAAAAATGAGAATCAAGACCTATTTTCTAAAGGTACAGAATCCCAATGATGAATGTAACTGTATTGTATACCTAGAATGTACCAATAAACTCAATAAAAAGGAAAAAAAAAAGAACTGTCTTCCTGCCTTTTCTTCCCAGCTGCTTCTCAGTTAACTCAGGCACAGGCCTAGTGCCCCAGTCCACCCCTATGCTGCACGGGCCTACCCTCCTCCCTGCCCTCCTCCTGTGGTTCCAGGAAGGACACATAGCTGGCAGCATGGCTTCCCGGTCACAGCAACCTCTGCTCACCTCCCAGCCTCCCATGAGAAAGGGAGGTTTTCTAGCCTGACTAGTGTGGCCAGAAGACATTCCCCAAGCCATATTTATGGAGTGGACGGGAAAGAGTCATTCACTGGGATTAGAGCAGAAGCCCCTTGCCCAGCTCCTACTGTGCTCAGGGTCCTGGGCAGGGCCTAGCCTGAGGGAGCAACAGCCTCCTCCCTCTCCTCGATGCCAAGAAGTGGATAAAAAGTCTTCAGCCCCATTGGACTGTGGAGCCATCCTCTCACCATGTGTGAGTCCCCACTTGCCCTTGTCTGTCCTTGGCACATGCCCTACCACTTGTCCCAAAACAGCAACCACCACCATCTTTTTCTCTCCCTACAGAGGAGCAGTTTAGCATCACAGTTGTTAGATTAGACTTTGGGTCCCAACTGCTGGCCTCTGCTGCTTACCAGTCATGTTACTTTGAGGACAGCCTCTCCTGAAACTGGCAGATGAAGCATTGTTTCTGCTCCCTTTGGGATGGTACCTGACACACAGGAAGTCATCCCTAAGTGTAGCTCCTCTTCTCCTTAGCTTGGAGCTCACTCTTCTCTCCAAGCCCAGGTGGTGGACTAGGAGAGGTGAAGGGCAGTCTCCTCTCTTCCACCCACCTTTCCATGCATCCAGGTAACAGGTGAAACCAGGGCCTGCTCTTAGGCACCTCATAGCCCCTTGGTCCTTAATATCCTTGCTCCAGGCAGCAGCCAGGGGGCAGTGTGCTCCACGGTGAGCACTGGTGAGGCCAGGTTGCCACAGCGGCCCCTGAGCCCAAACTGCATGAGCCTCACCTCACTCTATGGAGTATTGATTAATACTGATTGATAATGAGCTTCTGAATTCTCATTCACCTATTGTTTTCTCAGACATACCTCAAGTGTCCAGGGAGGGCTGTTACTGGAGGTCAGAAAGTCATCCTAAAATCATCAAGAGAATAGCAAAATGCATAGCTTTATCCTTCATAGGCCAGGCATGGGGGCATTTTATACACCTTGAAGGCACAAAGGTAAACCAGGCTCAGTGTTACCTTTGAAGAGTTTATAGTCTAACTGATAAGATTATTTCTTTACAGAGTAAAAAAAAAAATTCAGATTCACAGGGCTTGGATGTTGAGAATTCGCATTCCTAAGTAGCTCTGGATGACGATGCTCCTGCCAGTATGGCAGCACCCTGAGAACCATTGCTCTTGTGTGCTTCTGGCAGGCAGAGGACAGAAAGGGGCACTGAACGGTCTATGTAGAAAGATGCCCTGAGAGCCCGGAGAAGCTACCCAAGTTACCATGCCAAAGACTCTTTCCTCGAGGACGTGACCTGCACAGGGCCCAGAAGAATCAGTAGGGATTAGCCTGGCTGGAGATGGCCTCTGAGCTGGTGCTCAGGTGAATGATCGGGGCTAGAATGTGCAGGCATAAGAGTCATCTGTCATCAGAATGACGTGAAAGATGGGAACACGTGGTTTACTGGCTTTTAAGAAGCCAAAAGCCATGCCAGTTGTACCTTAACAGGTGCTGGAGGCCTCAGGAGAGAGCTTAGTCATGCCAGAGTGTGCTGGATAATTTAGGAGGCCTGATCCACAAAGGCCATGGCCAAGCATGGGCAAAAGCCAACTTGTCCTAGGGTCAAGGACAGATACAGCAATCCAATGGCGAAAGGGGTTGGAGGAATAAAAAAGTAGAAAATTAGAAAGAGTCAACTTTAAAGCACAGAATCATGAAAAGAAAAGTAGAAATTCAATAGCTCTGACATGGAGGGGAAACATAGTTTAGGTGGTAGTGGTAAACGTACGGCCTTTGGGCCACAGGTGGTTATGTGTTATTGCTGAAAGCTCTAAAATGTTCACCATCACTAGTTTAGGGGAATAAGCACCACCTTTAGAATAACAAAACTGTGTTCAAATGCCAGGAAATGGGTAGAGTACAGTCAGTGATAGCTGATGAATTAAGTGATATATAAATGTTTGCATCCTATGGATTCAGTAGCCTGGGTACTGCAGTGCATCTCACCTTTAAGGGGATAATAGACGCCACCAAGAAAAGAGGATCTTTAGTAAGCTTTTTTTACTTCAAATTGTGCAATCTCTAGATCAGTGATTCTCAAACCTTTCATGGAGAAGAATCCGTGGCTCTAGATCCATATGCGTTCTCATTGTGCCTGAAGAGCATCTACAGATGACTTAACACACGTGAATCTGAGGTCAACTAAACAGGTCTATACCTTGTTCAATGAATGAGTCCTCAGATCCTGTCCTTGGATATTGTAGTAGTGTCACGTTGCTGGGTTGGCACTACGTGATGTCAGACTGTGAAAAAATAAATTCCACACAGTACCCTTCAGGTATCAAAAGCAAAATTTTGAGGTGTGCCTGTGGAGCTTTTGTCACAGGAGTTGGAGCCATAGGAAGATAGAAATCACTCTGCGAAGTAGTGGAGAGGTTTCAGAGAAACAAGAAGTTAGACACATCCTCATCACTCCTTCCTCCCACCACCTCTACCACCACACATTCATAACTACCAGGCGAAAAATCCATGCAGACAGACAGACTGGTGGCCTCAGGAAAGACCCACAAGGCCCTGGAAGCTGGCTTGGGTTCCTTGGCACAGGAGAAGCAGAGTCCTGGGTACCAGAAGTGTGGCATAGAAAGGGTGAACATCCTCTTAGCATCTTCCTCGTTGGCTGGGAGGGCATGCAGGCAGAGAAGCCACAGAGGGATGCCCTCCAAAGAGCAGGCCCAGGAAGGGACCTCAGTTGGCAGGGTCTTGGGCAATCCAGGGAGGGTCTAGACAGACAGCTTGAGCTGTCCCTGGTGGGCTTCTCTGGCCAGTGCACAGTGTGCAGCAACCCAGCAGTTCCTATGTCCCCTGGTGGGGCACAGAGGTGGAGACAGGAAAGGAGGCCTGGCATAAGGAAGACAAAACTCCCAAGGGCAGGGACCTTGAGGTTGAAGACAAAGCAAAGTCCACAGTCAGCAACTGCTGATGCCAAGTGTGTGACCCAAAACCAGACAGAAGCAGCGACACAAGCAGTGGATTCTGCAAGGACAGACACTGGGACCCAGAGACCAGAGAAACCGCGACCCTTCCCCCAAAGCCAGCAAAGATCCATTAACATAAGCCCAAGGACATACTGCCACATGCCAGGAGCCAACCTGAGGTAAAGAAGTAGGAAAGAAAATTTTTTGAAAAACCAAGCATTTGTGTGGGAGGCAATGCACTCCCTTGAAAGAGGCAATTTAAAGAGGAAAAGAACGATAAGTGAAATAAGCCAAACACAGGAAGACAACTGAACAGTTGCCTCCTTCCCTTCATCTGGGAAAGCTAAAAAAGAAAGTCAACATAACTAGAGACAGAGAAGGGTACCGTGAGGGAAGGGAGGGTTGAATTTGACCAGTCCATATCGTGTGCATATGTTTGCAGTATCACACTGAGCCTCACTGATGTGTATAATTAATATGTGGTAATAAACATATTTAAAAATAAAATTCAGATCTGTTCAAAGATGAACTGAGAAAGCCTGAGATACCAGCATCTGTCAACTGAGGAATGTCTGTATTTCCCCCCGGGGAAGGAGCTCAAGAGCAAGATCAGGCTACATACAGTAGTGGCACAGACAGAAAACGATAATGCTTGGATGGAACGTAGAGGAAAGCAGGCCAGGCAAGGGGGCTCCAAGCCTCCGTCTCAGCCACCCTCCCTCCGTTACTCTGTGCACAGATCGTCAGTTAGAGGCCTTGAATTGCAAAAGAGCGCCAACGTGCTCCTCCGCACATGCAAGTAATCGCTTATCAACTGGGAGCGCCCCCCACAGGATGAATGAAGAGTGTGTGAACTAATGAATCTATACACCTCCTCACTTTCTGACTCCGTAACTCCAGTCAAGGTACTTAACGTCCCAATTTCTCCTGGAAAAGTAGAGATAATACTTACCTTGAAAACTAATTTGTGAGGATTAAATGAGGCCAAGTATACATAGCCTTTAGAGCAATTAGTAGAAACTCGGTGGATGTTAGCTTTCTGGACGTTTCTTCCTGTCCACTGAAACAGAGCCACCCTCAGAGGGACGAAATTAGCTAAACGGAGAGTTAAAAAGCTCAGCATTTTGCCTCTGCTCCTGAGGGCTCTTCCCAGATAAGCCGGGTCTCAGGGTCCCTTACCTGGCTGTTGGAGCTACTAATCTCTGGCGCCCCCACCAGCTTACTGGGTGCCTGTATGTTAAATTGCCTTTTGCCTTTTTGCCTTGACTCCTATTCCTCTGGCCCACAGACTGTATCCTTCATTCCTTCACACCCAACTGATCCCCAGTTTCTCTCTCACAATGTGTGTACCCCACTCTGACTTCGAGTGGTGTGGAGAAAAGAACAAGAACAATAAATACAGCAGCCTGAGAGGAGGCTGTGGACATCCTGTTGGATCGGAGAGAATCCCAGCGACCTGTAAGAACTGCATGCTTTTACCTCAGTATTTTTTTTCCTAAAAAGCTCCACCTCCTTCCCTGAAGATTGGTTAGAAGCCCAAATAAATCAGCCAGCCCATCTTGACGCTCTTGTGGCATCCAGATATTCCCCAATGTCTGTGAGCCATCTCATCAAATCAGCCCTCAGAAAGCTCCAGGACTGAATCTCCCTTCTCATCCTGCACTGCAGTTGCTAATGAGTAACAGAAATATAATTAAGGCTTTTTATTTAACAATGAGTCAACCAAAGCACTGGGGAAAGCTATGACATTTTTAAGAACACGTACATTTTTTTGCCCTAAAATATTATTTTTAAAACTCACCAAATACAGTTCTGGGTGGGAATTAAACACATTTCATGACAGTGAGTACCATTTGTTTTGCTAAACCTCGTGCTCTTGAAATGCCTGAGTTTGCACTGGAATTGAGGCAAGGAAAGAGGCTCCATACAGGAAAATATGTATATATATCAAGTGTGTCTTCGGCTATGTGTCAAGAAAACTATAGCCAGTGTGAATGGATTAGAAGACCCAACTGACTGACTGGGTGCACTGCCCTGAGGGTAATACATAAATCTCTAAGAAGAGCTGAGAAGCAGAAGGGTTTGCCTACTTGACAAGAACACGGCTGAAGAGACTGACTAGCCAGTGAATTGCTTCTAATCTACCCTTGCTGACAGCTCATTACTTTCTTTCCTAACCATGCTACATGCTACCCTGCCTGCTCTGGGGCTGAGGAAAAATGAACTGAATCTTATGACATACAGAGTTGAGAAACTCCTCTCCACAGACATCCAGAAGGATTATGGCTTACGGAGCTCACGGGGAGACAAATGGTGGCCAATCGTGATAAGCAATAGTGTGAAACTCACTGTCCCAGCAGGAAATGTGCCCTGGACTTTAACACCTTTCACATTTCTCTCTTTCCTTTGAAGTGAGGGCTTTAGCAAAACAACTAACATATGTGATTTAGAAATCTAATCTTTTTTTTTTCTGGGAGATAACTTGAATATGTAGACATAACTAATGTCTTGTTTAAAATAAAATGATTCCCATAGGAGAAAGGAAATAAGGGAAAAGAAAAAAAATATGAGAAAATGAAAAAATGGAAATAAAGTCACACATGTATAAATACCGAATGGTTTCTTTGGTGTGAATAAACTATAATAGTACATAAGATCCTAATGAGATAACTGACCATGTGAAATAGGAAGAAAAGGGCTAAAGCTGTAGGGAAAATGGGAAGGGTAGGGCAAAGGTAATAAGGGAAAAGAAAAATATGAGAAAATGAAAAATGGAAATAAAGTATTTTTTAAATAGGGAAGGGAGGAGGCGGGTGAAGGGAGGGCAGAGACAAGGGGAAAAAATGAGAACCAAGACCTGTCATATAAAGGTACAAGATCCCAATGATGAATGTAACTGTACTGTATACCTAAAATGGACCAATAAACTCAATGAGAGAAATAAATCCCAGTGAATTGTGCAGTGGGCCCAGGGGTGTCTCCTTTTTTAGAATCCTGAGAGTGTTTCTTTCATTTCATTCTTCTCAAATAGCATGTGTCTGAGGTGTTTCTCTCTCCTTCTTAGCTTCCAGCCCAGCCAAGGTTCTCTATCATAATGAACCCAGGGCCCCTCTGGATTGCTTAGTTTTCTTGAAGTTATTTATAGCTGATCGTGCAACTTACTCAAGTCAGGTGGAGACAGAAGCTGCTGTGGTGGGACAGTAGGAGAAAAAGGTGAGGACAACAAAATAAACTCCTGGGCACAATAAACTTGCCCTTTGGAGCATGGCATATTTCAACAGTCCTGTTGTGAGACCTTGAAAAAACTAAGAAAATAAAATGTTTCCATGAAATGAGAAATGTCAGTAGGAGAAAAAGGTGAGGACAACAAAATAAACTCCTGGGCACAATAAACTTGCCCTTTGGAACATGGCATATTTCAACAGTCCTGTCGTGAGACCTTGAAAAAACTAAGAAAATAAAATGTTTCCATGAAATGAGAAATGGTTACCAAGGAAAGACCTAAATAATATCTTTGGCTTCACTTGCTCTTAGTCAACTTAAAATCACTAATTTTGGAGGTCATGGAGCTGGCTACACATTATCAGTTCCTCACTAGCTTCGCTGTAGATAGCTCCTCTGGCATGTGGGTTATGACAACAGTCCCTGGGTTACTTCTCCGAGACTTGAAGGCCACTTTTGCTGAGAACAACTGCTCTTCCCTTGGGCCTCAGATCTGATGGGCATCTTTTGCTGAGAACAACTGCTCTTCCCTTGGGCCTCAGATGTCTGATGGGCAATGACTGTGGCATCTCTGACTTAATATTGTGTCTGTGCCCTTTGTTGTCTCAGCCCTTGGGTCACATTCTAGTCAGCTCTGCACTAGATGTGTTAATCATTTTTTAAATGTTTTGCCCAGGATTGTGATACAGGATCAACTTGGCCTGTTGCCCATTGGAGCAGGTAGGTCTTTCTTCTCCTCCACTCTCGTGCTTCTTCAGCAGCTCAAGGACTTAAAGTCCTTTAGCCCTATCAGAGGGCCAGGATGTTTATGCAAGCTGGTAAAGCCAGCAGTAGAGCAATTCAGCACTTCCTGACTGTTAGCCCATCGAGTATAAGCCTGGGCTATTTTGCACAAGATGTTGGCATCCAATGCACAAAAATCCAAAAGCCTCTAGGATAAGCTGACTGCAACCACCAGGTGGTCCAAGTCCATACTCCTGGCCAGTGGAAATCACCCCAGCGATTCAATAAAAACCTGCTGCTCTCTTCATCCTAGTGGCTGGCTTCCTTCATCTGAAGTCTCAATTCAGCTAAAGCTCCTTTCCCTCTCCCTCAGTAAATTCTGCCTCTGCAGGAGTGTGTGTGCTTGCAATATTTGATGCAGGTACATGTCTACCAAGCTTGGGTCCAAAGATCCTGTTAGCTGATATCAAGACTTTTTTTTTTTTTTTTTTTTTTTTTTT
>NW_022900917.1:17618431-17663976 GCF_012274545.1 Fukomys damarensis | reverse complement strand
CCGACCTGTAACTCACTGTGCAGCCCAGGCTGGTCTTGAACTCACAGTGATCCTCCTGCCTCAGCCTCCCGAGTGCTGGAATTACAGGAGTGCACCATCACACCTGGCCACCAAGACTATTTTTATTTTTAGTACTGAGGATTGACCCCATGGCTGCCTGCACACTAAGTATGTGCTCCATCCCTGAGCTACATCCCCAAGCTAAACCAGAATACTTTAATAAAAAAATTTTTATGATGATATCATGATGTTGCAAGTCAGGTTTTCTTCCCAATTCCTCTTCCTGTAGCCAAGTGCTTACCAAATACTTTCATAATGTACTTAAGGCAATGAGATTGTGTATGAGTTAGAGTTCATATGTATGAGTTCAGTTATGTGTGATAGAAACTCAAAATGAACTGGTTTAAACAAGAGAGAAACGTATTTCTCTTACACATGAAAGTTGCTTTTAACCATATGGTCCCAGGTGACTTTTTATGAGCTCTTTATTCCAGCCAGAAAAAAAATGGGGGAAAACTTAGGGGATAGAGTATCTTCCGATGTTTATGACATGGAAATGGCACATGTCACTTCTGCTTATGTCCCATCAGCCAGCACTTAGTGACATGGCCATACCTGACTATAACTAGGCCTGGGAAGTGTAGGTTTTATTCTAGGAGAGCTTGCCCAACACTGCACCATTACATCAAGGTAATTTCCCACAAGACAACTGTGAAGCCAAAACAATTTGTGACTTTGGACCAGATTCTTTCCATAAGATGGTGTTTATGAAGTACACGCTCTCTTGATTTTACAACTTCAGGAAACAGCATGCATACAAATGGTAAGTCTGGGTACAGAGTGGAATTCTTGAAGGAATTACCCAGATAATTCAAGACAAAAACATCAAGCTCTTGGACACCTGGCTTCTAACTTGAGGGAATTTGAACCAGACAGGTCCTCTGTGAGGAAACTGGCAATGCTGAGTAAGAATCTAGACAGAAAAAATCTATTTCAGGTAGCTAGGCTCAGCAGCTCCCTCCCATCTCATCCATATTATGTGTTGCTAGAAGGAAGTACTGGTTACACTGTGGATTCTGAAGTCTTTATCTAGTCAGACTTTGTTTAGGAATGAGAAATAGTGGTCAATTTGTCAAAAATCGGCCTGCCTTCCTGGCCGTTTGGGGCAAGCATGTCACCCTCTGCAATTCCCTGATGGGAATGCACACAGGGAAATCACACTTTGAATTTCACCCTAAACCCAGGAAAAGATATTCTAAAGGGAACGTTTAGGCTCTTTCCCTACTGAATTTTTGTCTTTCCTGGGTAAAATACTCTAAGCCAGATTTGTCTAAGCCACAGCCTGAAGGCCACATGAGACCCTCCAACATGTGTGCCTGTGAAGACAGGTGTTATTTGGTATTAAGCAGACATGTATGCTTTCCTACTTAATTATTAAATTTGGGCTTAATGTGTTGCTTTTTTAAATTTTTATAATCAAAATATATAAAATGAATAACATATGTTGGTACATACATTAATGATATTATATGTTTTATATATAGCCCAAGACAATTCCTCTTCACTCGATGCAGCCCAGGTCAGCCCACAAAATTGGATACCCATGATCCAAGCAATGACTCCTAACTCTCATTATACACTGAAATTGCCAGAGGAGCTTTCTAAGCCACCCATACGTAGCCCCAACCTCAAGGATCCCCCTCCAATATCTGAAGATGAGATGGACAAGCAATCATTAAAAACAAAATCATTAAAAATAAACCTCTCTAAATTATTCTAATGTGTAGCCAGGGCTGAGAACCAGTCACTAAAGGGACCTCCTCCATGTTTTGTGAAGGGAGCCCAGATCAATTTCAGTCACCACAGGATTGTTCAATTGAGACCAGGAAATTTCAAGTGAACTACACAAGGAGCACCCTTGCCTTGAGTAGTTTCCCCCAGTTATCACACATCCGCAGCTCTGATGTCGAGCCATGGGGAAGAACAGATATACTAAGTGGAGGAAACCATAATGAAGGAAGAAGGTAGCTTTGGTCACACTCATTGCATATAAGGGATCCACCCAAAGCTTCCCCCAAAAGATGCGGGTTCATTTTAGCTCTGTGTGGAAGCTCAGGAGGATACTCCACAGGGCTGCACACCTGTGTCTCAGGTGCTCTGAGAGAAAGAGAACTAGAAGGCCTTAGAGGCTGCTCCAGAACTGAAATTTCTCTAACCTTCTCCGACCTGTAACTCACTGTGCAGCCCAGGCTGGTCTTGAACTCACAGTGATCCTCCTGCCTCAGCCTCCCGAGTGCTGGAATTACAGGAGTGCACCATCACACCTGGCCACCAAGACTATTTTTATTTTTAGTACTGAGGATTGACCCCATGGCTGCCTGCACACTAAGTATGTGCTCCATCCCTGAGCTACATCCCCAAGCTAAACCAGAATACTTTAGTAAAAAAATTTTTATGATGATATCATGATGTTGCAAGTCAGGTTTTCTTCCCAATTCCTCTTCCTGTAGCCAAGTGCTTACCAAATACTTTCATAATGTACTTAAGGCAATGAGATTGTGTATGAGTTAGAGTTCATATGTATGAGTTCAGTTATGTGTGATAGAAACTCAAAATGACACTGGTTTAAACAAGAGAGAAACGTATTTCTCTTACACATGAAAGTTGCTTTTAACCATATGGTCCCAGGTGACTTTTTATGAGCTCTTTATTCCAGCCAGAAAAAAAATGGGGGAAAACTTAGGTAGGGGATAGAGTATCTTCCGATGTTTATGACATGGAAATGGCACATGTCACTTCTGCTTATGTCCCATCAGCCAGCACTTAGTGACATGGCCATACCTGACTATAACTAGGCCTGGGAAGTGTAGGTTTTATTCTAGGAGAGCTTGCCCAACACTGCACCATTACATCAAGGTAATTTCCCACAAGACAACTGTGAAGCCAAAACAATTTGTGACTTTGGACCAGATTCTTTCCATAAGATGGTGTTTATGAAGTACACGCTCTCTTGATTTTACAACTTCAGGAAACAGCATGCATACAAATGGTAAGTCTGGGTACAGAGTGGAATTCTTGAAGGAATTACCCAGATAATTCAAGACAAAAACATCAAGCTCTTGGACACCTGGCTTCTAACTTGAGGGAATTTGAACCAGACAGGTCCTCTGTGAGGAAACTGGCAATGCTGAGTAAGAATCTAGACAGAAAAAATCTATTTCAGGTAGCTAGGCTCAGCAGCTCCCTCCCATCTCATCCATATTATGTGTTGCTAGAAGGAAGTACTGGTTACACTGTGGATTCTGAAGTCTTTATCTAGTCAGACTTTGTTTAGGAATGAGAAATAGTGGTCAATTTGTCAAAAATCGGCCTGCCTTCCTGGCCGTTTGGGGCAAGCATGTCACCCTCTGCAATTCCCTGATGGGAATGCACACAGGGAAATCACACTTTGAATTTCACCCTAAACCCAGGAAAAGATATTCTAAAGGGAACGTTTAGGCTCTTTCCCTACTGAATTTTTGTCTTTCCTGGGTAAAATACTCTAAGCCAGATTTGTCTAAGCCACAGCCTGAAGGCCACATGAGACCCTCCAACATGTGTGCCTGTGAAGACAGGTGTTATTTGGTATTAAGCAGACATGTATGCTTTCCTACTTAATTATTAAATTTGGGCTTAATGTGTTGCTTTTTTAAATTTTTATAATCAAAATATATAAAATGAATAACATATGTTGGTACATACATTAATGATATTATATGTTTTATATATAGCCCAAGACAATTCCTCTTCACTCGATGCAGCCCAGGTCAGCCCACAAAATTGGATACCCACGATCCAAGCAATGACTCCTAACTCTCATTATACACTGAAATTGCCAGAGGAGCTTTCTAAGCCACCCATACGTAGCCCCAACCTCAAGGATCCCCCTCCAATATCTGAAGATGAGATGGACAAGCAATCATTAAAAACAAAATCATTAAAAATAAACCTCTCTAAATTATTCTAATGTGTAGCCAGGGCTGAGAACCAGTCACTAAAGGGACCTCCTCCATGTTTTGTGAAGGGAGCCCAGATCAATTTCAGTCACCACAGGATTGTTCAATTGAGACCAGGAAATTTCAAGTGAACTACACAAGGAGCACCCTTGCCTTGAGTAGTTTCCCCCAGTTATCACACATCCGCAGCTCTGATGTCGAGCCATGGGGAAGAACAGATATACTAAGTGGAGGAAACCATAATGAAGGAAGAAGGTAGCTTTGGTCACACTCATTGCATATAAGGGATCCACCCAAAGCTTCCCCCAAAAGATGCGGGTTCATTTTAGCTCTGTGTGGAAGCTCAGGAGGATACTCCACAGGGCTGCACACCTGTGTCTCAGGTGCTCTGAGAGAAAGAGAACTAGAAGGCCTTAGAGGCTGCTCCAGAACTGAAATTTCTCTAACCTTCCTTCATTTTTCCCCAAGTACAGGGAAGAGCTTTCTCTGAAGTTACCCAAACTGAAGGAAATTCCTCCAAAGGAGGTACAACTGTCTTGAGCCTCCTCCCTGAAATCTCATTAGCTAGGGAAGATTAAACTCCCATTACAGCAAGGAAAACAGAAATGTCACCACACCTAGACAAACTTCATCACAAACCATTGCCTTTTCTTCTGCTTCCTGAGAAAAATCATTTACAAACCATTGTGCGTTCTTTGGACCCATTCATTTCCCAAAATATCATTTACACTCCTCTAACATTGCCTACAGCCCCCTTCCTCCCTCTTCCTTATGAAGATAGTGCTTAGGCTCCAATCATCTAGCCCAGATTTGAGTTTCGTATTTTACATAGCTCACATGCATCTGTACACATTCAATAAATGTATATGCTTTTTGCTTGTTCATCTGTCTACTGCGAGTTTGTTTCAGCAAACACTGGAACTTTCAAAGAGAGGAGAGAGAAACTCATTTCTTCACTATGCCTACATAAGAACCTGAGGTGAGTGTGGACAACAAGATGATTCCAGTTCGTCCTTCTGCCTTCCTCGTGGCCCTAATACTGAAGACTGTCTGCAACGTCACCTGAACTGTTTGCTATTTGCTGTTCTATCCTATTTCACACTCTTCCCATGGCAACCCAGCTGGACCAGTCTTTGTTCCTAGTGTCCTAATTTTCTTACAAAGTCTCTTTCATCTCCCCAGTGGGAAGTAACCTAGCCTCTCTCTTAACCCAGCATACTGTCTCTTTACTAGGTATGACTGTGAAGGTGGATTGTCAGCTTGCTTGGCTTGGGAACCATGTAGGAGATTAGTAAAGCACACTTCACGGTGTGTCTGGGTAGACTGAGGAGGTGTGACTCTGATCTATATCTGGTCTCCCAGTCATTTCTCTCTGGCACTGTTCCTGTGCTCTGCTTCCTGGCTGCCATGAACTAAGCACCTTCGTTCTGCCATGCCTTTCTACCATGATATTTCTCTCTTGGAGCCAGTTGGACATGGACTGAATCCCCTAAAACTATGAGCCAAATCAAACCTCTCCTAATATAAGTTGTGGGTGTTGTGTATTATGTTCCAGCAATAAGAAAGCTGATTAATACACTAGCCATGTATTTTACTCTTAGGTCTTGCAGAGAATCAAGACCTTACTCATCTTTGCATCCCTCTAGTCTCTAACATAGTGTTTCCCACATGATGGGCCCTCAGCAAATATTTACTGAATTGATTTCAATTTCTAGAAGCTTTTCCTAATGACTCTTCCATTTAGTGAGTTGGTTCCAATAATATGTACCTCATACCATATCTCTTACACTGGACAGCCTTAGCACCTCACCCAGGCTCTCCAATGAAGATCTTCTTAGACCTACACATGGTAAAGAAGTCACTCTAGGTATTCATCCACTCTTTAGCAGTATGACATCTACTCTCCCAAGTAGCTCCATTCCAGCTACAGTGACTCATTTGACATTTCTGAATAATTATCTGTTTCAGGAGATACCCAAAGTTTCTCTAAAAACACCTTGGAATTGCTGGGAGGGGGCAGAGAAAGAATGGGAGTGCAAAAGGTGGACATTCAAAGAAAGTTCTTCCAACATCTACAGCTTTTATACATTAATGGCACAAGAAAGGATGCTTTCTGGATGCCAAGCAGCTCTGCAGTTGAGTGAAACTCACCATCTCCTGGGAGGCATGGGCTGCAGGGTAAAGGAGGGCAGATGAACAAAAGGTTTTTACTCCAAAATTCATTCATTTTTTTAAACTTTAAAAAGTCAACCAAACATTCTACTTCCTTGGGAAACAGGAATGAAAACTGTATCCACAGAGTTGGTGTGGGTTGTCTGATTAATTTCATTGTCGTAGTAAAATTAACAGAATTCGTATGTATGTCCATATGACTCTTTGTGGTGTGCAAAGATTTTCCTGTGCACTGTCTCATTTGAGACACGCAACAACCATGTAATTATGGTCACCATTTTACAGAGGCAGTCGTTGCTAGTGAGGACAGAGTGATTAGGTGTTTTTGCCAACCACATAACATCCTACCCATGCTCAAGAAAGCCAAGCACCTGGCTCCTCACTCAGTACCAAGGGTAGGTGCAGTGATTAAGGTAACAGGCTTTGTAGTCAGGCAGATTGGATCAGAATCTCAACTCTGCCTCCCAGAAGGACAAGCAAGGTACTTATTAGCTTCACTTGTTAGCAGCCTCCTAATTTGTAAAATGGACATAATAATACTCATAGGATTTTCGTAAGGGTTAAATGAGTTTATGAAGCGCTTAACACAGGGCTGGGCACAAGACAACCCCTTAATGGATGATAGTTATTAATATTAGCATAGGGTTCGTGTCTGAGGAATAGCACATTGCACATTGCAAAGCGCTCTATAATTATGGCTTCTAGTTAAATGCACAACCTAATGGAAAAACATTTGGGAGTTTTCTCCAGCTGAGAGTAAACACTAATTTCAAATGAAAAATCTGTGCTAAACCATTGTACCTTGAAAGGGACTCCAATATATTTTCAACATTATGTATTCTTTTACCAAAAGTGCACACCTAATCAAAGTTGGGTTTTATTTATTTTAAAATACCTTTGTGTTTTAAAAATCCCCACCAATAAACCATGTCCACCAGATCACCCAATATTTCACTGTATGCTTCAATAATCTTTACACATTAATCAACCACCTTGAGTTTGTCCCTCTGTATTTATTGTGCTTGCATTTTATTATTTTCTTGGTAAAGCTTGCATTTCAAAGGCTTTTCAGAACAGCTCAATCACAAAAAATATGCTTCTAGGTGACACCTAAAATATAAGGTTTAACCCAGTGGTGAAATAATTTTAATTATAAAAACAAAACCATGAAATGGAATCCCAGTGACAGTTAAACAAATCTGTCATTATCCAGCCAGTTTGGTAATCCCGTCTGTCTCCTTTCTCATTCAATTTGCAGACCCGGATGTCATCTCATTAAATCAACAGCTCAGATGTGCACACAAATGTCTTACACAAATACACATCTCTCTTTCCACCTCTCTCCCAACATCTAAGCCTCTTTTACAGAGCAGCAACATCCAATTAAATCAGGGGAGAAAGCAAATAAGGAAATCAGGTAGCCAATTGTAAAAATAAGCAATTGCAGCTGGAGCTTCAGGCCAACCGTGCCTGGGTGTCCAAAGGGGAGTCTGTGAACGTGAGTTCTACGTTGCATGCGTCTTTGTGAACATGTGAATGCAATTCAGCTTTTTTTTTTTTTTTTTTTTTTTTGGTACCAGGGATTGAACTCCAGTCCTTGTGCTTGGGAGGCTGGCGGCGAAACCACTGAGCTAAATTCCCAACCCAAGCAATTATTGAATTCTCCCCATTTGCTAGGTTTACTGTTTGCACTCACATCCCTCACATATACCCATCTTAAATGTGTATGACATGAAATCGCATACTGTAATCACACTTGTATGATGCTATGATCCCACTTAGCATCTGTATTTGAGAATTTGTTCCGGTAATTAAAAGCCCTAACATTATGCTTTGTTCCAGTCCAAGTACCACTTAGACTGGATAACATGAGCTTCGATGTGTCTTCCACTCATGCTTCTCTTCACCCTTACTCTAAGAGCTTGCTGGTGTTTCTGCGTGAGATGAGAATGGATGCCATCCACTAGAAGGGAAACGGAGGACAGTGTGCTGAGAACGAGGGTTCGCACTTTCCTGAGGTCTGTGACGTTATGGATTGAGTTGTTGTCTTCAGTTACCAGCTGTAAGCTTTCACCCCGCTCTCAGCTGGGCCCAGAGAAGAGGCCCAGGACCTGAGTCTTGGCAATGGCTTGCAACAGCAGGAAATAATTCAAGAGTAGCTTTTGGGAGTCCTGATCTCTGATGCTCCTGAGAGTCATGAGATATCATTAAGAAAATAAATTTCTGGTGAGGAAATAAGGAATCGGTTCCAACCAAAATCATTTTAAAGATTCATCTACTATTGTGAAGGGAAGTGAATATAACATCTTTCTCTCAGAACTGACTTGTTGGGTGGAAACTTTGGGTGTCATTTCTGAAAATGCTACACCCAACTACTCAGCTGGAGTTGGTCTGACCTCCATATGGGACTCATACAAAAACCCCAAGCACCATGCCATCCATTGGTCCATTTAATTATCAGGCTTTTTTGTTTTTAATAATCTTTTGTTCTCACCATCTGGAATTGACATCTGAGAGAGGTTAGTTTTTAATATCTTCCTCGGAGTTGGCAAAGTTGGATGAATTTCTTTGGGATTGGAATTAATTTCTGGGAAGGTGTTTTTTAATTATAGACACAAACATCTCTAAAATTTTAATGAGCAGGGGAATTCTGTTAAAAATCAGAGGGATCCAATCAGATTTGGTCTTTTGGACTTCTTTGAGAACACGACGCGTAAGTCCTTTCCTCGTTGTCAGGAAAGACAGATGCTTATTCTTCCTAAAAGGCCTCTATTTGTATTGATTTATTAACACATTATTTGCATAAATACCCTAGCCAGATCTTTGGAAACAAAGTGAAGATGAGGCGACATTCTCACCAGCATAGCATCTGGGGCATAGGAAGTTGTGCCTGTTTGATAGAGGCCCTGGCCCCCGGCTGACGGGTGAAGAAAGAATGCAGCAGGTGATGAAGGAGCTGCAAGGCAAGGTTGTGTAGTAAAAGAGTTTCTCCAGCAACAGTAGATGAGTAGATGGAATTAGGATAGGATGGAGCCTACGCCAGAAATCCATGCACGAGTGTATCGAAGTCTGGCAGAAAGACAACAGTAGAAAGAAAAGGTAACCAATGAGCTGCCTGCCCCCGAAGACATTCTAAAGAAATACAGTGAGCTGGGCGTGGTGGCACACCCCTGTGATCCCAGCAATTGGGAGGCAGAGGCAGGAGGATCACTGCAAGTTCAAGACCAGCCTGGGCTACATAGTGAGTTCCAGGTCAATCTCAACTACATAGTGAGACCCTGTCTCAAAAAAAACAAAAAAAAAGAAAAAGAAAAAGAAATACAATAACTGGGCCTTAGTTAGATAAGTGATGAGATAAAGGTATACCTACAAGCAAACCTCAGTCAATGCTAGAAATGGAAGAGTTAGGAAGCGGGTAGGGGGTCTTGGTCTACTTTGGCTGCCTAACAAAGTACCACAGCCTAGGTGCCTTATAAGCAGCCAGAATTTATTTCTCATGGTTCTGGAAGCTGGAAGTCTGGTATCAGAGCACCAGGACCATGAGGTTCTGGTGAGGGCCTTACCTGCTTTCCTGTTATTAATAAAGAGAATGAGAGCTCTCTGGGGCCTTTTACCAGGTCACTAATCCCGCTCTCAAGGGCTTCACCCTCATGACCTAGTTACTGCCCAAAGGCCATGCCTCCTAATGCCATCCTGCTGAAGGTTAGGATCCCAACCTTGTAGAGAGAGGAACACGTCTATTGCATGGGTTTGAAGGGCAGAGGTGGGCTGAGCTCTAGAAGCACCTGAGAAGCGGCAGGGCCACCACATGACAGCTCACCTGTGCTGGGCTCATGCTCTTGCCACAGCCCCGACATAACTTCATTTGTCTCCGCGGAGTCCTGCAGGAGCAGATACATCCTAACAGGACTGAGAGTGGAGTCTGCTGCTCTGGGGAAACATTTTTGCATGTAACAAACACCAAGCTACTCAGTTTCCTCAGACCTTCCGATTCATGCTTTTTAAAATAGAGTTCTTCAACAACATGAAGTTTGCCCTCAGAAGGATAACCAATGGAGTAAACACCGTGAAGACAGTGCCAAAGAAGAAAGGCTGATGTCTACAAAGAGCCACTATGTGGAACAAGGAATGGAATGTTCTCTGTTGCTTAAGAGGGGCCAAAGAAAGAGAGAAGGGTAGGACCCTCAGGGGATAGGTGTCCACTCATCACAAGGAAGACTTTTTCTATAGTTAGGGCTTATAACTGAGCCTCACAGAGTAACTTGCTTCCTATGTTTTTGAATGGTCATGGAATTGCTAACTTGGTAGAGATGCTAGAGCCCAGCATCTTCATTTTACAGAAAACAAGACTTAAGCCTGGATGTACTTTGGGCACACCACTCATCCTGGAGATTACAGTATGGGCTGCTGCATTGAAGAGAATGTTAACTGTGATGACCTTTGACATTGCTTCCAACTCGGGAGCCTACACCTCCCACAACCTAGCTCATAGTATGAGCAGAGAGGCAGAAGGCCATGGTGACTAAGAACATTGGCTTTGCTCTCAGAATGGGACAAAACCTGAGCTCCACCATCCACCAACTTGGACCACCTGGCATCTAGCTGTCTTACACCTGTCTTGCTTCTTTACAAAGGAGGTAACATCTGACATAGCTCTGAAAGGATGAACACAAGTTCACAGGATAGCAAAAATGGGGATGCAAGGCTTGAGGCTCAGGAAGCCGCATGAGCAGAAGCAAGTTCAAAGGCAAGGCATGCTTGGGGAAGTCTAGTGTTTCGGAGATGGGGGCAAGGACATGGAGAACATTGATGAAGATGAGATTGTGGCCAGTCTATAAAGAGTGATGTCACCTAGTGATGTCAGTCTCCTTCCCTTCATCAACAGCGGAAGGCCATCAACAATTAGGGATGCTTGTTACAGTTGTAGATATTTTTTTTCTAAGTATACTTTGCCTCAAAATTGGCACTGGCCTCATGGTAAATTCAAATCTCTTGTCCATACAGGGATTCATTAATTGGAGAAACTTCTATACAAATCTGGATCCCCAAATGCTTGACTAATGGCTGAGAGAACAAACAAGATGTACACCTTGTGCAGTGTCAGGTGCATTAATAGGTACTTGTTTGACAACAGCTCGCACCAACAGTAGTTGTTTAACGAGCACCTTCTATACTCAGAGCCACTGCACTACCTGCTGTGTAGCAAAGATGACTAACAAAATCCTTGTCATTCATTCTAGCAAATGGAGGCATAGAGTAAGGCACAGTGACACACACCTGTGTTCCCAGCTACTCAGGAGGCTGAGATAGGAGGATAGTGTGTTTGAGCCCAGCCTGGGAAACCTAGAAAGACCCTGTCTCAAAATTAAAAATTTTGAAGGACTGGGGATATAACTTAGTGGAAGATCAATCAGTTGCCTGTCATGCATGAGGCCATGGGTTCAATCTCTGGCACTACAAAAGAAAGGAGAGTAGTAAAGGCAGAGAGTAAATACAGAAACACACAACAACTTAGACAACATGAAAAGGAAAATAGAATAAGTGGAATGGGATAGATAATAAGAGGGTGGGGAAGTGTTATGTTCCCTTTTGGTGACAATTCTGCTGACTCTAGAATAGTAGGAAATGGTTGGCCATCCAAGATTGGAGAGAAGACTTCCAGACACAGGGAGCACTGTGCGTGAGGTGAGAATGAGTTTTGAGATTGGAGAGGCAGGGAGAAGAGCAGTAGAGTGGGAGGACTGTGGGGCAGGTCAAGTAGTAACAAAATTGTCAGAGAGGAAGACAAGGGCCATTGCATTTAGTGCCTTGCAGGCCAGCATAAGAAATTTGGGTGCTACTTTGCCTGCTGTTAAGCATGGGAAGTAAGCCTGTCATTAGGGGGGTTGTTTAACATGCTTTACCTTTCACAGGACGAGAGCAGAGTCAGAAGATGAGGGAGGTTGTCCCAGTAAGCCTGGTAACGGATGGAGGCCACTAGTCTAGGAAGAAGCTATGCAGGCAGTGAGGAGTGGTAGAGTTGGGGAAATATTTTCAAGGAAGGACCACAGGGTGATGACAGACAGTTCAAGGGCAGGGAGTTTTCAGAGAATAAGAATTGAGGCTGCATAAGTGACAACAGGTGGTCTCACCACCAGGGCAAGATTGGAGCAAGGGGTAAGATCAGGAGTTCTATTTTAAGTGCTTCAATTCCGAGGTGCTTATTAGACACCTAAGTGGAGATTTCTATTATATGCAGCCAGGATCAGGTATCATCTTCTTGTGTCTATCAAATGATAATCAGAAAGACCTAGGACTGTGGAAAGCTAAACCATTTCTGAATCTTGACAGTCGTCGTCGCAAGGCTTGTAAGCTGTGCCGAAATAATAAACACAGCCTGCTGGGCTGCTACTCCTGCCTGCACATTTGTGCCTCTCTTGCTTGCAGCTTTCCTCTTACCTCTCCTTCAAAGCCTCTGAGCTATATGACAACCCAGGGAGGCTCCCACAGAATCAGAAATGTGGGCTCTCCACCTAACAGCTGGGGTTGGCTCGTGGGTCACCAGGATATTGTTTCTTGTTCTTGGAATCCCGAGGGAAAGGCTGGGAAGCAGGAGCCTGACCCGGGAGTGAGTCATCACTAAGCATCAGAGATGAGGGACTCCCTGCAGCTGGACACCACCATGGCCTGTCAAGATCCTTAGGAAACCATGCGCACTGGAGAGCCAAATGGAAAATTACTCTCATCTGTTCACCCTTAAAAGTTTATGCAACTGATCAGTGTGTTGTGGAAAAGACTGGGCTCACAAGAGAGAGAAAACATAAAGTAGAAGCTGAAAGCAAGGAAAAATTAGTAAAGAAAATGTGAAGATCTGCACCATGCTCTTAGCTTTTCCAATGAATCTACCCAAATTCACTAACTCAGTCTCCTCCCTCTGAGCCATTTTCTCTCTTATTTTCCCCTTCCCTCCTTCCTTCCTTCCTTCCTTCCTTCCTTTCTTCCTTTCTTTCATCTCTTTTACATCAGTTTTATTTGGGGGACAAGGGCCAGGTGTTTAGCTCAGTGGTTCCACTGCCTGCCTCACAAGCACAAGGGCCCAAGTTCAACCCCTGGTACCAAAAAAAAAAAAAAAAAAAAAATCAAGAATATTTGGGGGACAAGAGCCTTGTTTTATGGACTTGATGAAAACATCCTCCCATCATATCAGACTGCTTCTCGGGAAGTGTGGGCAGGACCCCACCTAACCCCCTCCAGGAGCAGTCTCTGAGCACACTGTCAGCTTCTGACAGGCTAATAAATAGCATTCCTGGTCCCCACTGGAGTTCTGTCACAGTTCAGAGGCAGGCACAGGACCGTACGGATGAAGATCATAATAGAAAGCTCTATTTGAGGGCTTGGCTTTGCTTCGGTTGACAGGCACAGCTGGAAAATGACAAGCTCGTCCTTGGAGACCAAGCCCAGGGAGTTTTCCTCATGACTAAGAACAAATGAAACACTATCTCTGCAAAAGGCAGGCAGAGATACAGGGGAACTAAGGAGCTCCCACCCTACTCCTTCTGCCAGATTCAACAATCAGGAAAGACACATCTCCTCTGGGAGAGAGTGACACAGGGCCGGGGTGCTCCTCAAAGGAAGTCTCTTCCATCCTGAAGGCACCATCAAGAGTGGGAAATACATGTGTGCTCCCCTGCTAGGGTCCGCTTCAGGAGGGGCTGCAAGAGCATAACACTGAATGCCCGTCCCAAAAGAATGACATTGAAGGCTGAAGGAGGAATCCTTGTGGGGACAGTGGCCACCTCATGTGTGCTCCCCTGCTAGGGTCCGCTTCAGGAGGGGCTGCAAGTGCATAACACTGAATGCCCGTCCCAAAAGAATGACATTGAAGGCTGAAGGAGGAATCCTTGTGGGGACAGTGGCCACCTCCTCCTGTGGTAAGGCTGGTCGGTCTCTGAGCTCACCTCACCATCGTCATAGATCAGTATGTACCATCCATCTCAGAAACCACTCAAGAGGCACCAGAGCCATTTAGAATTGAGCTTGATCATTTCTTTTCAAGACTTTCACCAGGTCTCAATGTCCTATGATTTGAAGTCCAATCAATTTAGGCTGGTGTGACAGAATCTGCTAATTTCTCCCCCAAATCCATTCTCTTTTTAAATATAACCCCATCTCAGTTCTACCTGAGCAGAAGTCTTCTCAGCTAGAGACCATACTTCCCAGCTTACTGGGTAACATTTTCCAGCCAAGGTGATGTGAGGAAAAGTGACGTGGGCAACAGAGGGGTCATCCTCCACTGAAGACAACTACTCACCTGCCCTTCACTTCTTCCCTCTTCCTCCCCATGACCAGAGCAGAGGGAAATCAGGTTCTAGCATGCAGACAATAGCTCAGGGGAGCTCAGTGCAGTAAAATGGAAGGAACAGGCATTGCAGGATGACTTTGTAAAGTAGAGCCAATTATCTCCCAGGCCACCTGCCAGCTTATCTGCATGATTTAGAACTAAATCTTCTACTTCAATTTCTATTAAAGTAACCAAGCTAATACACTGATACAAGCACACTAGATTTGTGACTTACTCATAGTCATGCTATTTCCTTTCTAGCCTGACATGAATCTACAGATATTCACTTGAACTTGCCTCATGCATCCTCGCACTGTGACTTCGGGAATGTCCACCTGTCCTTCTCATCCCTCCTTCCTCCAGCCAAACTTACCCATCCATCAATGTCCAATCCACACTAGCCTCATTTCATTCATTCAACAAAGTTATTAAGCACTGACTGTGTGTTGAGTACTGCATAAGTCCTGACTACATTCTAGGAGCAGCTATTACTAAACGCCAGCTGCTACATGCAACTCACCTGCCTCTCTGTGTAAGAGCACTATTTGGACTTCCTGAGGGCCCTGTGGGCCCATCACATTGCACTCCTAGGCGCCGACTATAACCAAATTAAGGCTGAAAGACTTTCCTACGTAGTGAAGAACTGGGCTAAACTTTGTCCTAAATCTCGCAGGTAACCTTTAAATTCTTACAATTTCTGAAGAGGCAGGAGTGACTTTATTACTCATGGTGGCCTCCCTCATAGTGGTTTGTGCTAATGAGGTGACTCAGACAGGCTCTCAGATAGCTTTGATAACAAGATGGTTCAGGATGAGGGCTGGGAAAGGCCACCGTGTGATCGGAGATTCAGTGCTGAGGGCCACACGATAGCCCAGCTTCACAGGACAGAAGGGGGCTGGAGGTTAAATTCAGTCGTGATTTGGTGAATCATGCCTACACAGTGAGAGCCAGGTAGGACATCTGGCCACTGCAGCTCTGACAAGTGGCCCTTAGGTGACACTGCATATTGTCACACTGGTGTGCAGAGAGGGGCTATAGCCTCACCTCACAGGGAGGGGGCACGGAAGCTTTGTGCTTGGGACCTGCCCCGACCTTGCCTATGTGTCTCTTTGGGGGGTTGGTGCTGATTTGTATCCTTTTTTTCTATAATAAAACTGTTGTTGGTTCATATAGAATTTCCTGAGTTCTGTGAGTCCTTCTAGCAAATTATCAACACTGACCCCCAAATTTATAGCCAGCTGGTCAGAAATGGCCTGAACTTGCCACTGGGATCTACTAGGAGAGGGAGGTGCCTATAACCCGTGGGGGTCCAACTTTCTAGCTGGCCTGGGTCACTCTGGGTGAGGAGGAATGGTCTTGGGCTACGTATAAAATATATAATATATATTAATGTTAATCAATACGACTAATAAAACTTCCATGTTTTCACATTTGAATTTATTAAATTATTCTACAAAGTGACAAAACAGCCTAAGTTTAGCAATTAAGAGAACTTACATGTCTGCTTAATAATAGTAAACACCTGTGCAGATAGGCTGAACTATTACTATCAGTAATTGCTGTGTTTTGCAATCTCTTTTCAGTTAAGTAGACATCCATTCTCAGTGCCCAATCCAGAACTCTGAGACTGTGGAAAATGCTCTCTCAGACCAGAAGCAAAATCCTGTCTCAGAAAAAAGAAGAAAGGTTCCTGGTTCCAGCACATCTAAGTTTATATGTTGGTGCAGAATATGGGATTGAAAGAGGACATTGGGCTTAGGGTTTAACAGAACTGGAGAGGTGGGAAGAGACCCCATAGTCCATACTGAGCGTGAACTTTGCCCTGGAAGTTTCTCAAAGCAAACCCTAGAGTCCAACGGCAAGTAAACAATTTTTAACAAACAAGTCATTCTGAGAAGACTGTAACAGGTGAAGAGAAACTTCTGTAGATTCTCATTTTGAAATACCACCATGGACTTTCTGTATCTGGGGAAAAAAATGGGCCAAGTTATTCAGCTCAATCTTCCAGTTGATGTCAAAGAAAAATAACAGGTAAAACTATAAAAATAAAAGCACCTTTAAAACCTCAGGACTAGGGGTGAAGCTCAGTGGTAGAATATTTATCTGGCATGTGCAAGACTCTGGGTTTGATCCTTAGAATCAAAAAATAAAAATAAATGAAGAACTGAAATGACAGGGTTAAATTCAGAGGCTAATTTTTAAATGAAACTTTGCAATGAGATAAGCCAAAAATGGACTCTACAGTACCGCTTCTGATCTGAGAGCATTTTCCAATAATGCAGTGCCCATGGGCAAGTGGCCAGCTGCAGATAAATAGAAATGAGGTTCAAGTTCACTGAAGGAGAAGATCTTAGCGGACTCTTCCCACACTGAGCAGAGGCCAAAAGGGGCTGTAGTCTTATCAAGAGCAAATAAATCTTCCTCTGCCCCTCCATGCAGAAACTCAGGAAGCTTCACAAAATGACTCTTTTGGTGACAACCAAATGGTGGGAGGAAAGAAGAAAAGGTAGCTATTTTGGGGAGGTTGGAGCCAGGGGAAAGCCCTTTTACAAATGCATACATCATCTTAGAGACGAGATTGTGAATCAGAGGCTCTCAAACCCTGAACTTGTTCTAAAACATTTCAGTTGATGGTGAATCTCAAAAGGGATACACCTTTCTTCAGTCTCCAAGGCCACTCACTAGTTTTCCAAGAGCATTGGAACAAGTCATGAGCATGGTCAACAAGCCATTAGAGGTTACCAGGCAAACCAGAAACAAGAACCATCAGAAATCACACAGTAAAGAAACAGGCTCACACCAATTTCAGATACTGGAATTAGCAAATTCTGAATTGTTTCTAAAAATTAGGATAATCGTGCTTGAAGATATTTCTACACGGTAAACATGAAAGTATATGGCTGGAATAAGAAACTGGAAAATGATACAGCATCTTTGAAAAAGAATCAAATGACCTTCCAAAATGGAAAAATATAAGAACTATAAAATATAATAACTCAGTGGACATATTTGGCTATAAACTAGACACATCAAAAGGCAAGATAAATTAACTGGGGGAAATTTTGGTCATTCTTCTGGACCAAGGAAAATCTCATTTTCTATGACTTTAAGGGCAAAATTGATCCATATTCTTTCAATTTCATTTTGGTCAATTTCCATATCGTAAGTTGCTCTTATGTGGGACACACCTGGATAATAATTGCCTCTGCTTTCTCAGAAAGCTATGATTCTTGAAATGTTTAACATGGTGGTGGATAAGATTCATATCTTTGGTTAGCACCTCAAATCATTATGCAATTCTCTTTTCAATTAAGTAGACATCCATTCTCAACACCCAACCCAGAACTCTGAGACTGGAAATTTGCCATCTCTAGTAGGTGGAATTATCAGTATGTACTTGATTAATACCTAGTAGGTCAATTTGATAATGTCTCTGTTTCTGATTAAGAACTAACGTTCTTTTGTTGGTTTATATCACCAACATCCTGTGTCTGGGATATACTGTTAGAGAAGTCAACAATCCTCCTCCCAGCTCCATAAAGATAAGTGAGCGAGAGATTATATGGCACCTGCAGGGCTGGAGAAATTTATCTAAAGTTTCCATAAGCAAAATCACAGTTAAAAAACCTCTTTGCCCTTTGTTAATTGAAAATAAACTGCTCTCCTTTGGAGAGGGCCTCGACCCTCTGAGGGCTGCCATGGAAACAAGCTCACCAGAGGCTTCAGCAACTGTTCGGGCATTTAATTTTACCCACAGTGAAATGCAACCCAGAAAGGCTTGAAACATTAAAAACATTTATTAGCAGGGGATTGCATATGTACCTTACTAGGTATAAGCCTCGCTTTCTTTCTTCTTGGGAATTTCCAGCCGGAATGTCCAGGAAAAAAGACATTTAAGGAACATCCTCACAAAGCAGACATGCAGTCCAACCAAGAAGACTAAGAGCCACACCTCCAGGAAGGGGGAAAAGGCTAAAATACTTGAGAAACCACCTGCTTCTGCCCTTCAAAGAAACAGAGAGGGGCCAGGGATTTAGCTCAGCAGTTCTGCCGCCTGCCTTGCAAGCGCAAGGACCTGAGTTCAATCCCCAGTATCCAAAAAACAAACAAAAAAAAACCTCAAAGAAATAGAGAGGTTCAAATCAGGATAAGGTAGTAGAGGATTCCAGAAAAAAAAGTATTACTGTCTTTTCTTCTGCTCTGGTCACAAAGCCTTCTACTGATGCTGAGATTTCAGGGCCATTTGCCCAAAACAAAAGAAAACAATATGTCCAACTCAAAGGGAAAACAAAGGAGAGGATTGAGAGAAAGGAGGAGGGAGAGGTCTCTTTGAAGAGGAAAACAGAATTTGGTACCTTTTATATTCTCACAGTCATATAGACTCCAAACCTGTGGCTCTGTTATTATAACATGAGCAATTGTTAGTCTAACATTCTTACATTCCAAGAACAGAAATTAATCCAACAATATGAAGAGATGATGTGTCCAAAGTAGGTAATGACAAAACCAGACCCAGAACCCAGGCCCCTGACATACCTCCTGCCCTGAGGGCTCACTGACTCTTCCTTACCCCAGCCTCCCAGCACCCATCGATCACCAAGTTCTCCTGAGTCTCATGTTCCCATTTGTCTTAGTCATTTCTCATCACTGAGATACGATACCTGACATGGACAAATCAAGGCAGGGAGGTTTATTTTCATTCATGGTTATATCCTCAGTTGTCTGGCTGCAAGGCAAAAAAGACATGGCAGAAGGGTCTGGAGCAGAGGAAAGCTGCTCATGTCATGGTGTCCAGGAAGCAGAGAGAGAGGAGAGGAAGGTGATACACCTTTCCAGGTTACAACCCCAACTCTCCTCTTCTGACCAGGCACCACCTCCTAGCAACAAATTCAGCTAAAGCACTCCTGTGTCCTACTCCTGTGGACAAGTGAGGCCTTCAGGGACACACAAATCCAAGCCATAATACCCCTCTACTCTCCTCAAAGACTCATGCGCAACTCTTTACGTGAAATTATTTCATTTATCTCTAAGAGTCACCAAAGTCTCAACAGTTTCAGCATCACTAAAAAGTTCAAGTCCAAAGTCTCCTCTGAGATTCAAGACAACTCTTATCTATGAGACTCTTTTCTATGAGACTATAAATATCAAGAAGAGGGCCGGGGATGTAGCTCAGTGGCACAGCGCCTGCCCGGCAAGCATGAGGCCCTTGGTTCAACTCCCGATACCAAAAAAGAAAAGTGAAAAAAAGACCAAAAAAGAAAGTTAAACACTACTAAGATACAATGGCACCCAGTAAACATTCCATTTCACAGGGAGAGATAGGGGAGTAGAAAGCAGTGGGACCAAAGCAATACCAAAATCTAGCAGGGCAAATGTTAAATCCTATCATTCCACATGCAACACCCAGGGCAAGTGGTGGTGAGATAGAAGCTCCAAAGGGCTTGCTTGGGCAACCTCAATCCCATGGCATCCAGCCTTCATGGCCTCTAGTTTGAGTTGACTCTACTCACTGCCTGTGGCTTTCCTCCAGTTCTACATTCCTGGCTTCAATTTCTGGGGTCTCCACTGCGCTTTTGGCTTAACCCTCACAGCATCAAGCACTTCCCCTTTGGACACACTGCCTGGACTCTGAGGCATTCTTTAGAATCTGGGAGGAAGGTACAGTGACACAACTCTTGCATTTTGCATGTCTGTAAAACCAGTACCATGTGGATGACATCAAGGTCAGCTATCGGCTCAAACTGGGCCCTCTTAGATCATGGCTGCAGAGACTTTTACATGCTTAGATGGCTGAGCCCTGTGAATCAATTCCCTAGTGACTCTTCTTGAGCAAGCAGCCCTGGGACTCTGATCAAGCAAAATCTTTCAAAAGATTTTAATTTTACCCTTTTATAAACCTTGAGCCTGGAAAACTTAGGATCTTACTATCTTCTAGGTTGTGCTCCTAGTGACTGACTTTCTTGGTTTGGTTTGGTTTTGCAGGAGCTCATGGCTACTAAGAATGCCTTGAGTCTCAGAGACTTTTGACTTGGACCTCTGAGCAATGGTGGAACTGTTAAGACTTTGGAGACCCTTAAAGATGAACTAAATTCATTTTGCCTAATGAAATGGGCATAAGCTTTTGGACCCAGGGGCGGAATGTTATTGTTTGAATCAAAAATGTCCCCCAAAAGGCTCACGTGTTCAGAAGTGGGACTTTTGGAAGGTGGTTACAAACAGAGGAGCTAACCTCACTGGTAGATTAATACTTTGGTGAGGTCACAGCTGAATGTGCTATCAGGACGTGAGGCATACGTGGATGAAGTAAGCCACTAAGAGCCAACTCTAGAAGGGTGTATCCTTGTCCCTCGCCTCTTTCTATCACTTTCTCACTCTTGCTCACACTCATGTTCTCATGCTCTCGCTCTCTTTTCTGTTTCTGCTTTCTGACTCATAAGGTGAGCACCTTTCCTCCACTGTGCCTTTCCGCTGTGATGTTTCTGCCTTGCCACAGACCTGAAGCAATGACTTAAACCATGCCCGGAAGCCTCTGAAACCATGAGCCAATATACATCTTTCCTCTTTTCAGTTGTTATGTCAGTTATTTTACCCCATTAACATAAAGGTGACTAACACATGGTTCCTTTATTTCTTCACAATCACTGAATGCCTATTAATTCCTCTACAGCTTTAATCACCAGGAAGGGATATAACCCAGTGGGCAGAGCCAGGCTGGAATAGCTGTCTTATCTGAATCCTGACTCCTCCATCTATAACCTGGGGCAAGTTTCTCAACATTCTGTGCTTCAGTTCCCCAAAACACAAGACAAAGATAATTATAGTTCTTACTTAGAAGGTTGTCAAGAGGATTAAATTAGTTAATAAATATAAAATACTGGGAACAGTTCAAGGAACAGAGTAACAACTCAACAAATATGAGCTGGTCCTAGCAGGAACTGTAGGTGTCAACACTGGGCTAGCTGTAGGATCTAGAGATTGATAAATCAAAATCAGCCCTTTCCTTCCAGTCCAAAGAGCAAGGCAAATATGTCAGCCAATAATCACCACCCAGTACTCCATGTGCTGTGATAGATGCAGGTACAGAGGGCTGTCAGGGAGAAGGTATTAACTGTCCACAAGAGAGTAAGCTTTCAGCAAAGAAATGCATCATCTCAAATCATCAATGAAATCAAATGCATCAATAAAGAAATACAGGAGTTCTCTCCAGCTACACCTAAATGGACACAGAACTGTTACACAGGGGTTGTAGGGAGGCGCAGTGGCTAGAACACAGTACCTGTGTGGAGTGGAGCTGGAAAGGTAAGCAGGGCCTGTCACATGAAGTATGTTGTGCCATTCAGAGAAGTTTGTCCTCAAGATTGTAAACAGAGGAATCTCCTCATCCCAGACCATCATGCTCTGGGGCCCCTTCTGGCCTCTTCTGCCTCTTTGCTCATTTTACCTGTGTGATACTTATTTTCTGTCTAACACAATTTCTGAGCAGCAAGCATCCCATGCAAGCCCATGAAAGCAAGAAGCTTCCTTATGCTCACTCATCAGAAGCCCTTCTCTCAGGTGTCTTAGTCTAAACTAGCACATTTCACACCAGGTTTCTCAGCTGCCTTGGCCACAGTTCACCCAGATCAGCATCTGACCCAGTAGCAACTACTTCTTGGATAACCAGTGACCGAAGAAGTGGTTTAAAACAAAAGCCCATCATGGGGGTACCATGCTACCTGCATTCGAACTGCCTGAACCTCCAGAATCCCACTCTCACAATGTCCGAATGTGAGACACACAGAAAAGAAAATAAGAGAAGCAACAGAAGCAGGAAAACTGCTTTGAAGAAAGCAATATGCAGAAGCCATGACTAATCCAAACTTACAGGGTAGAGTGTGGAGTGAGTCAGCAGCAACAGAACAGAGAGAGAGCTTTGACAGAAACAGTCAAGACACTGTAACAGGGACTCTTGACTGAACTAGCAATAATGAGAGAGGCCATGATGCATCCTGAACCATGATCTAGTTCTCAAATATTCTTGTTTTTAATGAGTTTGGGCAGTGATTAAAACAATTTTCTGCTTTTGTAACTCTCTAAGTGTATATCTTTAAAATAAGCCCTAAGCAATTGCAAGCAAGTCCCTTTTCCAGGCAACCTGAATGATTTCAATCAATGTAATAGGGGCATGTCCCTCCTGCCCCAGTAGGAGGCTATTCCACGAGTGCTTTGCAGACAACAGGCCACGCATGGACAGAAAAGCCAAGATGAACGGGGCTTCCTGTAAGAAATTCCAAGGGTTTTCATGAGAGAGGACATGGGCAACCTGGAGGGGAGAGGGTGGGGCATGTGGAGCCTTTGAAAGGGCTGGAGAATATACGCTGTTGTCCCTAACACTTGAGGTGAGTTTCTCAGGTGTGTTCACCACATCTTCTGCCGCGTGTTTGCATGGCCCTCTCTCGAAGACTCGGCCAGGAAACGCATGCCGCTTCTCATCCTAACTCAAAGGCAGTGGGGCTTTTCATACCCACACAGGGACTTGTGATGACTCCAAAGAGTGTCCTGGATGCAGACAGATCTCAAAGCAGGGCAGATGCCAGGTGCAGGTTTAAGCCAGCTTTCGCAGCCCTGTGCCACTAGTGCCATTTGAGCTCCTTTTCCTGATGTTCTTATGGATGAAACCCTGTCAAATCTGACCCAGCTCCAACCCAAGCTTCTGTTGAACTAAGTGATTATGTTCTAAGCTCCAGCTAGTGGCAAACTCAATCTGAGACTTACTCAACATAACAGAACCACAGAATAACATAGAAGACTGATGGGTGGCCTGACTTTCCCTCTGCTTCCTCTTGTTCTCCACTGCCTTCTTCTTCCATTCCTCCCTTCCTTCTCAGCTCACTCTTTCTAGGCTTTCGTGAGTTTCACTTTTCAGGACTCATTTCTGCTTCATTTTGTAGATGCCTTTTCACCAGTCCTGTTTACTTGTTTACTTTTCACGTCTTTTACCTATGATTTCTTGCTTTTCTTTTACCTTTACTCTGTTTGTCTGCTCTCACTGTTAGTGTGGAGAGCAGCTGCAATCACAAAGCCAGAGTGATACCCAGGAATGCTAGCACCAGGTACCACATAGGTAGACACCCAGCAGAACTGAGCCGGAGCAACTCACTAAACAGGAGATGCTGGGCCAGGGCTATGATAAATCCCTCTGAAGTCTCCTGGCAATGGTTAATTACTAAGCTGTAAAGAAGTATTTCCTTCTTAGGTTAAGCCAGAACTGCTACTAGTCCAAGGCCAGCCTGGACTACATAATGAGACTCTGTCAGCAACAACAAAAAGTATTTCCTTCTTTTTATAATCAATATGGCTATATAAAAGTGTGCAGACTTAAAGAAAGGAAAACAGGCCCTGACATCGAAGAATTAACCTGGCCCCATCACCAGGATGTGGTGTTGCTAGGAGCTGGCACTTAAGACTGGGCTTTGTTGAATGAAGTTTTACCAACATCAATACCAGACCAGCTGTGATGAATCAAAGCAAAAACCAGGAGACTCCATCATCATGTCTGAGCATAACAGAAATAGGAACATTGTCCAATGCACAAAAATGCCCACACATCCCGCTATTGTGCTGAGCAGCAGCTGCCTCTTCACCGATGACGGTCACAGCTTTATTCATTCCTCCCTGTGCAGGAAAGGCTGTTTGAGACGCCCACCATAGTTTCTGCCTGCTTCCCGGAAGTGTCCAATCTGTATCTAGAAAGCATCCAAGCCCTCCTCCAAACTTCCAGGCACAATTCAAAATCCTCTAATAGGTCTACCTTAGTCACTTTTCTGTTGCTATAACCGAATACCACAGATTGGGAATTTATAAAGAATAGAGGTTCAAGTGGCTTGTGGTTTCAACGCATGGCAACCACCTCTGGTCAGCATCTGGTGAAGGCCTTCTTAAAGGTCCTGGCACAATAGAGCGCATCACACAATAAGACAGAGAAAGCACACCAGTCCTACTCCCCTGTACTTCCTCTTCTCTTCCTTCTGGTGAAGCCACTAAAGCAACCATGGGGATCCATCTCATTACCTCGTCCCATCCCAATTATCTCCCATGGGCCTCTCCTCCAATGGCACTACCACATGGCTTTAAGGATTAAATTTCCAGTATGGGGACAAACCCACCACTGCAAGGTGCTTCCTAACATCTGTTTACTAAGACTCCCGCAGTGCTCTTCTTCATTGCAACAAACAGTAAACCCAACATGTTCAGCCACAGTGTGATCCTTGCAGGCTCTGGTTGCAAGTCACTTTCAAGATATGAATTTGTGTTGTGCCCAAAGCCTTGAGATTACTGTGAGGAGGGGA
Source organism: Fukomys damarensis (assembly GCF_012274545.1). Taxonomy (NCBI): domain Eukaryota; kingdom Metazoa; phylum Chordata; class Mammalia; order Rodentia; family Bathyergidae; genus Fukomys; species Fukomys damarensis. The sequence goes on along the minus strand of NW_022900917.1, from coordinate 17,639,161 downwards.
TTTCTGGCAAAGATGACCTCAGCTTCCAAAGATGACTGCCAATGAAGTCCCCATTGGGAAAAGACAGGAGGCCCTGTCCCCCACCAAAGGGGTCCCATTCCTCTTTCCAGAGTTTTAATTCCAGAAAACTCCCAGGAGAGGAGCATAACAAAGAAGGAAGTCTCTCATGGCAGAGAACAATATGATGACATCCAGATCTGGCAGATGGGATCCAGACCTCACCTGGGGAGACTGCTGGAGGCAGAGGGGAGGAAGGTGCAGAGTTCAAGAAGATGAACCCATTGCCTACTTGAGGGCAGCTCACAGCCCTCCTGGAGCAGCCCCAGGTGCTCAGAACAATTCCGGAGCATCTGTGTTATTGCTGCTCACCTCCCCGCCTCAGACCACCTCCACTCCTGATGTGATTTACCTTCCCTCAGAGCAGGATCGTGAGGCGAGAAAAGCACAAAGGCAGGTGAGTAGACACGATCCGATGACGTCCTCCCCCTGGCTCTGTGTCCAGGCTTCGATCAGGAGCTCCAGCAGTAACTGATCCTTTTCCTGAATGTCATCAGCTAGCATGTAGGGAAAAGCTTAGAGGCAACCGAAAACTAAGCCTCCCATCAGTGTCAAGGACAGGAGCTGGGGCCCATCCCTGCCTTTCAGGACACCTTTACCTGCAGATGAGCGCTGGCTTTCCCAGGACCTGACTCGCCGCCCAGAGTGCCCAAAGTCACCTAAGAGCCTTCATACAAAGCAGTTCTTTCCCACTTTGGGACACATGAGTGAAATACACCACTGCAGAAGGATACGTAATCACCAGACGACAAAAGAGCCATGAGCCAAAATTAAGGGTTGCCCCTAAATTATTCAAGATGTTGGATTACATATACAAAACAATCAAATCAGTCAAAGTAATCAGATACATACCCTGCAGTTTTGAGCCCATTAGGTGAGAAGCACTCTGCCGTTGAACACTGACAATTATTTCTCCCACTGAGAGTCATCAGAAAACTTGGAAAAGTTAAGCGTGGCTTCATATCAGCAGCCCGCCAAGTAGAAAGCATCATGATGAGACTGGAGATCAGTGAACAGAATTACAACGCTGCAGTGAATCACAGTACACATGCAAACCTGAGGGAATCACCATCTTTACAATGACGCAATGGTTATCTCCTTGAGTGTGCTTATGGCTGATAGGGGAACCGCTACCTGATGAAAGTTTCTCACAGTGGCAGGACTAGCACCTGGAAGGCCCGGCAGAAGGGCCACGCTGCACCCCACCAGCACCTGTGGTCCATTTGTGAGATGATTTATCCAAAAGAGCAAAGCACTGGCAGGTGCTGGGATGAAATCTCAGTATGCTAATTTGGAATTGTCTCTCTGCTCATTAAAAAGAGGTATTAAACCAGGTGTGGTGGCATGCATCCGTAATCCCAGCACCTTGGGAGGCTGAGACAGGAGGGTTGCAAGTTTGAGGTCAGCCTGTCTGACTTAGCAACTTAGCAAGAGCTTGTCTCAAAATAAAAACTAAAAAGAGAGGTTGGGGATGTGGCTCAGCGTGAGGGACCGGGGTTCAATCCCTAGTACTGCCAAGGAGAAAAAGTACTAATTGGAGTAACTGAGATGCTATAACAAATAAACCCCAAATTTCCAGGGGCATACTGCTGTGAAGGTTTTTTACCTCAGTAATATTCTGATGTGCATATTCTGGTCAGTGGTCAGCTTTTCATCCTTTGGCTACACTCCTTGTAAAGAGATCAGTTTTCCAACTTGGTTGTCCACGGAATCATCCAGGGAATGTTTAAAAACGCCTGCTGCCCAGACCAAATTATGTGGCATGGGAGGCGGGGTTAGGGGATTTCTAGAGACGTCCAGGTGATTGGGTGAGCAGCCAAAGTTGTGGCCACTGCCCTAGAGCCCTGGAATCCACCACCTGAAGCTGGTGGAAGAGGCAGAAAGCCTCAGCCCAGAAATGAGCATCGTTCCGCTCACGTTGCTAGCTGAGGCCTTGTGCGCAACTGAGGACACAAACTGTGATCCCTAACTGGGGGCCGTTCCGTCACATTCCTCCAACTCGGAACCGGGAGGAGATTAACTATCATGATAGCAGAGTGAGGCTATGGAAGGGGCTCAGCGGAAGTAGAAATAAAAAAAGAAAAAATGGAAACAAAGTGTTTGTAGGCAGGGAGGGGTGGAGGGATTGAAGGGAGGACAGGGGAATGGGGAAAAAGTAAGAACCAAGATGGATCGTGTAAAGGTGCGAATTTCCAATGATGAATGTCATTACATTGTGTACCTTAAATGTGCCAATAAAATCATTTTTTAGTTTTTTTAAATAATTTTTTTAAAAGAACTAAAAGAAGTAGAAAAGGGGTGAAGATTAGGAGTAGAGCGAACCACCACAGCTGCAAAGTCAGGCACCTTGTGAGTCCTCGCCCCTGTGGGTGTCATGACTCATTTGAGGCCACGAGCTCAGCTTTCTGTCCAGTTTTTCTCCTCTCTTGGCCTGGACACATACACTGGGGTTCTGCTTGAGGTTTCCATTTGGTTCTCTGAAAGCACAATCTCACCTTTTTGTTTGTTTGTTTGTTTGTTCATTGGTACTGGGATCGAACTCAGGTCCTTGCACTTGCAAGGCAGGCAGCAGAACAACTGAGTCAAATCCCCAGGGCTCACAATCTCACCTTTTCTGAATTTGGCATCAAAGAGAAAGCAAAAGGCTTGGAGCTGTTCTTACCCCACCCACTCAGGTGAAGAGCACTGAAGAATCATGACCATATTACACAATCATGCATGACCATTTCCCCTCCCCACCAGCAAATGGCATTATTTCAGGGAGTATTTGGTACATCAGGTGCCTATTCCATACTGAAAATACAAATGTGAGAAGGAAAACAGTAAATAGAGAACTTTAGCCGCCAAGGAGAATGCCAGCAGAGCTCCACTGGGTGGGAAATAAAATAGCCCCTGTGTTTAAAAGCCAACAAGAATCCCATCTTCTGCTTGGCTCCAATTCAGAAGCGGCCCTTTCTGCCAAGTCAAGCCAGAGCAGAAGCTCCTTCCTGATGTCAGTGCCGGTGTAGAAAGAAAAAGGGGCAGGGCCCAAAGTCAGTCACTGAGAACAGAGAGCAGGCCCCTGAGTCTTGGGGAAAGAGCATGTTGAGGAACATCAGATTCCTTTAAACACCATTAACATAGGAGTTTGAATCAGGCTGAAAATGAACTGGAGCAAAGGAGCGCTGAAATCTCTACACAAGATAACGAGGGGCAGACAGCCAATCAACAGTCTCACCAAGTGGCCTGGGACAGGAACGGCACAGGCCACCTGAGAGCGGACCAGCAGATCACGTGGGAGAAGAGATGCCCGGAGCAGACCAGGACTGCGGCCATCCCCTTGGCTTCACTTCTCTGAGGTTTCCAGGTCAGCAAATGGAAACAGATCTCACAGTGATGACTGGGGTTCATGATGGTTGTCAATAATCACGCTTGTGTTACCCTTGAGTAATCTCCACGATGTTTTGATTCTACAAAGAGTGCGGCTACTTTCCACATACCTTGTGTATTTGGGTATTTGTTTGCTTGGGATGGGGTGGGGTGGGATGGGATGGGACGCTATGGAAATGTAAGATGTGGCATTACAGTGTGGTGTGGTATGGTATATACAGCACAGCACTGTGGCACAATATGGTATGAAATGGTACAGCATTATGATACAGTGTGGCATGATAGGACCCAGGTATTAATATAGATTCCTAGACTAGAAATCCACCCCCCAGACTCATCCAGACAAGATTCCAGTGTCCAAAGTGAAACATCCAAGCATGCAGTTTCCTCCACAATGCACACAGCTATCAGCAGTGTGTGAAGAAGAAGAAAGAGAAAAGGAGAAGGAAAATGACATGGAAAAAGGGATAGAGGGGAGCAGAAAGGAGGAAAAAGACTCAGTTCTGGCAGGGAATGCTGTAGACTGAACAGACTCGAGCGTGAAGAAAGCATATGATTCCATGCAGGCTATGGGAAAAACTAACTTTTGTGACCTTGGAAGAGTCCTTCATTTCTGGACTTCAGTGTCTCCCTGTAAAATGAGAACGTAGAACTAGAAAATCACAAGGCCCTTCCAATTCGATAATATCCCACTCAACGGTGACCATGATGATGGAAAAAACAATTTATCTAAAATCAAGTTGGTGACTTTTAAGAGAACTTCATATAACTCTCTAGTCAGTCTAAGTCATGCAAAAGGACTCAGCTTAGAAGTTTCACAGGCTTTTGCCTTCTCCCCTTCCTTTCTGTTCCTCTTCCTCTTAGCCATTATCCTACTCATTAAGGCTGCCATTAGATGAACAGCAGGAGGAAAAGAAAGTGAGCTAAAATTCAATCATTCGGTTTTCTTTACTTAGCAAAGATCTAATCTTAAGCAGCAACATGTCAGTAGGTACCTCAGGGACTCGATACATCAAGGAGGACAAGGAGGACAAGGAGGAGTAAGGAAATGGAAGCACTGCTTGACACACCCGTGACTTGCTTCTCCTTTTTGGTGTGAAGAACACAGGCACATTACAGGTATCTTGCTGTCTGCCAAGGAGACCCATAAATGTGTGTGAGCATTAAATTAGGTGATTTCTCAATAACTTGGATCCAATGTGTATTTTCCATTATAGCCCTGGCTTTCTCATCCTTACGTATTTTGACTTTCATTGTGTTTGTGCTGTTTCACATTGCACATGAAAGGCAGCAGTAATTGCCTGAATCTGGCCATTTCTCAAGTGCCAAGCCCAGTCAGTCAGCATAGCCCTGGTTATGAGGTCATCTACCAGTAATTTTGTGTTCATGAGGTGTGGAGGGCAGTCCTCGTTTGAGGGGGAACCCCTCACTCTATGCCAAAAGGTGGCCCAGAGCTACAAATGATAGTATTAAACCAAGGCCTGTTATAGCTCCCAAGTCACTTCTCTACTTGGTCATTAGATTAGGGAGCATAAGCTGTTACCTTACAAATAAGTGCAAAGATGGGCTGGGGATTTAGCTCAGCAGTTCAGTGGCCTGCCTTGCAAGCGCAAGGACCCAAGTTCGATTCCCGGTACCAAAAAAATAAAAGAAACAAAACAAATAAGTGCAAAGATTTAAGAGCCTAAAAATAAGAAAGTTATTTCTTTCTCCTGTAACAATCCAGGTACCGAGGTTGACAATGGCTCTACCATCTTTCAGAAGGCAGATGTCAAGGCCCTTCCGGGCAGTGTTATCCTGTTCGCTAGGAGAGGAAAGAAGGAGGGAGGAGTCCAGCAAGGCATGTTCATGGACAAGACCTAACAGCTGTGCATGCTGTTTCTACTCACATTCCCCCGGAGAGGACCTGAGCATGGGTTACACCTAATGTAACCTCACTGTAACATCACACTCACACCATTCATTACTCGCTGTAGAGTTGCATCCTGTCTTGGACATCACAAGGTGGTGGGAATCTGTCCATCGATTCGTAGCAGAACAACCAGTTTCGGAGTCAGCAAACCGGGACTCAATTCCCCTGTTATGTTACTTCATTCATGCATTCACCCCACAAATAGGAAGTGGTCCCTCCTCGGGACCCGTCACATGAAGGGATGAGCACAAAACATTAAGCAAATAGTCAGGTTCTTCACCCTACTTTTAGCTGAAAAGACAAATAATAAACAAATAAACAAACCAGGCAACTACAGGAGGTGAGATTCATTTTATGTTAACCTCTTAGTATCTCCATTTATTTTTCACTTATAAAGTGAGTCTTATAAAATTCATACCCAAAGGGATGTAAAGGTGCTTTATAAGTGTCAAGACCTAGATGAGGTTTTATATTGTTTATTCATTGATGGGTTGCAGATGACAAGCACTCTAGGACCACAGAGTTTAGCCATTGGCAAGCTAAACAGTCTCGTTATAAAGCAGCCTCACCAGGTGCCATAATTCATTTGTATCTCCCAGAAAGTCTGTGTTGAAGTCCTCACCCCATGCACCTCAGAAAGTAGTTTTATTTGGAAATAGGATATTTGCAGATGTAGTCAAGTTATGACAGGGTCATCAGACTAGATCCTAGTTCAATGTGACCAGTCCTTAGAAAAAGAGGAAACACAAGCCACAGACATGCACCCAGGGGAAGGCCACATGAAGATAGAGGCAGATATGGGGCAATGCTTCTACAAGCCAAAGGAGACCAAAGACCGCAGCAGACCACCAGGAGCTAGGAGAAAGCCTTTGGACAGATTCTCTCTCAAGGCCACAGAAGGAACAAGCCCTGCTGCTACTTTGATCTCAGAGCTTGATCTCAGACTTCATCTCCAGCACTGTGAGAAAACAGCTTTCAACTCTTCAAAGCACCAAGTGTGGCCCTTTGCCCGAGCAAAGTCAATACACCTGGGAAACAAAAGACGGGACAGGAGCACTAAAGACCCAGGCAGCTCTGCAACAAATCTTCAGGTCCTTCCTGGATGGATAGACTCTAGGGCTCAAGGTTATTGGTGAACAGAGAAATTCTGAAAATGAGAGCCATTTTCATTCAAATGCTCTTCTCTTTCCTTCTTTCTCTCCTTCCTTTTGCTACCATTTGCTGAAATACCGAAGTTGTAAAGTGAATACTTGCCATTATTAACATCATTATCGACAATTCACCATACAAATCTCAGTGAGAATTAGGCTTTAATGTTTCCTTATCCCAAATGCAGGGTGCTGGCTACACCCAGCTAATTCAGGGTGACAAAACTGGTTAAGCCCATGTATGATTTATTTTTGCTCCTATAGGAAGTTGACACTTTATTCATTAAACTACTCCCTTTAACACATTTCTAAATCATTGCTTTCCACTCTGATCTAGTCTAGTTTTCATTTCTGAGTTTCAGCTAGAATGGCTTTCATAATGAATTCTTTTTTCACCTGACAAGGGAAGTTAAAACCTCCCCCCACCGTACATTTAAAAGGGAAATTCGGGCCCTTTTTTGTCAGGCTGTTTATCATATCTCACAAATACTCAAATCCATTTCCTTTGGAAAAGGTTTGTCTTTCTATGACAGGCATATAAAAAGATTTTATTACAGTACTCTATTCACTGGAGCTGCTCTGCCTAAAGATAAAAAGGAATTCATTTTGTGGATTTTCCTTGAATGTCAGCTCTACGGTTTCCTTCTATTATCAGAGTTCTTAACCCAAGAAGAATGGAGGGGAGGGAACATTCAGGCTGATACCCAATACCAAGCTCCAGTGTGGAGTAACATAAAAATCGAAAACCCCCAAATAGAATCTGAATTTAAATGAAAGTGATATGTAAAGACAGAAAAAAAATCTCTGGGCATTTACTAGCCAGCAATCACTGGATTTACTTGGAACACACGGTGCTATGTGGTTCTCCATATCTTCTGAAACATCACACCAGCTCTCAGTCATGGTATGAAGTAGTGCTTCTTGGGCTCTAACATGCACGTGAAACACCCACAACCTGGGAAAATGCAGATCTTCACACAATAGGTCTGGGCTGGGGCCTGAGACTGCATTTCTAACAAGCTCTGTGGTGCTGTAAATGCCTCTGGTCAGGGACAATACATTGAGGAGCCGTGGTGGGGAACTAAAGAGGCCAGAGAAGTGTGTTCCTTTGGTCTAGTCCTTGAGCTGGACCTGTCCGAATCATAATCTGCAAGTTACAAGCAACACTTTAGTCTCCATTTCATATTCATTTGTAACATTTGTGGGATTCACTGGGGTCTGGCCATGTCCATTGGCCGGAGGAGAGGCTATGCCTAATGGTGACCCCAGTGAACCCCAGCAACTCAGGTCTCAGAGCCTGCCTTTAGAGAAGGCTCCAGATGGATGCTGAAGGAGCTGGGTACAGGCAGAGAACCAGAAAACTCTGAGCCCTGCAGGGCAGAAGGGACACAGAGCACAGCTGATCTATGGGCAGGAAGAACTGCAGAGGGCTCAGGTGCCGGGGCCAGTGTTAAGATTTGTAACTTGGGGAGCATCAGGACTGTACAGGAGCGGCAATGACCTGGTGTCCTCAAATCGTGGATGTTGACAAGAGAGTATAAAATGGAATGAGAGGCAGTCCCAGAGATCCTAAGCAGCAACACGCTGGAAATCCGTATGGGGCTGGAGGTCATTCATCATCCAGCTGGAAGCATGAGTGGAGGAAATTGAATGTAAACTTAGGTAGCCTAACCAAGTGTGGGCTACGTTTTTGTTATAGTTTAGATCTAAAATGTCCCCCCGTGACCCACCTTGTGTTCAGAGGCTTGAACTGTGTTCTTGTCTCTGGCTCCTCCCTTCTGTCTCTGCCTTGCGGCTGCCATGTGGTGAATATCTTTCCTCTGTCAGGCCCTTCCATCACGAGATTTCTCTAGTGAAGCCAGCCAACCATGGACTGAATTCCCTGAAACTAGGAGTCAAAATTACACTCTCCTCCTTTAAGTTGCAGGTGTTGGGTATTATGTCAAAGCATTGGAAAAGCGAATACTCACTTGGGGCTCCAGACATCAAATATCTCTAGGACCCAGAAAAAACAATTCAAATATAAATAATAAGCCTCAACTAATGAGTTGTGTGTATGTCTTTCAGCCACAGACCTCTCTCTCTCTCCCTCTCTCTTTCTCTCTCTCTCTCTCTCTGTACCAGGGATCAAACTCGTGACCTTGCCCTTGCAAGGCAGGCTGTGGAACCACTGAGCTAAATCCCCAGCCCCAGACGTCTCATGTTACAAGCCAGTGAGGGGGTCAAAGCCAAGACATAAAAATTAAGTACTGTTTAAAGATACAAGGAATTGGGATAGTGAAAAGGAGCTATCAGCTCAATATCTACAGCACCAAATCTGGGGAGCATTAAAAGTTCAAGTCTTTCTCTTACTAAACTGAAGACCTAATCAATCAACTTGGCCTGAACTTGGCCACATGAATCCCAAGTCCGAACTTGTAGCCTTGAAAGTTTGCTTTTGGCAACTTTTACTTCCATGGCTTTCTGCTCCTTGCTTCTCACCTGAAAAAGATGAAGAATTATATTAGTTATAGGAGTGAGAGAGAAAAACTTGAAATTACTTCCTTGTACTTCTTTATTACAATAAAGCAACGACATGAGCCCACAGGCAAGCACCACAAGGGTTTCCACTCCTTAGCCTGGCAACTGCGAATATGGCAGTGTGATGCCCTGAGCAGTGATGCCAGAACCTTGCCAGAGGTGGAGTGGGCACTCACTGTTGTGGGAAGCAGGTCCCCTAGCCCAGCGCCCCAATGGACAGCACCCTGAGGGACAGAAGCACATGTTTTCACATGGTCTGAAAGTATTCAACCGATTAAACGAGATTCCTAGGTTAGCATGCAAGCCTTTCTAATGTTTTCAGTCACTCTGGTGACCAGTTGCAGTGGCCCAGGGCCACCACAGCCACCTGCAGCAACAGTGTACTCATTATATGGCATATGCCCCCATTGCCTCTTCTGCAAAACAAAAATACAACTGTGCCATCCTTGCAGTCTCAAGAAAATAAATGAAAAAGGGACTCAGTACAGTGCTATATATACAGTAGGTGTTCAATAAATGTTTGCTGCTGGTGCAGTTTTTGCACTTCCTTCCGCTGCTAGCAGACAGGGCAAAGTAGCGGTTAGAAGCATGACCTGAAGACGGCCTTGTATTCGCAGCTCTTTTGCTAACTCCTGGCAAATTATTTCTCTGTTCTGTGCTGTAGTTTCCTTACATCTAAAATGAGGGTGATTATAAGAGTACATATTTCAGAGGTGTTAAAGACCAGCAGAGGTAATCTACGGAAGCAGTTAGCATGGAGGATCCAATACTCAGGAAATGCCCAACACGCTTCAGTGCAGTTTTATTGCTACTCTGACACCTTTCAAGAGAAAGTAACTTCCACAGAGCACTGTACAGCATGCTACAGATGAACACATTTGCACACCTCCTTCCCATGCTGCCACTATTTTCTACTCACACTCTTTATCTGTACCAGTCCCAGAGGAGAAAAAGTCAAGTCACTTTCTCAAACTGTCCTTTGAAGCATGCGCTTCCCAGACAGCATGGAAAGAGTAGAGACGCAATTTTCAGAAGTCTTGAAGAAATCCTTAAACTTAAGCAACAGTGCAAAACACTTCAAGGCTCTGGCTTTTTCCCCACCTGCCAGCTCCTCGCAGCTTGTCTGAGGGATAATGGCGTATACTTAGGTAAATGAAAGAATTTCAATAAAAAGATTCTGCCTCTTGATTTTTTTGGTATAAACAAAAATTATTTTCCAGAACCCTCCAACAAATGGTAGACAAGCTTTCTTTGGGATTCTCTTTCAATTTGGAATAGCCTTCTCCATGAAGGCTGGGACTGGGGCACAGGGTTAATAACCTTCCAAAAAAGGTGAACCCAACAAACATAGGCTACCCATGCATAACCATAAGTCTGATCTGAGAAGCTCATTCCATTACAGTTTTCCAAATTACAAAAACTGAAAGTGTTACAAAAAACAGAGTGAGAGGTCAGCACTAGGCCCTATTTTACTCTGAGACCCTCCAACCTTCTGTCACATCTTCCCTGACACCTCCCAGAGGCCTCATCCCTCACCACACTTCAGCCCCCAGCCTCTGTATTCCCAGAACCCTCCAGAACCCATGCCAAGAGCACCTCCCCTCTCCAAGACCTGATCCTCTTCTCTCTCCATCAAAATTTTCCCATGCCAGGTCCAACTTCAATGAATCCCTGTTCTCGTCTACTGAAAATTAATCAAACTTCCCTTATGCAAAGGCAGTAAAGGTACACACAAAGATTTTCCCCCTTGCCTCATCCACAGTCCCTGAAATACCATCCTTGGAGGTTTTGTTTCTTTAGATACAATTTTTGAAGTCCTCTTGTGGGATTGAAATACTGAATCACTGTGACACCTTGGATAAAACAATACGCAAAGTATAAACAATAAAGAACACATGAAGAATTGACCAAAAGATAAGGCAGTTATGATAGAAAGTAGAGAGGGAAAGACGGGGCTAGAGTATAGGAGATTACTTTATTTTGAAAGGTTAGATAAGGTCCTTGAGTAAACAAAGAATTGTGCAAAGTTCTGGGCTACAGAGAAAGGGCCACAAGAAAAGGGGAAATCAGAGGGGATTAGGAATAAATCTCACCTATTTCATAGTTCTGCAAAGCTCCAGCACAGCACAGCAGTGGATTTTAAGCAGAATCATAATTGGATAACCCAGTCTTCATTTCAGGGTGTTATCTGGCTAATGCTTTACCTCCCACTGTCTCAACCCTTATCTGCTTCTCCTTCTCCTCTACCCTGTGAACTTCTGCTTGAGTCGATCAAAATGTGCACTCTAAGAATGGCATCCATATGGGATCTTGTACAGTAGCAAGAGCCACATTTTGGCAAGGCAATGGGGACCTTTCAAGAACCCTCTCAGATCACTACATTTTTACAACAGCTTATTTCATTGTATAAGATTGGGTTGGTTGGTTTCATCCTAGTTAAGTCCTTCAGACCCTAAATGTAGTCTCTTCATTCATTCATTTATCCAATATATATTAAGCATCCACCATATACTAGGCAACATAAGGCTCCAGCTATTTTTTTTTTACAAAGCCATATTTGTGAGGTCAAGGACCTCAAGTGCTTATTAAGCAATTACCAAATTCTATACTGTAAAAATGTTCATGACAGCAACCAACTCATAACAGCCCTGAACAGGTAATGGTCATCTCTGCCCAGCTGAAAGCTGCAGTACAAACGCCAGACCTCACGGTGTAGTGAGAGAGACAAGTCAAGTCAACCATCAGAACCCAGAAGCAAGCACAGAGAGCTAAGGGACCACAAGGGTCAAAGACCAAGCAACCTGCACAGGGTCATGCGCGAACTTCACACATTGAAGGAGAGAGTTTAACTTCTACAATGCCCCACCAGACTTAGATAAGCTATCTGAGAACAGAGAATCTGCTTTCTTTTTTACTGTATCTTTCCTGTAATGGATTTCAATGGACTTTCCAGTACAGAACAAAGATATACATTACAACACTTAAACTGAGATTTTGAAGGACAGGGAATTAATATAAGTAGCTTGTCCATTATTGCTGGTGACTACACATTGGTTTCTAAATTTCACAAAAAGAAACCTTGCCATTGCTAAGCATACCCTGAAAACACATTTTATTATTTTGACTTCAGTTTTAATTAAGTGTGCATATGGCTGCTCACTCATTAGGGTCATATGGCCCAGCTGGGGACGAATCTTTCTGGCATCTGGGCTGAGTTAGCATGTGCCTTTGGGATTTGGGACTGGGACAGAGGTTGTGAAGGAGAAATTCAGAAAAGGTTACAAAACCAGGTGCCAAAAGGAACTACACTGGCTCCTCCAAAGTGAGACTGAAGGAACAAACAGCTATAGAGAGATGTTGCAAGGTTAGAAATCAAACTTGCTCTGCAGAAGAGTTTCACCAAGGACCTGTCAGGCCCACTGGAGGTCTGGATAGGGGCCAATGTGCGCAAGATTTAAGACTTAGCAATTTTCAAAATAAGAATTCAATGGCATACCACTAAACACAATAGCAGAGAATGCCAGTGACCCAGAAAATACCAGTCCACAAAGATGCAAGTCTCCCTGACAACCACTTTTGTTTGTAGTTCTGCTAATTCTCATTTTTTAAATGTAAAATTCAAAGACACTTAAGATCCTGTGCAAAACAGGATCATAACCCTGGTATACCACATGGTATGCTGACTTCTAGAACAAAGTGTAGTTTCTGGAAAGTGTAGTTGCCGTGTATTTATTTAAAATTGAAAACTGAAGCTATGTCTACCATTGTAAAAAAAAAATAAAAACACAGCCAGTTTGATCATTCTCGTTCGGAAAAAAAGTATCAATTCAATACTAATACTGTATAGACAGCTATTTCAGTAAATTTTCAACTGGTTAAAGTACCAAGAATGGAAGGAAAGAAAGAGAAAGTAAAGAAGGAAGAAAGGAAAGAAGGAGAGAACAAGAGAGAAAGGGAAAAAGAAAAAAGGAAATACTGAGATTGTGCAGTTAACTGCGGAAACAGCCACTGAAAGATCATGACAGAGATTGGAGACAGAATTCTTGTTGCTCCATGTGTTACAGGCAAACTAAAACAAAGGCTGCTATGAGTGAAGATCTAAAGCAGATAAAGAAGAGAAAGCTAAGTAGGGAGAGGAACAGAAGCAGGCTTGCAGAGAGGACTGAGCTATGTCAATTTCCAATCAGATCCCTCTGCCTCCCTCTGCTCTGTGGGCCCTGCCCTTTCTTTTTTTGCGGGGGGGTGGTACCGGGGATTGAACTCCGGTCCTTGCGCTTGCAAGGCAGGCCACCGAACCGCTGAGCAAATACCCGGCCCAACCCTGCCCTTTCTTGTCTTTCACATTTTCCTGGTTTCCTCTATGTGTGTACCCTTATAATAGATGTTGCACTGCATGAGGTAATTTGCTAAATCACTCTTTTTTCATCCAAAGAGAATAAATTAAAAGACAAAGGACTATTATCTAGAATATATAAAGAACTCAAAACAGTCACCCCCCCCAACATAAGGATCCGATTCAAAAATGGGCATCTGAAATGAACAGGCATTTTTCAGACAAAGAAGTAAAAGCAGCAAGTAAATATATGAAAAAATGTTCCACATCACTGGTCATTCGAGAGATGCAGATGAAAACAACACTGAGATTCCACCTCACCCCATAAAGAATGGCTGCTATCAAGAAATCACATAATAACAAATGTTGGCGGGGTTGTGGGGAGAAAGGAACCCTTCTCCATTGTTGGTGGGAGTGCAGACTGGAGCAACCACTATGGTAATCAATATGGAGATACCTCAAAGAACTGGGACTAGAGGTTCCATTTGACCCAGTCATCCCTCTGCTGGGTATCTTTCCAAAAAATTTTAAATAATCATATCACAGTAATATATGCACACCAATGTTTATAGCAGCACAGTTTGTAATAGCTAAAACTTAGAAACAGTCCATTTGCCCATCAGTTGGAGACTGGATAAAGAAGATGTGATTTTTCTATAAAATGGAATACTACTCAGCCATAAAGAATGAGAAATTAGAGTCATTCATAGGAAAATGGATACATATTAAGGATATACTCCTAAGTGGAATAAATAAGTCACACATGTGTAAATACCAAATAGTTTCTCTGGTGTGAATAAACTATAATAGTACATAAGATCCTAATGAGATAATTGACAATGTGAAATAGGAAGAAAAGGGCAAAAGGCATAGGGAAATGGGAAGGGTAGAGGAAAGCTAATAAGGGAAAGGAAAAAATATGAGAAAATGAAAAATGGAAATAAAATGTTTGTAAATGGGGAGGGGAGGGGGGGTGAAGGGAGGGCAGGGACAAGGGGAAAAAAATGAGAACCAAGACCTGTCATGTAAAGGTGCAAGATCCCAGTAATGAATGTAACTTCACTGTATACCTAAAATGTACCAATTACAAAAAAATAAAAAAAAAAAAAAGAAAAAAAAAAAAAAAAAAAAAAAAAAAAAATATATATATATATATATATATATTGTTTTATCTTTGGAAAGTGCCTTTCACCTCTGCAACAGATTGGTTTCACTATACATTTAGCCAGAGGCAAAACAACATCTTTGTAGGATCCTGGACAAGTTGAAATCAATTGAAACCTTGAAGTTTTTATCACTGAGTACAAAAGAAACAACTTTGACCTAAGAGGGATATTTAAAAGAAGTATTTCCAGTTATGCCTCTGTGGGGAGAAAAGGGAATAATAGGGTATATTTCTTGAGTATTTTATTTTAAGCAGGAGTGCTTCCCAGCTAGCTGAGGTTGGTTAGCTGAAGGTGGGCTAGTTCCGGAAAAATCCAACACACATTCAACTCTATATAATACAGTCCATCTATTTAAATACAGAAAAATATTAACCCCAAACAGCAAGTTTTATTTGGGAGAATCAATGGAAGAAAAAAAGATAGTAAAGTTGCTTGAAGATATATTATCTGGGACAAGACAGCCTGGATTTAAATCTCGGCTCCTAACCCTTAGGTGTGGAATCTTGAAGAAAATTCTGTGCCTTGATTTCTTCATCTATAAAATGGAGTTGTTAGATTGGCTTTGAGTTTTGAATACAATGCTCTGTGAAGATCGCTTTACACAGTGGCTGGCAGATAGCAAGCATTCAGGAAATGTGAGTTCTTACCACTTTCCTTCTGGTCAGCTTGTTTCAGTTACTCCAGTTACTATTTTTTTAATTAATTTTATAGGCACATTTTAGATATACATCCATCATATGGAATTTGTACTTGTACATAATATATCTTGATACTTCTTTCTTTTTCCATTTCCTTCCCCTCCCTTCAGTCCCTTTCCCCTCCTTATTTACAAAAGCTTTGTTGCCATTTTTTCCTTCTATTCTTTTTTTCCTTTTCCAATTACTATTTAAAGACCCTGTACTTAAGTGTTGTCTTTAGGAAAGTGTCAAAGGAGCAAAAGATGGCTATGTGAGGATATTTGAGGATTAAATGCCTGGATCTGAAGAGCTAGAGTTCCAAGGTCTTGGTGCAAGATGAAGAAACCATTGTATGATAGGAAAGAGCTAAAGCCTATACAACTATCTAGCATCCTGTTTGAAAATCCTTATCATAAATATATAGATTCCACCAAAAAATGTTTACAGATTTCAGGGAAAGAAAAATAGGATGATGTCTCTTCCAACAGATAGTGCTACATATGTATTACCTGAGAGAATGTTGTATATCGCAGAAAACCCACTACACTGCTGGCCCTTACAGAAGAAATTGAAAATGCCTGTGCAGCAGCCTCAATACCAAGGCTGCCAAGCAGCAGTTTGCTGTACTAATAAATGTCTGGAGGCTCGTGGCCACCACTTTGAGCACCTCTTGTAATTGTAGAGGCCAAAGGTAACTTGTGTTAATCTCATGATAGCTCATTAAATTTAGCAATTAAAATAGTTATACAAGTTTTTCTTTTCCTAAAGTGTGTATACATGCTTTGGCAGACTCTGTATTAAAAAAGCAATAACAATCATTTTAAAGCATTTTGTCCTTTTTATTATTTTAGCACACATTATTATTACTACTAGGTCCATTTAAGCAGGGTTCAGCAGATTTTCCTTAATTTCCCAAAATAAAGTCCCTACTCTGAGCACTTGAGGAGACACTCAATAACCCCCCCACCCCCATCCACAGGTTTCTCGCCACAGGTATCTGCTTCTCTGTACCTGTAGGCCTTTTATAGAAACAGAGAGCTGCTCCTCCCCATGCAGAAGGAGAGAATTTCCAGGAAGGAATACCCTTGCAGTGGCTTTCAACTTGAGACTTTGGGAGCCCTTGTATAAATGCCCAGCTCCTTCACTCTGAAAATAGAACAATTCAAAGGCAAGTGTTTTATTTCCCCTTCTCAGATTTTTCCCGCAGAATTAAGTCCTAGTCAACGACAGTAGTTACTGAGTGAATAATACACCTTTCGTGGCTATCTTTCTTCTTGTATTACTTTTGCACACCACACACATTGGATGCTCCCTGAGACTCTCAAATAAACCACTTGCCTAGAATCCTTATCTCAAGGTCTGCTTCTAGGGGAACCCAGATCTCTGCAGAAGCCTTTTTGCCCATTCAGCAATCTAAAGTGTCCAAGAGAACATGGAAATCTCTCAACTGGCCTTCTGCCTTGATTTTTCTTCCTCTTCTTTCTCTTTCTCTTGAACTTCCCCTCCCCCTCCCCTCCTTCTCCTTCTCTTTCTTCCTCTCCCTATATTTTTGCAGAGATGTTTGTGGAGGCCCCAGAGCCCCAAGAAATGAGCAGCATCCAGCAGGTCTGTTACAAAAAAAAAAAAAACAACAACAACAACAACAAAAAGCCCACCACCAAGCCAGCTCAACAAGAAGCAGCCTTGCTTTAAGGTGGGTCCTGTGCTGTCCTGGGAAACAGACATAGAACTCAGTGGCTGCTTTTTATCTTCGAGCTCCAGAACAAAGTGGCTGAATAACCTTTGCCGAGGTATTGGTTTTCCCATGGTGAGGCCGGCCAGGCAATTAGGTTCCTGCTCTCTCTACAAATTTCTGCAGGAGCACAGAAGTTTTATTTTTAACTGTGCAGGAAGGCATTGCCATGGTAACATAACAAACTCCAAGAACAATTTGATTGATTTATGATGTTGTGGGGTAGGAGGATTGACATGAAAGACAGTGGGGAAAAAATCTTACAGCTTTATCACCGTGCACTGCATTTATAGATCTCAGTTATTAGACAATAACAGGATATGATACCTAATATCATATGTAATAGGAAACATGAGTATTTTCTTGCCCTGGTCCCCAAGATGGTAAAGAAGCTAATGAATTGTCCATAAGAGAAGTGAGCTTGTCTCGTGAATGTAACAGACACATGATTAATATGCCTGAAAGAACGTATTTTCTAAGGCAGGCAGGACAGAGCAGGGCATTCAGACACCCCACCCGCCAGGCAACTGATGGAAAACACGGTGCTACTTCCTGCCCTAAGAACATTTCCCTTCCACCGGCCTCTCCTTTCGATTATCATTCCTCTGACTGCAGTCCCTGGGATCCTGGGAAAGGGAAGGGAAGACGCCAGGAGGGAAGAAATGGGACATGATGCGAAGGAGATCCCATGCAACAGGAAAGGAACAAGGAAAGCCTGCCAGTGGCAGCTCTCAAAGTGGTCAAGTCACAACAGTTAAAATTGTTGCTCGGCCACATGAGATCAACTGTTTTTTGTACATTGGACTCATAGTGTTTAAATTTTGACTCCACCTAAAAATTTTTCTTTTCTCTATTCCTCTTATAGAAAGAAGTTCCTTTATCATTACACTTGTGTCCTTTCCTGCTTTATAGTTTCCAGTTTTTTCCTCCATGTCTTTCCCTCCCTTTTTCTCTGCCTTCATCCTCTCGCCTCTGTATTCTTTTTCCTTTTGCTCTGCCTGAGACCAGTCACTAGTAACCCAAACCCACTGACCTGGCCATATTCAAAGCTACTTTCAAGAGTGACCAATTACTGTGCCACTTGTTGTGCGCATATTTTAATGCACCCAGTAACTTCTTTGATCTCTGCAACAACCTTATAAGGTGGATTTTACATTTAATGTTATATGAAGATCAGAGAAATTAGGAATTCACTTAAGGTCACACAACTGATTATATCTCAAAGTCAGGATTTGAAGCTACACGTGTCAGAATGTAGTCTCCTTTTTTTTGTACCAGGGATTGAACCCGGATCTTGTGCTTGCAAGGCAGGTGGCAGCACCACTGAGCTAAATCCCCGGCCCAGAATGTAGCTTCTTTAGAGTCCAGGAAATATTTGTGCCCAACCTTCCCTGTCTTCTCTTGCTCTTCTTTTATTACATGAATTTCTCCTATGCTGACATGCACGGCTCAAAGGTTATAAAAGAGAAACAAGGAGCAACTGCATACAATATTGTACCTAGATTACCACCAAGAATGAAATGCAGCTCTAGCAGAAACCCGGTTTTTAACCTTTCTTTAATCAAACGTCCCTTGAGACAGATGATGACCTGGAGCTCATGCTGAAGTCTCAGTCTTGCCAAAACTCCCACATTTTTGTAAGGCATAATTTTAAATTATCTTTCCAAGCATGCAACTAGTAACTTTCTACATTTACCTCATTTGATTCTTGCAACACCCAGCATGACAGATTTTATTGACTCCTTTTTACAGATGAGGAAAGTGAATGAAGCTCAAAGGACTTAAAATACTTCCTTGTGGAATCATAGCCAGTAATTTCAAACTTAAATCTATCTGACTCCAAAGTTTAGGGTCTTTCTACTCCTTATAACGATCATATTTCACGAATACGTTACAATCTCACCACCAGCATGTGACTTGAAATTATTGAATTTTTTTTTTCATTTTGGTATAAACCTTTTCAGATTCAGTTTGTCATTTCAGGTAGAAAACTGTCCATGGAGACCCTCAAATGTGTTTCCTAAATCAAAAAACAGTATCTACTTATCTGTTTTTATGTAGCATGGATGTCTTTCCTTCTTTTAAACTCCTTGCGGGGTGCAGTGGTGCACGCCTGTAATCCCAGCCCACAGGAATCTGAGGCAGAAGGATCACCTTGAGTACAAGACCAGCCTGGACTACATAGTGAGTTCAAGGCCAGCCTGAACTGCACAGTTCAGATTTCATAGTTCATGGTTTTCACTGAGAGAGGGAGGAAGAAGAGGAAGAGAGACACACACACACACACACAGAGAGAGAGAGAGAGAGAGAGAGACAGAGAGACAGAGAGAGAAAGAGAAAGAGAACCCTTTTAGCATGTGACTTGAAATTATTGAATTTTGTTTTTCATTTTGGTATAAACCTTTTCAGATTCAGTTTGTCATTTCAGGTAGAAAACTGTCCATGGAGACCCTCAAATGTGTTTCCTAAATCAAAAAACAGTATCTACTTATCTGTTTTTATGTAGCATGGATGTCTTTCCTTCTTTTAAACTCCTTGCGGGGTGCAGTGGTGCACGCCTGTAATCCCAGCCCACAGGAATCTGAGGCAGAAGGATCACCTTGAGTACAAGACCAGCCTGGACTACATAGTGAGTTCAAGGCCAGCCTGAACTGCACAGTTCAGATTTCATAGTTCATGGTTTTCACTGAGAGAGGGAGGAAGAAGAGGAAGAGACACACACACACACACACACAGAGAGAGAGAGAGAGAGAGAGAGGCAGAGAGACAGAGAGAGAAAGAGAAAGAGAGAACCCTTTAATGGTGCTAAATGATGGAGCATTAAAAATAGCAATTTTGCAAGCTAGTCTGCTTGGTGACCTTTGGTGCCTCTGCTTTGTTTATTTGTAGGAAATGCTGAAATAGCTTAGGTTTTAAACCGTGAATTGTATGCAAGGTACAACTCAGAACTGAAATAGATCTCATTCTTTGTAAATGGGAATTTTCAATTACTGAAATACATTCTATTATTCAAGTAGGAGGGTGGATCAAACTTGTCTACTTCTCTCCAGTGCGTGGGTGACAAGTGACCACAGGTTTCACAAAGGCACCACCACAGGAAAGGAGATAGAGTGAAGAATCTCATAATCAGCATCAACTTTTCAGAGGCACACAGCCAGCCTGCATACATTAAGGCGTGAGCTCCAAAACCTTCTAAGTAAATAAAGCATAGTGCAGAGCTGTGAGTTCAGTACATTATTACCTGTTCTTTAAAAAAAAAAAAAAAGAAGTACACAGGGCTGGAAGAAAATACTTACAAAAGATATATCTGATAAAGGGCTAGTTTCCAAAATATATGGACAACTTTTAAAATTCAACAATAAGACAATTACTTGATTTTTTAAATGGACCAAAGACTTCAATAGACCCCCTCACCAAGTAAGATACACAAATGGTAAATAAGCCTATAAAAAGATGTTCTACTTCACTTGTTATCAGGGAGATGCTAATTAAAACAACAATGAAATATCAGTAAACATCTAGTAGGATCGCCAAAATCCAGAACACTGACAGCTCTACACGCTGGAGAGGATGTGAAATGACTAGAATTCTCAGTCGCTGCACTGGGGATGCAAACTGGGTGACAGTTTCTAATAAACCGAACACACTCTTACATACAATCCAGCAGCTGTGCTCCTTGGAGGAGCACATCCAAGCGGGGGGTGATCACTTCTGTCTACACAAAAACCATCACACAGATGTTTATAGTAGCTCTGTTCACAATTGCCAGAATTTGGAACGAACCAAGATGTTCTTTTTTTTTTTTTTTTTTTTTTT
>NW_022900917.1:17588101-17618317 GCF_012274545.1 Fukomys damarensis | reverse complement strand
TTTTTTTTTTTTTTTTTTTTTTTTTTTTGTACTAGGGATTGACCTCGGGCCCTTGCACTTGCGAAGCAGGCGGCAGAACGACTGAGCCAAACCCCCAGCCCCCAAGGTGTTCTTCTGTAGATGAATGGATTACATAGACTGTATTGTATCCCGGACAATGGAATATTATGCAGCAATAAAAGGAAATGTGCTATCAAGCCTTGAAAAGACATGAAGGAACCTTGACTATATAGTACTAAAAGAAAGAAGCTCATTAGAAGAACCCAAATTACAAATAAAAAGCACAGTAAAGGCCAGATAATAGGAAATAGGGAGATAGATCTTTCTCAAATGAGAAGCGCAAGAGAGGGGGAGAGGGACAAGGGAGTGAAGAGAAAGATCAGGAGAGAAGGAATTGAGATGTGTTACATGCACATACCAATTGCACACAAAGAATGCAAGCACTATGTGCTACGGACATGGACTAATAAAAATGAAAGAGAAGCCACATAGTATGATTCCATCTACATGACATCTGGAAAAGGCAAAATTACGGAGGCAATCAAAAGGCCAGTGGTTGTCCCAGGTTAGAAGGAGGGAAGAGTGACTATGAGAAGCTCAGAGTACTCCTAGGGGAGCGAAACCGCTCTGCGCAATACCATCACGGGGGACACAGGACACTGCAGATTTGTCCGGATGAGTGGACCGAACATAAACTGACGCGTCCCTCACTGCAGTTCTACAATTGTACCAAGTGCTCTACTCGGCGGGGGTGGTGCTGACATTGGGAGAGCCACCGAGGTGTGAGGACAGCCGTAAATGGGCAATCCCTGAACCATGGCTCAATTTTGTTGGGAACCTAAAACTGCTCTCAAGTATGGAATCTATTCAAAATAATTTTAGTAAAACATGCATGGGAAATACGCATATGCAAATCAATGAGACACCTAGGTTACAGAAAGGCTCTCCTCTGCCCATAGGTGAGATCTTGAGCAGGCCTATATCTTATCTACAGATTTACATTTATTTTTAAAACCTTCCAGTCATTTCTAGTCACAAAGATAATCTCTTTCAGCAGCTCTTTGGTGCCATGAAGTAGGCTCGGCTCCAGCCTTTATTTGAAGTTATTTCTATTCTAAGTCTGCTCAGACCAGAAGGGAGCAGCGCAGGGAAGAAAACATCATCACTATTTTCTGTTTGCCTTCTAGTGTACCCAGCCCTCACCTTCCAATACTAGGTGGTCCCTCCAGAGTTGAAGGGCAGAAGGAAGGATAGTAAGGGACAGGGACAGCTCTTACTTGAGGAGTTCTGCTGTGTTTCAGCCTTGGTGTTATCGGTTCATTATCAGAGACTTCTGCAGTGATCTCTTACACATGATACTCCCCACATGATACTCCTTCTAGCCAGCCACTTACCATCAGCATTCAATCCCCTGTTTATGGCAGGCTACTCCAGAGATCCTCTTTTAGGGTCCTAAAACCATTCCAGCTTTCCCTCTTGAGTAGTCGCTAAAAATCACTCCAGGGTGGATCTATTGGAAATCAACATCTTTTGCTCCTTCAGTCTAGAAATACAGCCAGTTTTCTTTACTCTATCATCAGATCAGCTGGCCACCATAGTTCTCTGGATTATAGGTTTTTTTGTAGCCTCTAAACTCTACAGTCACCAGAGCTATCACTTTTATCTCCCAAGTCTTCTCTTCTTCAAGGCCAGGATCATTGGTTGCTTTAACAATTCTTTATGTGATGTGTAATTCTTTTCACGATATACATTCAAGGCAGTATCAGTTAGCAATTGCTGTGTAACAAACAAATCCAAAACTTAGTGGTATAAAAAAAAATTATGGGGCTGGAGAATATAGCTCCATAGTATAGCATTTACCTAGCATGCATAAGATACGTGAGGCCTGGGTTCAATCCCTAGCAACACAAAAAGAAAAAAATTATAATTCACAAGTGTACAGGTCAGACAGATGATTCTGCTGATCTAGGCCAAGCTTAGGAGACCTCAAGGGGGCTTATATTTGCATTTTCAGCCAAGTGTCAGGGGAGAGCTGGCTTGTCTATGATATTCTATCCTGTGACAGTTGGCTGACTCATGTCTAAGGCGGCAAGCAGGACTAAATTATACGTTTCTCATCATTCAGCAGCAAGCTTGTGTTTTTCATATGGTGAAGGCAAGATTCCGAGAAATGTGGAAGGACTTATGAAGCATAAACTCAGAACTACTATACCATCGTTTCTGCCATATTCTATACAGGCCAAGGCAAATCAGAAGACCTCATTCAAAGGATGAAGAAACAGACTTCATTTCTGGTGGGAAAAGCTGCATGCTCAAATTGAAAAATATATGGAAACAAGGAAAGGATAGAACTTTCAGGACATTTTTACAATAAATCTATCACGTAGGCACCTTCCTGATTGCTGTCTTTCTAATAAGTTCCAGCTCATACAAGTTCCACTTAGCCCTATTTCTTTTAGTCTAGCCTAAAATGGATATTCACATATAAGAGAAACCGCAAAAAGAGTTTAACTAACATTGATATGACTAGTGACTATTTTTCCCCTATTCTTTTAATGCTGCCAGGTCACCTGAATTCATGTACCAGATTTTTTTTATTCCTAACTCAAAGCCTTACCTATATCCCTACCAAATTTTATCTTGATAGTTGAGGCTCATTTCTTCATCCCCTGGAATCCTTCAGGCTTCTACATCAAGAAGCCTGAGAATACTATTCAGGCTGTTTCCTGTCAGAAACTCCAGAAAATCTGGGTCCAATCAAAACTGAAAGTTCTTGGTCAAGCCAACAGCTCACTCCAATATATGAGGATCCTCTGACCTGGTTCAGCTCAGAAAGAAAGTAGAGTCAGGAACTGTGGTCTCTGTTCTGTGTGGCAGGAGAATTATAGTTGCTGTTACAAAGACCCTCCTTATGCAGGGAAACCTGTCTGATCAAATACAGGTGTGTAGTACCAAGTCAATCCTCAGCCCCCTGCACATATAAACCTGAAACAATTCAGAAAGCCACGCAAAAGGAAATCAAAGAGGAGATAGTCAAAGAACAAATCAAAAAAAAAAGAATCCAGGAAAATGAGTGAAATTAGCCAGTGACAAAATTTCTTTTTGTGAAGGGAAAAAAACATGTTGAGAAAAGGAAAGGAAATAGGACAAATCCCTGATGCATTTCCTGTCCCTTCTTTGGATTGCAAAAGCCATTGCCTATTTGGCAGCACACTTAAAAGGCTTCCTCATTCCAGTCTCAGCAGGGAGAGATTTAAATGGTAAGGCTGACTGATCAATTGAGTGGCTGGGCCATAGTCAAAGCATCTGGGGAACCATTTTCATCTATTTTCCAAGAGGACCAGTTACTTCTCCATCATAAAAACACATCATAAGGGCCAGTGATCCACACCATACCTACCCAAAATAGCTCTACACAGAATGCTTCTCAGAGCTTCCTAGAAACAAACCAAAGCTGTTGGCTTGGATCTTTGGGGTTTATCTTGTGGATGAATATAAAGCCTGACATCACATTAGCTATTTTGGAAACTTTGCCTTCTGCTGACCCCACATGAGCTGACCTCTAGAAATCGCTCAGACATTTCCCCATGTGGGAGCCACAACATATATATTTGCCTTAGAACTTTTTGTCAAGAGGTTTCCAGACCAGAGAAAATGGATGCTCTCACATAAACTGAACAGTTATGAAGGGAAGACATAAAGAAAGGATGAAAGAATGGCAGCAAAAATCCCAAGTGCAAAATTTATGTCACAGAGGCCAAAAGGAATGAGATAATAAGAGAAATTATCATAGTTTTTTAATCCATGGGAGACTTGAGATCTTAGTGCAGTCAAGTGGTATGAAATCTATGGGTTCATAGATGGATGCGATTACATTAGCCTTCACATCACCGTGACAAGATACCTGACACACACAACTTCAAAAAAAGGTGTAAGGGAGGAGGGGGTGAAGGGAGGGCAGGGGTAAGGGAAAAAAGTGAGAACCAAGACCTGTCATGTAAAGGTGCACCATCCCAAAGGTGAATGTAACTGTACTGTACACCTAAAATGTACCAGTAACCTCAATGAGAGGAAAGAAATAATAAATAAATAAAAGGTGTATTTTGGTTCACAGTTTCAAAGGGTTCCGTCCATGGTTGACTGGCTCCAAGACAGAAATGGCATGGCAGAAGGGCCTGGTAGAGGAGAGCTGCTCACCCCATGCCACCCAAGAAGCAGAGAGAGAAGAGAGAGAAGTCAGGAGAGAGGACTACACCCTTCCAGGTCATGTCTCCAGAGATCTACCTCTTCCAACCGGGCCCACCTCCAAACAGCACTTTCAGCTATCAGCTCACCAATGGATTAATCCACCAACTAGTATAGTTCTCCCCTGATCCAACCACCTTCCAAAAGCCCCTTCTCTGAACACCTGAGACTTTGGGTGGGCATTTTAGATCTAACCATTACAGCAGTATTTATGTCTTAGGGCCACCATAATAAATTACTCCATATTGAGTGGCTTAAAACAACAGCAATAGATTCTCTCACAGA
Organism: Fukomys damarensis; assembly: GCF_012274545.1. Lineage (NCBI taxonomy): Eukaryota > Metazoa > Chordata > Mammalia > Rodentia > Bathyergidae > Fukomys > Fukomys damarensis. Next base: position 17,613,787 of record NW_022900917.1, on the reverse strand, counting down.
CATGAAACAAGGGGTTGGCAGGGCCATGATTCTGCCATACCCTTCCATATCTTTTCTAGCTTCTGCTTGCTGCAGCAATCTTTGGTGCTCCTTGGCTTGTGACAGCACAACTCTAGTCTCTGGTTCCGTCTCTCTATAGACTTCTTCCATAAGTGTCTGGGTCCTTCTACGCAATTGTCCGTGTTTTACAATTATGCCAGTCATGTTAGATGTAGAACTCACCCTAAACCAGGGTGACATCATCTTAAGTTGATCAGATCAGCAAAGACTCAACTTCCAAATAAAATCACACTCACATGTTGTAGATAAGCACGAACTTATGAGAGACACCGTTCCACCCAGTATAGGAAGAAATAGTGGTTTTCACTAGCCTTGTTAATTAAGATAAAAAGAGAAGGAAGAAAAGTGAAAGGAAAGGGGTGCCTTACACTGGATGGTGAGTTTTAACATAGTACAGGCACTACACTGAGCACTTTGAGAAAAATAAGAGAAGTAAAATTCTCCTTTTGTGGCCCTCACAGAGCCTACTGCCCACTTAAGTGAACATGAAAAAGGTTCACAAATTGATGAGCTTTAGGAGAAAAAAAAATCTCTCTGCTGGTCAAGCATTCACATAAAATGCCTTTAACAGCAATGTGTACATAAGCACCTCTCATGTATTCAGTGTCTGCCTAAGATGAAAAAAACTAAAAAGAACGTCACTTTCACTCCAACAACATGGAAAAACCTGAAAACTCAAAATATTTTTGAACCCATGACAGAGCTGAGGTTTTAGAAAGCTGTGTAGTTAGAAATTTAGGGAAGACAAGAGCAGATGGCTGGCAGGCACTGGCTCACCTGGCACGGAGGATGGGAGAAGGAGATGCCAGGATCCATAAAAGTGGGCAAAAACACAGCTAACATCTCTGACAAGTCACTAACAGTGCTACCATGAATGTACCGAGGTTCTCTGAGCTGCAGCCACAAAGGGATTTCCCGTTTGCTGGCAGGTACTTAGCACATGTGTCTACCAAGTGGTCAAAAGAAAGACTGCAAACAGGGCAGGAAATTGAGAAAAACTCCCTTTGTGGTGTAGGACTGGAGGAGGTGGCAGCCACCACTGTGGGAAAGCACAAAATCCCATCTGAACCCTGTCCCCTGTGGAATAAAGGCTGTAAGCCAATGGTAGAAGGAAGGGAGGCCTGGTGTCCCCAGGATACAGATAAAGCCCACTGCAACTATGGTAAGGAAAAAGAAAACATCCCACTCCTAAAGAAGGGAGGTTCCAAAGGGAGCTTTTCTCAATCTCCTGCCCTGCCTCTAGTCTTTCTTTAGTTCATCCAGCTGAAGTCTGTAGCTAAGACCCTGCCAGTGAGTGTGAACTCTGTGGCTGTGGCTTCTTCTACCCCTAGAAAATAATAGAATATCTGTGTCCAAAACATCACAGGCCTCCTACACTGAGGGAACAGCAAGAAACTCTCATCTCTGGAAGACCCACCATGGGTACATGAGAAACTTTGGCTACCACAGGGAGGAAGGACAAGATCACTGGAAAAGCCCCCACAATAGAGAAGCAAGGGGAAAAGGCCTTTCAGACGAGTGCACCAGAAAAAGAGAGAGCCTTTCTCCAACCACCTGTTGGACAGGCTGTGGAGAGAGATTGTCACCTTCCAAGGCATAGGCACACAAAAAAGGCCAGAAGCAGAAGGTGGAACAGGAACACAGAGAAAGCCCTCAGCAAACAAGACCCAACCCAAATAAAATTTGCTAAAACACATGTGGATAAGTGAAAGAAGCCAATCTGGAAAGGGCATCTGTGCATGACTCCAATCACTTGGCATTCTGAAAAAGGCAAGACTAGAGAGCAAGAAAATGATAGTGATTGCCAGGGCTCAAGCAACTATGGGAGGAAGGTGAAGAGGAGAAGCACAAAAGATTTTAAAGAGGTAGCATCCCCTGTATGATTTAGTAATGGTAGATACCTGTCACCATGCCTTTGTCAAAAGAACATCAGGACAGAAAGAACTTTAATGCATGTGAGTGTTTAAAAACATTGGAAGGGCAGGAGATCCCAGATTGGAATGCAAAAGGTGATCAAACGGTCTTATTGTATTGTAAATGTGTGAAACAACCTCGCTGAAAGATGTGGGGGTGGGCAGGGAGGGGGCTGGCATAAGTAAGCTTGGAAAGGTGTAGTCTACAGGCCTAAAAGCAAAAGAAACTGTACATAAACACTGTACTTTAGTTGCCAAAGTGTCCACAAGGAAATGGATTAACAACTCTGGTATTTTTAAATGTGTGTGCTGGAATTAAACTCAAGTAAATGGATGGCAGATGGTAGGAACCAAGTTTGTCATTCACAAAGAAGGAGGTTACAGATAAACAAGGGAATGATGCTCAAATGATCCAGGGAGTCATAGGTTAGAATTGGAGAAGTCGCTGGGATTTAGTTCAGTGGTGCCGCACCTGCCTCGCAAGATCAAGATCCGGAGTCCAATCCCCAGTACTAAGAAGAAAAAAAAAAAAAAGAATTGGAGAGGTCAGTTTTAATTCATACTGAGCTTTATATAGATACAATGATTACAAAATTTTTTATAAATATGGGTTAGCATGCAAATATATACATTTCCTTGCTCTGTCAGCTAAAGGACCTACAAGCAACGATGTTCCAGTGGCTATATACACTTCTAACGCCCAGCGCTTAGCTTCTAATACTATTCTTCAGTAAAAGGAACCCAGGCTCCTTGGAGAAACGGCCAATTCTAAGAATGGGAAGCAATTATGCAAGATGAACCTGGAGTATCTTGGTGCTAGCAAGTGAAAAATGCTACATCACACCCACCACACAGGACACAGGACGGGTCCCAAGCACATGGAGCCAACTGGAAAAGCTCCAAATGACAAAGGCTAGAGCAACTTGAGCAACCAAAATTAATAAAGTATTTTAACTCAACGTGAAAAATAAATATTACTGGATACATACTGATATAAATAAGCATTAAATAAATATCCATGGGTCCATATAGAAATAGATAGATAGATAGATAAATGGAAGAGAGTAGACATATCTCCCATGCGAAAGAATTCCAAAAACTATAGGAAAATCTGCCCTCAAGGAAGCCCACTTTTTAAATGTGGGCTCCATATAGTGAGTTCCTTCCAAAGAGTGTGGTATTTCAGGAAGAGTGGAAAGGAACTTTACAGTGGAGAGAGCTGATGATCAAAGGTCAAGGTCAGCAATGATGGGTCTGGCTGACATTTTTACCCTCAATATGATGCTATGGAAATAGCATTTTGCCTCTGGGATCTTCATCCTCAAAACACATAACCCCTGTTTAATCATGAGAAAAACATCAGATGAATCTCAACTGAAAAACATTCTACAAAATATCGGACAAGTAAACCTCAAAACTGTCAAGATCTTCAAAACAACAAAAGTCCAAGAAACTGTCCATGCAACTTAAATATTAAATGTAATATGATACCCTGATCCTGGATCCAAAGAAAAGATTAGGTAAGAACTAAGGAAATCTGAATAAGGAAATGTAATAATGTATCGATTCTAGTTGTAAAAATATGTCATATTAATAAGTACAGGAAATAACTGTGAGATCTATGGAAACTCTCTGTACTATTTTATAATATAATTTTATAAATATATAACTGCTCTAAAATGTAAAGTGCATTTTAAAAGGAATCATACACAATGATTACGCAGTTTTTCCCAGGAATGCAAGACTGGTTCAACTTTTGAAATTAGTCAGTACATCTCACCATATGCTAAAGAAGAAATCCCATATGATTTTCTCAATAGAAAGAAAAAATGGAAACAAAGTCTTTGTAGATAGGGAGGGGTGGAGGAGTTGAAGGGAGGTAGGGGAATGAAGAAAAAATAAGAACTGAGATGGATTATGTAAAGGTGCTAATTTCCAGCGATGAATGTCATTATATTGCATACCTTAAATGTACCAATAAAATTAATTAAAATACTGGGGATTTAGCTCAGTGGTTCTGCCACCTGCTTTGGAAGCTCAAGGTCCTGAGTTCAATCCCTGGTACCAAAATAATAATAATGATAATAATAATAATAATAATAATAATAATACCAAAAAAAAAAGCTTTTGAGAAAATTTAATACCCTGTCATGATTCTTTAATCCTCAGGAAACTAGAATGAAAAGAGAACTTCCTTAACCTATTTATTACAGAGCATCTCCAAAAAACTCACAGCTAATATCAAACAATAGACTGAATCCTTCCCTTTACAAACAGAAACAAAAGCAAAGATATCCACTTTCACCATACTTATTCAACACTGTATGGTAATCCCTGCCCAAAACAGTAAAACGAGTAAAATAAATAAGAAGTATAAAAGAAATTAAATCATTTCTGTTTGCCTATATTGTCTGCATAGAATATCCCCAAAAATCTAGAGAAACTCCAATAACAACTGACTATAGCAAAATTGCAAAATTTCAAATGAAAATATAAAATTAGTTGTACTTCTATACACTGACAATGAATAATTTGAAATGGCTAACCTGAATGGTAACTGGTACTATTTATAATAGCATCAAAAAATATTTAATACTTCAGTAAAAATTCAGCAGAATATATGTAAGACCTATATACTAAAGAATATAAAACATTGAAGAATGAAATCAAAGACTTAAATAAATGGAGAAAGATACAGTGTTCATAGATCAAAAAATTCAATATTATTCAAATATTAGCTCCTTTAAGTTGATCTATAAATTTGATAAAATCTCAATCGAATTTAGATATTTTTGTAGAAATTGACAAGCCATTCCTAAAATTTATAAGATAATGCAAAGGACCTGGAATGGCCAAAACAATTTTGAAAATGAATAAAATTAGAGAATCCTAACATCCCAGTTTCAAAACTTGTACCAAGAAAGTGTGGCATTGCTGAAAGGGTGGGCTTATAGATCAGGGCAGAGATGAGTACAGAAACACATGTGTACATAAATAGTCCAGTTATTTTTAGAAATATGCAAAAACAATTCAGTGGAGAAAGATAGCCAATTTAACAAAAGGTGCTGGAACTTGGAACATCCATATAAACAGGCATGACTGCTGACCCATACACTGTACCCCATACAAAAAAATTAATTCAGAACAGATCATAGACCCAGATGTAAAGCTTCAATTACAAAACTTCTAGAGCCAGGGATTTAGCTCAGTGGTTCTGCTGCCTGCTTCGTAAGTGCAAGAACCCAAGTTTGATCCCTGGTACAAAAACAAACAAACAAAAAAAACTTCTAGAAAAATGTGAGAAAATTTTTGTGAAACTGAGCAAGTCAAAGATTTCTTATATATAAAATATATATAATAGCTATTATATAATATATAACATATTTATATTATATATTATACTAATTCTGATTGTATAGATTCTATACTGCATATTGTTTATATTATATATTATATGTATAAGATATAACACAAAAAGCTTATTCCATAGAAAGTAGGTAGTTGGAGCTCATCACAACAAAATTTCTGCTCTTTAAGATACCATTAATAAAACAAAAAAATATAGAACAGGAATAAATATTTGCAAAACATTTATCTGAAAAGAGACTGGTATTCAGATTTTATAAAGATACTCAAAGCTCATTAATAAGACTATAGTATGCTACTCTATGTGTAAATGAGATTCTTTAATACACATATCCATTTATTATGGGAAAAGAATACAAGAATAGAAAATTAAAGAGATTGATCAACTACAGAGATGGATGGGAAAGGGATGGGGAAAATGATGGGGAAGAGTAGCAGGAATGAGACACAAGGAACAATTCTCTACACTGTGTTTTTCATAGCTCTGACTCTTAAAACTCTAGTAAATGTCACATACCCATCACGTATCTTCAAAAACGAAACAAATAGAGCCGGTACCTTGCAAGTGCAAGGTCCTGAGTTTGATCCCTGGTACAGAAAACAAAAAAACACTGAACAGATAATTAAAACTATTTGGCCTGTCAATGTAAAGGTACAAGATCCCATCAATGAATGTAACTGTACTGTATACCTAAAATGTACCAATTAACTCAAGGAGGAAAAAAAACTATTTGGGAAAACTTAAACAGAATAATAAAAAGTGAAAAATAAACCACACTACATTGCAAATAAGTAGCAGCCACACTGAAAGGGTGCCGAAGAAAATAATCTAAGTGACTATAGCACAACTTGAGACAAAATAGGGTATGATAATGCTGTGCTATACAAGTTTGCTTCTCAAAAAATATTGGTTAGCTATTCTGGACCACTCAATGTGTGTACTAGAGTTGAACAAATAATTGAATATATTGTGGATAGTTAGATTTCTCACTGCTAGAGAAAGAAGTTACAAAGAAAGACTAAAATGAACCCCTGCAGTTGGATTAGAACCAGAGTTATACTTGTTTTTAGTATTTGTGTAGATAAATGCAAAAGCATAAACGTGTGGGTATGTGTGTTTTGGGGTACATACATGGACTTTCTGGCTGTGTCTGTGGGGAGAAGCTAGAAGCAATAACACTCCAAGAGTAAGAAGCACATCTACAACACTGAGATTCCACCTCACCCCACAAAGAATGGCTGATATCAAGACATCAACTGATAACAAATGTTGGCAGGGTTGTGGGGAGAAAGGAACACTTCTCCATTGTTGGTGGGAGTGCAGACTGGTGCAACCACTGTGGAAATCAATATGGAGTTTGCTCAAAAAACTAGAATTAGAGGTCCCATTTGACCCAGCTATTCCTCTGCTGGTTATCTTTCCAAAAGAATTAAAAGAATCATATCACAATGATATATGCTCACCCATGTTTACAGTGGCACAGTTTGTAATAGCTAAAACTTGGAAACAGCCCAAGTGAAAATCATCTGAAAACTGGATAAAGAAGATGTGGTTTTTCTATAAAATGGAGTACTACTCAGCCTTAAAGAATGAGAAACTAGAGTTATTTATAGCTAAATGGATGCATATTGAGGCCATACTCGTAAATGAAATAACTAGGACATACGTGTAAATACCAAATAGTTTCTCTGGTATGAAAAATTAAAAGTGTAAATAAGATTCAAATTGTATAATTGATAATGTGAAATAGGAAGAAAAGGGCTAAAGAAGTAGGGGAAGTAGGAAGGGTAGGGGAAAGGAAAGAAGGGAAAAGAAAAAATATGAGAAAAGGGAAAAATGGAAACAAAGTCTTTGTAAATAGAGAAGGGTGGAGGGGTGAAGGGAGGGCAAGGGTATGGGGAAAAAATGAGAACAAAGATACATCATGTAAAGGTGCAGGATCCCAGTGATGAATGAAACTGTACTGTATACCTAAAAAGTATCAATAAACTTAATAAAAAAGAAGAAGCACATCTAGTTGCTCAGATTTTTAAATTTCTAACCACCATTCTTTAATAAAAGGAACCAAGGTTCCAGGACTAGGGCAAGAAAAATACAAATTAATATCCTGTAGTGGCAAAAAAAAAAAAAACAAGTACTCAAAAAATAATAGGAGCTTGTCAAAGAACACAAAAGCTAATGCAAAAGAGCTCCTGACAGCTAAAGATAAAAAAAAATTGGAATAGCAAATTAAATAATAACAGCATTGGATTTTATTCCATAGAATAAAATAAATATTCACTGAGTTCATACTAATATAAATAAATAAGTAAATAAGCAAATACATACATAAATGGGAAAAGTGGATTTCTTTTCCCTACACAGAAGAATGCCAAGTAATAAAGGTACCAGGGAAGGGAGAAACAAAATTTCACAATAAGGGGTCGGGTATTTAGCTCAGGGGTGTCGCTGCCTGCCTCAAAAGTGCAAGGTCCTGAGTTCAATCCTCAGTACCCCTCCCCACAAAAAAAACTATTGGGAATGTAGTTCAACATAAAGGTCCTGAATTCAATACCCACTACTAGGGGGAAAATTTTTCACAGTAAGAGTTGTTGCAGACAAGACACACTTGTGAATGTTAAAAATATTAAGTGAGAATCTACATTAAAAAATGGATATTTTCAAAGTCTCAAGATACCAGAGGTATTTGTTCACTACAGAGGAAAAGAAACCTCACAGTGCGAAAACTCATCAGTACCACCTTGAAAAAGAGGCCAAAGTTAACATAACCAGTAGTAAGACTTATTAACATGGTCAACCCCTTAATATGATCCACTGAAGCCTCTTTGGTTTGTTTTTGTTGTTTTGTTTTAGGCAAAAATGCACAACTTCATTCTAATTGTGAAAAATCACTAGGCAAACCAAATTAAAGGACATCTGTCAAGTTATAAATAACTAACCCTTCCAGAAGAGTTGAAGTCATGAAATACAATGGCAGATTTTTAAAATTGTCATGGCTTAGAGGAGATGATAGAAAATAACAAAACACAAACAAAGTAGGAATCTAGCTAGTACCCAGGTACAGAAAAAGGATATTGTAAGATTAGTGAAATTCTAATAAGACCTGCCATTAATATTATTTTACCAATGTTAATTTCCTGGTTTTGATCATTGCAGTGATGTTACATGAGATACTAAGATTAACATTCAAGTAAAGGGTCTGGGGATTTAGCTCAGTGGTGCTGCGCCTGCCTGGCAAATACAGGTCCTAAGTTTGATTCCCAGTTCCAAAAATAAAAAAAAAAAAAATTCAAGTGAGAAATGTATGGAAACTGCCTATACTATTTTTGCAGTGTTTCTATAACTCTAAAATTAATTCAAAATAAAAATTTGCTGAAAAATATAGGTAAAGCATTTCAACCAACTCTCATTAAATATGTGTCAAAATAAGTCTATGGAGATATGCTCAGCACCATTAATCATTAAGGAAATGTGAATTAAAACTGCAATGAGATATTATCATACACCCATTGTAATAGTTAAAGTGAAAATATCAACAATAAGTCCTGGTGAGGATATGGGGCAACTGCATCTCCTAGACATTGCTAGTAGAAATACAAAATGAGAGTCATTTTGGAAACAGAAATTTTTTTCAATAGAATCTTCATATTTAATGAATTCAATCTTATAATGAAATGTCAAGACTGGAAGACACAAAAACAACTCCAGATGCACTCAGCTACCTCATCTTTGACAAAGGAGCTGACCATCCCCACTGGAGGAAAGATAGCCTCTTTAATAAATGGTGTTGGAAAAGCTGGATCTCAACCTGCCAAAGATTAAAACTAGACCCTTATCTTTCACCATGCACTAAATTAAAATCCAAGTGGATTAAAGATCTATATATTAAAACAGAAACACTAAACTTGCTGGAAGATAAGTTAGGCAGAACCCTTGAAGACATTGGCATAGGAAAAGACTTTATGAAAAAATCCTCAGTAGCACAGTAACTAGCAGAAAGAATCAACAACTGGGATCTCATCTTATTAAAAAGCTTTTGCACTGCAAAAGAAAACATCAGCAGAACTAAGAGACAACCTACAATGTGGGAAAAAATTTTTACCAGCTGCTCCTCAGACAAAGGACTATTATCTAGAATATATAAAGAACTCAAAACAATCAGCCCCTCCAAATATAAGTACCCAATTCAAAAATGGGCATCTGAAATGAACAGACATTTCTCAGACAAAGAAGTAAAAGCAGCAAGTAAATATATGAAAAAATGTTCCACATCACTGGTCATTCGAGAGATACAGATGAAAACAACACTGAGATTCCACCTTACCCCACAAAGAATGGCTGCTATCAAGAAATCACACAACAACAAATGTGGCGCAGTTGTGGGGAGAAAGGAACCCTTCTCCATTGTTGGTGGGAGTACAGACTGGTGCAACCACTATGCAAACCAATATGGAGTTACCTCAAAGAGCTGGGACTAGAGGTTGCATTTGACCCAGCCATCCCTCTGTTGGGTATCTTTTCCAAAAGAATTTAAATAATCATATCACAGTAATATATGTGCAGCAATGTTTATAGTAGCACAGTTTGTAATACCTAAAACTTGGAAACAGCTCATTTGTCCATCTGTTGGAAATTGGATAAAGAAGAGGTGGTTTTTTTATAAAATGGAATAATACTCAGCCATAAAGAAGGAGAAATTAGAGTCATTCATAGGAAAATAGATACAATTTGAGGATATACTCAAGTGAAATAAATAAGTCACACGTGTAAATACCAGTTTCTCTGGTGTGAAAAACAATAATAGTACACAAAATCCTAATGGGATAATTAATAATGTGAAATAGGAAGAAAAGGGCTAAAGATGTAGGGAAAGTGGGAAAGGTAGGGGAAAGGGTATAGGGAAAAGAAAAAAAATGAGAAAATGAAAAAATGGAAATAAAGTGTTTGTAAATGGGGAGGGGAGGAGGGGGTGAAGGGAGGGCAGGAACAAGGGGAAAAACTGAGAACTAAGACCTGTCATGTGAAGGTACAGGATCCCAGTAATGAATGTAACTGTATTATATACCTAGATTGTACCAATAAACTCAACAAAAAAGCATTATAAAAAAAAAAAGAAATGTCAAGATATTTAGCTTCATGCTAACTCTTCAACCTAAATTTCTTTCTTAAATCAATTGAGGTTTTAGTATATTTTTTCCTCATTGAGTTTATTGGTACATTTTAGGTATACCATACAGTTACAACATTAAATATACACTTATTATATCACCTAAGGATCCCATTTCTAGTTATCTACCCAAGAGAAAGTAAAATTTGTGTTCTTACAAGAAACTACTTGCAAATGTTTATGATGGTTTGATTTACAAGATCTCTAATCTTGAAACAGCAAAATGGTCTACAACTAGTTACTGGTTAAACAAATGGTGGCACATCCATGCCTGTGGGATCCTAGGAAAGGTTGTGACATCTGGTTCTCTTCTTTGAAAACTTTGTAAACTGATAGTAGGGCCAAGGATGTAGCTCAGCAGCACAGTACCTGCCTGGAAAACATGAGGCCCTGAGTTCAATTCCAAGTACCACAAAATACTGACGGTACTCAACAGTATACAGCCCTGAGAGGTAAGAGGACAGGAAGGCATTCAGTTTGACTTCTCTCTTTGAGTCAACTCTTGGGCCCCATGAGGTCTGTACTGAGTGAGTTCCCAGAAGACTCCTCTCTTCGCCATGCCCACTTTTCTCCTGTCCCATACACCAGGTCTAGATTCTTCTCTTCCAGCACCTGCAAGGTCAACATCACGGAGACCTTGTTCCAAGGCTCCATCAAGGACAGTCAGGTATTTCATAGTCTGGGCTTCTGCTACCTCACCCATCCCACTGTTCACTGGGATGAAAATTATACACAATTTCAAGTTTCTTCTTTTTGCTCATCCAAGTTTAAAATTTCTATCATAAAATCGTATGATAGGAATAGTTCTTCTACTCCCAGAACTTTCCAATTCTTTCTGAAACCACATGGCTTTGAATTTATCATCTTAAGACTGTCTCCATCTGGTCATCGAAAGTGAATGGAAAGTTAATGCATTTCCCATAAACACAAATGTCAGAAAGTGTATGTCACATAAGAAAAGCTTTCACACATATGTAAATCTGCATTTCAGAATTATCACCAACTGGCCAAGAACCTAGTTTCTCCATGTTGTTACTGAAATATTTACTCCTAAGAATGACAGTGCCTTAGTTAATTTTATCACTGATGAAACAAAATACTTGACACCAAGAAGTTAAGGGAGGAAAGGTTTATTCAGCTCACAGTTTAGAAACTTCATCTGGCTCCAAGGGAGGGTGACATGGCAGATAGGCATCATAGAGGAGAAACAGTTCATGGTGGGCTGTAGGCAGCAAAGCAACCAAGGGAGAAGACAAGCCTCTTTCTCTGTCCCTCATATTGTATCCAGGCTGCCAGGATTAGGGCAGTGCCAAACCAATCAGTGGACTGATTTAGTAATCACCCACCCTTACTCCTAGCACCAGGAATCAATCACACACTCTAGATCCAGCCGGTTCTGAAAAAGCTCCACCTATGACAGCATGAAGCTTTGGAAGGACGTTAGGCACAAGCTATAACAGACAGTGTTCTGCCTACTTTGTGAAGTCAAGATGATGTAAGCTAGAATAAAGTCAGAGAAAGCAGCTGTTTTAATTAAATCAACCTCAGAAAGGAAGCTATAGCAAGCCACCCAGGTATGTATTTCCAGACACCAAAAGAAATTCATTTTTAAGTACCAGCAAAAGCCGATCCAAATCATTTTAAAACTATTATGAGGCAAATTATTACTAATGCCAGAAGAAACTATTCATGTAGCCCTAGTTCCCATTAAGGCAAGACAGAACATTTCTTTCTCTGCAAATGGCCAGAAGGTACACTGTGTTGGCTGTCCCCTGCAAATTTCTTCCCACCAAGACAAACCCAATAGTTCCATAAAATCCATTCCTTTATAACTAACAGACTATTTGACTCTTTAAATTGCAGGAAAGACTTCAAAATGGGTCATTTAGAATAAAATGTATTTTGTGAAGAAGAAATGGAAATGGCTGCTTAGAGCATTGAGAGCTTGCATTTACCAAAGGAATGAGAACTTCTTTTGGAGTTACTTTTCTCTGATATGGTCAATCTTCCTATTATATTATTACATTAAAAGAACAAAAGTCTCTCAGCCAACCCAGTATTCACCAGCCTTCCTGAGCACTTGGCAGCAACAGCAATGAAGCCTGGAGCAGCCATCCACGATTCCATGATCCAGCAATAATCTCAGGCTGGGTGCCATCTTTTTAAAGACAAACCCATCTTTCCTCCTGTTCTCTGGTGACCCAACACCCATTAACTTAGGCTCCTGCTCTGGTCTATTGTAAGTCTAATTTTAAAGGAGAGTTTTCTGAGTCAAGAGATTACCTCCAATATTTCCTCTTACACTGTCTAAAGTTCACAGGATGAAAAAAATTAACCTCCAGGAAAATCACTGGGGAAAGAATAGATGTCTGTCTGTCTAGTGAGATCTGGATGCTCAACTTTAACTGGCCTCTTGATCTATTCTCCAGCAAGTTAGCCAGAAGTTATTTCCTCAGTATGTTTCTATTCTCTTGTTCAGTGCAATTTTAAAGTATCAGATCAATGGACACTAGCTGCTTCTTCAGAAGCAAGAATGATATAGACATCAACACAAGTTTTGGTGGCTCTACATGGAGATTCTTCTAGATGTTTCCTCTTGGAAATCAGTACACTACTTATCCCAACCTTGCTATTTCTACTTCCAATACTTACAGACTATTTATATGCCCTCTCCTTTTTCTCTGTTTGGCTGTATTGTAAACACATCTGGCTGTTTCACATCTCACTTGCCCTGACCCTTACTCTGCCCAGGATAAATCAGTATTCAGTTAGATGTAGTTTTTTTTACAAGTACAGTTTCCTACTAGTACAGTACAGTTTCTCAGCACTGTTATTTTTCAACAGTTTCCTACCATTTGGTGAAGTGTGATGGTATTGCTTACTATTCCTGGGTAACAATCAACCACCCTACCTTAGTGTTTGACAGCAAACATTTATTTAATTTATATCTATGAGTTTTCTGGGAGTCAGCTGATCTAGGCTGCAGAGTAGTTTGATGGGAAAGGTTTTGCTGGATGGGTCTGTTCCACATATTTATCCTCCTCCTCCTCCTCCTCCTCCTCCTCCTCCTCCTAGGGAAAGAGGGCTAACTCAGACATGTTGTCCTCATAGAAATGACAGAATGCAAAATAAGAAAATAAAAACTGTGTAGACTTTCTTAAAATGAGGCTCACCAATGATACTATAATAACTTCCACCTGTTTCTATGAATAAAACAAATCACATGGCCCAATAGAAATACACTTCCATCTCCTTCACGGGGAAACTACAGAGTCATGAAAACTGGCAACGTATACAGTAAAGGGTGGAGTTGAGGCTAAAACTGCATCTGCCACAGTGACCAATGGATCAGAGGCTCACACAGTCTTCAGTGTACAATCTAGTATTTTCCTTGCTCCATTTAAGCACCAGCAAATAGCAATACTGCTGATAATTTAGGTGGCATTGCTGATGCTCATCAGGGTCCTCCAAGGACTTGAAGAATTTCACTCATAAAGTGCCTTGCAGAATGGAGATAGAGTCTGTTTACAAAGGAAGCTTTAATCCCCTCCAGACACAGATCAGGATGACTGTTTAGGTCAGGATAGGGTAGAAAATGGGGAAAAAAATAGATAAAGCTTTGAAGTGGCCCTCTACAAAGCCCCATTCAAAGCAAAGCAGTTTGGAGAGGGCATTTAGAGACTGAGGTGGCCCTCCATCCTCTCTGGCTACTTCTTGAACAAGAAAAAGTACTACTTAGACAGCCTTATCTAGAACAGTGCTACCAGGACAGTGACCATTTTACTACTGGGAAAATCAACATCACCCTTCTATACTAGCAGGTACTGATTAATCCTGGCTGTATTTCATACCAAATCTCTTTTGATTTGCTGCCTGGGCCAGTGGCACCACACCTGCCTCAGTGGTACCACACCTGTCTCTCCAGGGCAAGGTCTTGAGTTCAATCTCCAGTACCAGAAAAAAAAAAAAAAAGCTATGATTTGCTGCCTGGAATTCTTTTGCATCTCACTGGGCAGATCTTGACATCCCTTTCTCTCTTTCATGAAATTCTTTTACCATCCATCACTGCTTGAATTTCCTTCATTATTGTTTATCAGGTTGCCCTGTTTATACTATATGCTTCTTGTAACCAATTCATCTGAATTATATCTCCTGGATCAGTGATTGTTTTTACTATTTTCAGTCATTTAATATTTAATTAATGTGAGGATTAACTATCAAATAAAGTAGACATCTTTAACACAGCCTGACTTGTGTACATTAATGTTTTCATTTCAGAATAGTCACAGCAAGATGTTATCCCCATAACAAGTTAGACATTATACTCCTAATTCTGATTCTTTTACCATCAAGTGAAAAATATGATGATACTTATTCTTGCCAACTTCATCCCTTAAGATTCAGATTCAGGGACCTGAATCTTCAGATGCTCATTCTTTATAATCCCATGGTTTCTGACCATGGAAAATTATATCTTCCAAGATGTTAGTGACAGCATCCACATGCTAGTCAATGACTTTGGTACTTCTTCCATCGAGAAATGTCTGTATTCCTTCTCCTTAAATTTAGGTAGGTGCGTGACTATAGCAGAAGAGATACTACATGAGTGAACCTATATATATATATATATATATGGATTAGAGGCAGGCGAGCCCACAATGGTCATCTGTGCACTAGAAGACAAAATATTCAGTAGTTGCTCGGTTCAAGAAGCTGGAACCTGCAGAACAAGAGCAATCAAGGATGCAGAATCAGCCCAAGACCAGAGGCCTGGAAGCTCCTTGGAGAGTCCACATCAGAAGGCTGAAGATGCTGGAGTCTGATGTCCACAGGCAACAACAGCAGCAAAAGACCACACAGGCTCAAGCAGAATGGAGCAACCCAACAAGTGTAGCAGACGTCCTTTCCCTTCCCCTTTCCTTCCATTCAGCCCACAAGACCATTGGATGGTGGCACCGACAATCAGGGCAGCTCCTGCCCCCTTGCTTTGCTGGCCTGCATACCAATCATCTCTGGAAACACCTCATAGACACACCCAGAAGTGTGTTTTACTAATCTGCTGTCTCTTAATTCAATCAAGCTGATGTAGTACAGCAGTCACAACCCCCAGAAATCATGGAACTGAACAAGACATCTCTACTAAGCCTGTTTAGAGTCCATAGAATCCACAAACGTAACACTGCCATTTGCAGTAACAGTAAATAGGAAAGGTATCTAATGAACTCAATGGTCTAGTTTAGATTTCTAGTCAAAATATTGAAAATGACACTTGATTCTTCTTGCTTCATATGAAAAAGTGTAAAGAAAAATGAGTTAAAGAATGTAATACTAAACATAAAGAAACCAGAATGTACCGCCACCTGCCTCACAAGCTCAAGGTCCTGAGTTTGATCCCAGTATTAAAAAAAAAAAGAAAAAAAAGAAAGAAAGAAACCAGCATGTACCAGGTTGAAAAATAACATTTTTTTTCATGCCAGCCTGTTATGAAAGGACATGAAGTCAAAGATTAAATCCAAGGATGGACACTAGGGTCCTTCATTAAAACCTTATAGAATCTTTCAGACAGGCAAATTGCCTTTGGATGACCTTCAGGGCGTACCTCACAGATACACCCCACTAAACAACATGGCTTCCAAGGATTATAAGAACATTGTTCCATAGTGGTTGAAGGGGAGCCCAAGAGAGAGGGCTTGCTGTCAAGAATTTTGTGGGCTTGAGTTGTTTTGTTTTGTTTTTTAATGGGTTGAGTTCATAAGTAGATACACAGGAAACCTGCAAAGTTTTTTAAAAGATTGTATCAGCCTAAACTTAAAAAAAATCTAGATAAAAATTCTTTGAAGGCCAGGGATTCAGCTCAGTGTCACCGCACCTGCCTGACAAGTGCAAGGTCCTGAGTTTGATCTCCGGTACCAAAAAAATAAATAAATAAAGTTCTCTGACCTTGAACTACTTGGGCAGGCAACTAGCTGAGGAAACTATTCAGTGGCAAACACCAGCAGCTTCTTGTAGAAAAGGAAAGATAATCCAGAGAAATGCAAGTGAAAATTCCCAGGCAGTAGGACTGAGTCTTGTCAAAGAACTATCAACACATTGAGCTCAATTTCAAAACTGGTATGCACCAGGGACTGTCGGGAGTTTCCTGTTCCCCCACGCACACCCCTTATCAAATGAGGGTGCTATTATGCAGTGCCTGTGACATAGTCTACTGGATGGGGAAAGGAGAGGAAGATAAACTTAGTAGTTCTGCGCTGATGAGAGGAACTAAACTTGAAGAACTACACCTGAGGAGCTGCAGGAAAAGGGCTTCATCTACACTGGGCTTGATCTAAATGATGAGATCCTGGGCTTCTAGCCAACGCCACATTGGGATGTGGCTTGAGGGTGTGGAGAAAGGGGTGGGTGTGTGTTTCATGCTGGGGGATTTGTTATGATAGCAGAGGTTGAACTGTGACAGATCGTAGTTTCCATGTTCTTACAGTTTGACACGCTTCCCATTGAGGTATAGGCTTATGTCCCCTCTCCTTAAATCTGTCATGGGAGTTGGGATTGAAACTGACGGAGATAACACTGTATGACTTCCAATCTGTACGACCAGGTTATAAAAGGAGATGGATGGATGGATGGATGGATGGATGGATGGATGGATGGATAACTTCTACCTGGTTCCCTTTGGGATTCTGGCTCTTGAATCCAAGACACATGCTGGTAGGAAATTTAGCCACATAGAGAGGCCATACATGGCTATTTTGGGTCATGGCCCCAGCTGAGATCCCATGGGTCAACCAGCATCAATGATGTCAGGTGTGCAGATGAGTGAGCCTTGGCCCTCAGCTGCTGAGTCACCCAGCCCTCAGTCTGTCCTGCTGAGACCCAGACACCATGGCACAGAGATGAGTTATTGTCCTTGCTGTCATAGTGTATTAAAAATTCATGAGTATAATGTAATGTTTTTAGCATAAGTTTGAGATGCCTTCTTAAACAGTAATAAAACTGAACACCTATGAAGTGTCAGCCAGTCAAGCCCCAAGCTCTGGAGAGGCACCTGGACTGCAGCCCCTGCTCCACCCTTTGCCAGACATGTGGCTGCAGGCCAGTCCCCTAGATCGTTACTACTGCCTCATGGGCTGTTATAGGAACTAAAGGGATTGCACACATAAAGTACAACACAGAGCACACAACACCGAGTAAACATTTGCTGTCTGGCACCTGCGATTATTTCTCAGGCACATCTTTATCACCGCACTTACTATCGAAATCATCTGTCTGTGTGCCTGTCTCTCCCATAGGACCACACCAGGAACTTTATCTTGTTCCTTAGTGCAGCATTATGCTGAGCCCAGTTAGCTTAGTGTGTTACCTTAAATCTGAGATAGCCAGGCAGGAGGAAGGAGAAGGAAAAAATGGGGAAGTAAAAATAAGTAAGATGTGTTATGTACATGTACCAACTCCCCAGGAGGAATGCAATCATTGTGTACTAGAAACATGTACTTTAAACTTTTTTCCAAAAAACCCCTGCAACTTTAGGACATAAAGTTCAAAAATATGAAATAGCTAGGTGTGGTAGCATTTAAGAGGCTGAGGCAGGATAACCCCAAGTTCAAGTCCAGCCTCAACTACAAAGCGAGACCTTGTCTCAAAAATAAGAGGAAAAAAGTCAGATAATAGAATGTGTGTAAAGTGCTTGGTAAATGGCAATGTGTTAGCAAAGGTACAGTATGACTACATCTCTTAACTTCAGATTTGACTTAGGATCATCGTGTGGTCAAGCATTGTCACACATATTGTCAAAAGTCATCTTCTTAACAAAGCAATGAAACATTATTTTCATTTTACAGGTGAAGAGACTGAGACCCTGGTAAGTCAAGGACTAGTCCCACATCGCCAGAGTAGGCTCAGATTCACCTGCACTGAGCCAGCACACCCAGCAACCCCTCCCACATGGCCCCAACACAGCTGAGCCCTCTCAACCCCCTTACTTCCACATCCGGGGAAAACGTTCCTTCACCAAAGAGGTCAAAATCAGAGCTCACTTGGTTGAATACAGAGAGTGGCTACTGTTGTTCTCCTAAACGTAACGTGACAACATACGTGGACTGATTTTTCTTACAAGCTTTAGAAACTCTTCCAAAATAATAAGAGTCCCAACAATGTTTCTAACAACTTTAGTTTACACACTGCCAGGGAAAGGGGAACATTTAGTTCAGTGTATTATATTACAGTCAGGCATCAGATCTTCCACCTTCTAATACGCCTGGCCAACGGGGAATATGAAGTTTGGAAAAATACTTTACAGTCTATACCAGCCGCCTCTAAAACAGGTGGAAGGGCCTGAGCAATTGGCAAGGAAAATACTTGCAACAACGTGTTGACTCGTTTCATATTCGATGAGTTGTCCTTCCAGTCCCTTAAGTAGTGAATCTAACAAGAAAATAATATTCAAAGTATATTGAAAATTGCATTTTATGGAGGAGGGAGGAGAGGGAAACTTCAAAGAATTTAGGCAAGGGTGTTATTTTTCTCCACGCTGTCTCCAGCTTGAGAACTATTTGTATGAAAGGAAGCCTAAATATTTTTTCAGTACTTAGAGAAAAATATTATGACTAAGTATGAAAAGGATGGATTTCAAGCTTCCAAGAAGCAATCCCTTCTCTCAAATAAAATGAGTTTTAATGAGAAAACTTCTGTTCATAAAGTGTTAGCCTAGGATAATTTTGAAAAGCTGGAAATAAATTTTTTAAATATAGTTTAATCGTTATTCATTGACTCACTCAACAAATATTTAGAGAGTGGGTGCTGATGGCAAGTACAGCCCTGGTGGCTGGGAATGCACGAATGAGTCCTAAAAACATCATTTGTGCCTTTAATTCACAGGCTAATTGGGAAAACAACCTCAGCCGTGATTGCTAAGTGTCATAAGGCTTGCAGGGAAGTCGAGGTGGTCAGAGGTCATCTAACAAGAGAACATACAACTCTAGCCTCTGGGAGGATTTGGAAGTCTCCTCTACATGGTGACAGTTGAATTCAGATCAGGAGGATGGTGTAATAGATTCCAAGTGTTGCCATAACGAATCACCACAGAGTGTCTTAAAACAACAGAAATGTATTCCCTCACAGTTCTGGATGTTGGAGGCCCAAAAATTGAGGCGTTGGCAGGACCATGTTCCTGCTGAGACTCTGATTGGGTCCTCCTTGCCTTTTCCCAACTTCTCTGGTGCTTTAAATCCTTGGCATTCCTTGACTTACAGACACATCTCTCTGGTCTCTGCTTCTAATATCACCTGCTGTCGACCATGGGTGTCTCCTACTATCTCTCCTAGGGACACCAGTCATACTGCATTACAGACTCACCATATAAAGACAATCTCATCTCAACTCATGACATCTGCAGTGATCCTATCTACAAATAAGGTCATATGCTGAAGGGCTATGTCAACATCTTTGTTTAGGGGCACAAGTCAGCCATTACAGAAGGTTACGAGTTAGCCAGGAGAACACAAATAGAGCAGAGCAAAGGACATGTCAAAGGCCCTGTCAAAGGCGGGAAGGACACCAGCACAGTGGAGGGACAGAAATCAGGGCGACTAACCACCTGAGGCCACCCTCTCTGCTTCTCCCGGCATAACGCCCTTTCTTCCTGACAACTTATCAAAACTGTAATGATGGCCACCTTAATCAGAATCAGTGCACAAGCCACGACATTCACATTCCTCTGACTGTTTCTGAGATTCTCCCGATAAATCCCTAAGGATGTCCCTCGGCGGTTTTCTGGACACAATTTCTCTCAGCAGCCGCAACTGAATTAACAGTTTGCTCCTAATTTTAAATAGTTTGTCTTTCATTCCCTCAGTCCTAGGGCGTTTTGCATTTAGTTTGAAGTCTTGGAATAAATTACTAAACGGAGCCTCATTTAAAAAAATAATTAAATAAACAGAGAAAAACACCTTGATGGTCTCTTTCATGGTACAAAACAAGGTTCACTTCCCAGAAGGCTGCATAGGAATGAGCTTCTGCCCTTGTTTTCAAGGCCAGCCCACATCCTGATGCCCTGGTCACTTGTTCTTTGAACCCAAACCAACTCCATAGCCAGTTGTGAGACCACAAATCAAAATGCAAAGCCTGGGTAGGTGGTTCCTGTAAACCTTCATCTGCTTGCAACATTTCGAGTTGCAACAGATCCTAGAGGGGAGGGAAACTACACAGTTGTCTCTGAGCTAACTGAACACTGCCAGGTGTCAAAGAAACCTTGGACCAGTACAGAAGAGCTGGATCCAATGTGGTGCTATAGTCCCGGGGAGAGAGGGCTGGGTGAGTGCCCATGTGTGGCAATGTTTTGCTATTTTCCAGATCACAGTTGACTTTGAAACAGGTTCTTCTAAGAAGTTACACGGGACCCTGAGAACATCATAGCTTCTCAGATCAGCTTCTCCTGGAACACAGCCACAAGCAGCTTGAAGTCCATCATTCACAAGTGTCTCCCATTCACAAGTCTTATGTGACTTCTGGGAGCCTGGGCATCAAAAGCAGCATGACAGTTTGTTGACACACAAAATTCAACACTAAATTCTTCCTGCTTGCATCTGCTTAACTGCACTCAAAGCACTGAGAGCAGGGCTTCCCATGCAGTGTAGAGAGCACACAACTACATCTAGGTTCCCCCCAGCTCTCTCCTAGCATGTTCTAGGCGGCCTGTCTAGACATAGGCCTGTCATTCTAGCACTCTGAGAGGCTGAGCACGAGGGTTCTAAGTTTGAGCCCAGCTCAGATAACTTTGAGAGACACCTTGTCTCAAAAATAAAAAAATAAAAGGGTTGGGAACATAGCTCACTGTTGGGCACTAAGTAAATAAATACACTCCTGGTTCCTTGTATTCTAAACTGTAGGTTTCCTAGAACCATTCCTCACTAGTTAAGGAGCTGGTTGGGGAGCTAGAGTACTATCCTGGAAAAACACTTGAAAGGTAGTGGCTTTCTTTGTGGCCCTGCTTAACAGCTACTATTTGACTGTGGGAAAATGATCAGATTGTTCTGGGACTCGAGACTCCTTTTGGTAATTGAGCATAGCATGTACCCTGTGTACTTTGCAGGGTTATTGACAGGACAGAGCGGATGAGTTATGGGAAAACACTTTGGAAATGGTAAAGAGCCATGAATATTGAGGATCTGATTACTGATTTCCTTAGTTCCAGGCATCGCTCAGAAATCACTTTTTCTGACTGCCAGCCTCCGCTCCTTCCGGTGTCCACCACGAGAAGGGGAACATCCCTGCAGTCCCCACAGGCGTCTACCCCGCCAACTCTCTCTCCTCCACCACCAGACACCCTCACCCCCACCTGAAAATTCAGTCCAGTTCTCTCAGCCCAAACTGTACGTTAGAGTTGCGCAGGTAGGGTTTTGAATTACCAGTGCTTGCGCCACCACCCAAAAGGTTTTCATTCAATTGTCCTGAGGGATCAATAATTCATAGTTTTAAAAACACTCCTGGTGACTCTAGTTGGCAGCCATAATTCTTGCTTAAATCATTATTTTGGAAGCTCACAACCTAAAATCACAACAATAATAAATATTTATTGAGCATTTACGGCATACCAGGCATTATGTATTTAAATTCATCACCTCAATTCTTCCTCACAAGCACCCTCCAACCTAAGTGCTTTTACCAGCCCTCTCTGCAGAGAACTTAGGTACCTGAGGGCCCAACATTTAGCAACAGAAAAGTAGGGGCAGGACTCAGACCTGGCTCATCCAACCAGGGCACTGAAGCCATGACCCTGGTAAGGGACTTTGGAGGCACACTGAAAAATCTGGCTCTAATTGGGAAAAAGAGAGCGGGTGGAGAAACTTATGCTAAATGGCATCTTAAAACTCAAAAGCCTTCTGAGGCAGCACAGGGCATTTTTCTTTTTCATATCTCCAATGTATGTTTGACCCTGGAATATATTAAAATTTGAGGTTTAATTTAATTTTATATTGCATTCCACAAAGTAGTGTTATCTCACCCTCAGATTCCGCAGTCCCAACAAAAGTATAAATGATGAGGTTTAGAAGAATGTAGGGGACTGGGGACTTGCAAATCTTCTGCCGTTAAGGGAGACACTCTTCTCCTTCCCTCTCCCCTCCCTGCCGGGAAGCCACGCACTGAGCAGTGTGTAACATGCTAGACCATCCAAAGCTGTAGAATCTCTGTTTTCTGACTTGGGTCAGAACAGAGCTCATTCTCACGAAAATGTGCAGATTCAGGTTTTCCTCATTGTGCTCACAGAGTCCTGGGGTTCCCTGGAGCCACTCAGCGTCGGGAAGGTACTTGGAGGAGAGGGAGCTGAAGGCTCCAGAAGGGGCCAGAAGGGCTGGCCGCTCTCCATCTCCCTATGGCCAGAGCCACTCAACTCTCACGTCCTTGACCTCTTCAACTTCACATAAGCTTCAGTTTGAAGAATGTGTTGTTCCCGCCACTTAAATGCAAAAGTTTGAAAACCACCATTCCAGTTAGTAAGCTGCAATTCAGACCCTACATGAATTATTGATTTTGAAATAATGGGATTAGATGGGCTAGGGATTTAGCTCAGTGGTTTGGTGGCCTGCCTTGCAAGCGCAAAGACCTGAGTTCAATCCCTGGTACAAAAAATAATAATAATAATAATGGAATCAGAACAAAGAAACAAATGAACCCTACACCTTATCCTGGGCCAATCTGGATGATTCTGGAAGCACCACCAAGTCTTGCCATGGGAATGGTGCAGAACAAAATTCTCTGGTTAACAACCATGGTGCTGGCATCTGCATCTTTGCCTCTCCCAATGCATTATATGTACATAGAATGAGCCCTCCAAGTTGTTCCCTGCAGATGTGGAGTCCTGGACAGCCCCTCGGCTCCTGGATGTTCAGAGCTCCACTTCACCGTCCTGTCCAAAGCAAAAGCAGCCAGAGGAACAGAAGCCCAGAGCACTGAGCAGCACACTGGCTGACGCTCCAGGAGGCGGGAGCTCTGTATTGCCAAATGTCACTGAGTAATGTTTCCCTATGATGCTTAAAGTGGGAAATTTAAGAGTATTTTAAAATATCATTTATGTCATTTTCTGATTAAAAAAGTAATATTTGGATAGGTAGCTGGCTTCATTCTGCTTCTGCTTGCTGCTCAGCTTTCTGAAGCCAAGAATTACAAAGCCTTCCTTCTGATTTAAAATGGAAGAGAAGGAAAAATTATAGGGAGAAAAACATGAGTTATGATTTCAAAAAATTAACTTGCTGTGGAAGGTTTTTTATTTCCAGGGAGGAGCCTGAGCTGTACATATGTCACAGATATTTTCTCACTTCAGTAAAAATTTTTGAAAAGCATCATTTTATGGCTGCTTGATCTACCTATTATATTAGCAGATGGTACTGTGTTTAGTCCTTCTCCTACTATAGATCTTTAAGACTGTTTGCACTTTCCAGTTATGGTAAGTCACATGGTGATGAATATCTTTGAATGTAAACCTTGGCCAGCACATCACCTTATTCCCCTTGGATGAGTAACAATAAGCAGCGATAGTACAGTTTTTCACACACTATATATATGTTTGGTACCAGGGATCAGACTCAGGACCTTGCTCTTACAAGGCAGGCGGTGGGACCACTGAGCTAAATCCCCGGCCTTCACATAGTATTTTAATGAGATATTTCTTCCTAGTCTCCCCCTACCTTTAGCTCTACCATGTTCTTTTATTCTTTGTGACCTTTCTTTACTTGGTGCCTCTAACAATTCCTAGATATGTCTCTGGGCCTCTGTCCTATTACATTTTCAAAGACTTTTCTGGGAATTCTGTTTTCATCATGTCAAGAGTCCTGGCCATAGATCTGTGCTCCTAATCAGGTCAGGCCTTCATTGCTGCTGCAAGCTCTTAGAATCTTCCATCCCACTCCATTTTATGAGCCATTCCCCAGGATCTTTCAGTGTATAACTTGGCTCCTACATTCTCTTCTTCTTTGAATACCCTTGTGTTTTCAAAGCGTATATTAAAGCAGGCAGAAAAAAGCCTTTATAACACAAACTCGATCTTTTTCTGTGGGAAATCCTTTATGCCTAGAGAGAAAGCATGGCTTTATGAAACTCTTTTAGATCAGAGCTTCATTGAGGAACATGGCAGTTGCTGAAATTTGCACTCATTAACATCCGAGTTGTAGTTAAACACCTTTCTATATTCAGTGCTTGAGCAAAATAAGCCCACAGATCTGTACCCGCCAGCTCCCTATGGCTACATTAAAAGAAGCCAAAATTTAAGTCTTTGGAAACACAAAGAGGTCTCAAAACATCCAACTGTCTCCATTTCTTATGATTTCATAATTAACTTTGGCACTTTCACTCTGAAACAAAAGATTAATTTTAAGGATCAGCATCCTTTGGGAAGTCCCCTGGGAGCACCCAGCCCTCAGAACTGAACAACTGCCACCATCCCACCACAACTTCCCCTCCAGTCTGCCTTCCTTCAAGGGTGAGGGCTTGCCCAGTACCACAACAGGGACAGTAGTCCAGCATAGACTCAATGAACCCCATCTTACTGGTGTTGAGCAGGGAGAATTCGAGACAAAAATCAGTGCTGCTCTGCTCTGCACCTTCCCTGCCCATTCATGTCTCTGGTAAGATTTCGCAGACCATCCACCCAGGGCTCTCTAGGCTATTTAGAATACAGCCTTTCTGTTCCTGCTACAAACTCCAAAGCATCCATTTAATCAGAAAATGAGCCTGACCCAGGATGCAATTTGGCCAAATGCACTTGGATAGCTACAGTAGTTATTAAAATATCGAAGGAAATGTGTGCTAACTGGTGAATAACTGCTTCCAGCATGCCCCATCTGGGATACCAGGCCTCTCCCTGGTGATCTCTCCCAACCTCCCCAGCACCCAGTAACTAAAAAGTTAACATCTGGCCAGCAGTGGACTTTAGCTCCATAAACCAGCCCCACCTGGCCAGGTCCATTCCAATTGATGATCTACTTCAAGAGTAATAAATATTTTGTATGGTTTTTTTGTTTGTTGCTGTTCTTTTTCTTTTTCTTTTTGGTACTGGAGATCAAACTTGGGTCCTTGTGCCTGTGAGGCAGGTGGCAGAAATGAGCTAAATTCTCAGCCCAGATAAATACTTTGAATATCACTCTTAAGCTAACATGTCTTCTGGTCACCAAAAAAAAAAAAAAAAAAAAAAA
>NW_022900917.1:17586034-17588012 GCF_012274545.1 Fukomys damarensis | reverse complement strand
AAAAAAAAAAAAAACATAGAATATATTTTTATTGTAGCTTTAGTGGAATGTTATTTTGTTTTCACTTTCAATTATTCAGCAGATAGAATTTGGATTTTGACTTCTTATCAGTATTGAGCAGGGTGCTGCTCAACAGGGAAGTTTACAAGTGGTAAAGACAAGCAATTAAAGAAATCATGCCAATACTGTGCAATAAATGCTACCAGAGACATGTGCAGTATGTTAGGAGAGGCTGGAGAACAGAACCCAGGACAGCTTACAGAAGGTGATGGTGAAGATGAGACTTTAGAGCCACATCTCCAGAATCCACGTAGATGGAGATGAGAGTAGGTATTGCACTGGGAAGGTGCAAACAGAGGAAGCAGCCTGTGAAAAGCAGCCTAGAGGCCAAAGGGGAGCAGGTAAAACCAGACAGCTATAAAGAGCTTGGGGGTCAGGTAGAAGGATGTCACGAGAAGTGAAGCTGGGTCAGAGCCACCTCTGCTGCGTGGCCCGGCCAGAACTACGGGCCTCCTCTGGAGCCACGCCATTCCCAGCAGGCACCACTGATTGGCTCTGACACAGCGCCAGGAGGGTAGCTGCACAGGCACCACTGAGCACCCCCCCACCCCCGCTATTAGATCCCCTAATTGAGTCAGTCCTTGGACATACTCTGCAGAGGCATGGCGGGCTATAAAGGGTGGTGATTGATCCTATTATGTTCCTGATTGTATCAATAGGGATAAAGGATAGGGATTGATTTGGTGAGTTTTCTTCTCAATTATGAAAATGAGAATATCTATGAGTCATTAGAGAATCAAAGACTGGGATGCAACAATATCAGGACTATCTAATGACCAAGAGATTGAATCAAGGGCAACCCAACAGCTGGGAAAACACTTAAACAAGCCACAAAAACAGACTTCCAGTCCACCAATGGCAAACAGTAGGGCAAAGGAGGATGAAAAATCAGATAGTGAACCTCCAGGACACTCAGAACTCACAGCACAGGAAGTAAAAAAGCTGATCAATCAAGCTCTAGAAAAATTCAAAACAGAAATTATTTCCCAGATAACCATAGAGATGGTGAGCAAAATGAAAGACATGATTCGAGACTCCAGAACAGAAACAGCCAAAAAAGTAGATGAGCTTAGGAATATAATAGAAGCCATGAAGGCCCAACATAAGAAAGAAATGGAAGCAATGAACACCCAACATAGGAAAGAAATGGAATCCATTAAACAGATTCAAACAGATATCCAGGAGATTAAATACTCCATAGAAAGTGTACGCAACAGAATAAAAGATTGTGAAGGTAGAATCTCAAATGTAGAAGATAGGATAGCAGACAGTGACCATGAAAAGAGAGGTCTTTTTTTTTTTGGTACCAGGAATTGAACTCAGGTCTTTGTGCTTGCAAGGCAGGCCACTGAATCACTGAGCTAAATCCCCGGCCCTAAGAGAGGTCTCTTAAAAACAGTAAGGAAGCATGAGAAATCAATCCAACAACTCCTACATGATGCAAAGAAGAATAACACAAGACTGATAGGTATCCATGAAGTACCAGGAGAAAATGCAAATGGCTTAAAATATCTGTTCAAAGAATTAATGACAGAAAACTTTACAAACAGAGGGGAAGAATTAGACATACAGATAAGAGAGGCATATAGAACACCAAGTAGCCCCGATAAAAAAAAAAAATCTACACCTAGACATATAATAATCAAGATCCCAGAAATCCACCAGAAGAGCAAAATACTACAAGCAGTAAGAGAAAAGAAACAAGTCACATGCAAAAGAAAGCCCATCAGAATCACAGCAGACTTTTCAACACAAACCCTCAGGTCAAGGAGAGCCTGGAGTGAGGTATTTCAAGTCCTAAAAGAAAACAACCTACAACCAAGACTGATGTATCCTGCAAAACTCTCTTTCAAAATGGATGGAGAAATAAGATACTTCCATGACAAAGAACACTTGAGAAACTTCATGAATACTAAAC
>NW_022900917.1:17542511-17585596 GCF_012274545.1 Fukomys damarensis | reverse complement strand
GACAGACAAAGAAGGCCACTACATCCTTGTAAAGGGAACAATCCAAGAGGAAGAAATGACAATCATAAACATATATGCACCAAATATAAATGCCCCCAACTATATAAAACAAATATTAAGTAACATGAAAAAGCAAATAACCACTAATACAATTGTAGTGGGGGATCTGAATACCCCACTATCACAAATAGACAGATCATCTAGGCAAAAAGTCAACAATGAAATATTAGAACTGAACGAAGCTTTTGAACATATGGACTTATTAGACTTCTATAGAGTGTTCCACCCCACAAAAACAGAATATACATTCTTTTCAGCTGCACATGGATCATTCTCCAAGATCGATCACATACTAGCTCACAAAACAGGTTTGAATAAATTCAAAAGAATTGAAGTTATTCCCTGTATATTATCAGATCACAGTGCAGTAAAGCTGGAGATCAATAGCATAAGAAACCATAGGAAGAAGGGAGGGCAGAGGTAAGGGGAAAAAATGAGAATCAAGACTTGTCATGTAGAGGTACAAAATCCCAACAATGAATGTAACTGTACTGTATCCCTAAAATGTACCAATAAACTCAATTAAAGCTGAAAAAAAAAAAAAAGAAACCGTAGGAACTTCACAAACACATGGAAATTGAACAACACTCTCCTGAACAATCAATGGATCACAGAGGAAATCAAAGAAGAAATCAGACAGTTTTTACAAATAAACGAAAATGCCAATACAACATACAAGAATCTATGGGACACAATGAAAGCAGTTCTACATGGAAAATTCATAGCACTGAATTGTGGGGGCCCAGTCATGGCCCACTGGAGTTTGACATTTGGAAAATAATTTCTTCCTGTACAATTAAGGCATCGATACAATCTATGCAACATTTGTTACTTTTCAAGGACACTGTTTGTTAAGCTTGTTTTGTTCTTTGACCCTGCCATAACAGGAACTCGTTAGCCAAAGATCTAATGTTATCTGTAAGAGTCCACAAATCCAGTCTTTGCATAAAGATAAAAACGATTGCTTGGTGTTTTCTGTTGTTGTGTGCCCTTAAAAGCTTCTTGTTGATGTGAGCCTTTAAAAGGAGCTATTTCTGTGAAATAAATCAGATTTCTCTTGGTCTCCACTAAGGCTTGAGTGTTCTTTCCTTTCTCAATCCTCACTCCCCAACTCAGGCATGTTAGCGTCATGACGGCTGGACTGCCACACTGAATGCCCACATTAGGAAAAAAGAGCAAGCTCAAATAAACAACCTAACGATGACTCTTAGACTCCTAGAAAAACAAGAGCAAGAAAAACCCAAAGCTCGAACAAGAGAGGAAATTATAAAGATTAGAGCAGAAATCAATGCAATGGAAACTAAGAAAATGATACAAAAACTAAATGAATCGGAGAGGTGGTTTTTTGAAAGAATAAATAAAATTGATAAACCCTTAGCAAACCTTATCAAAAAAA
Source organism: Fukomys damarensis (assembly GCF_012274545.1). NCBI lineage: Eukaryota > Metazoa > Chordata > Mammalia > Rodentia > Bathyergidae > Fukomys > Fukomys damarensis. The sequence continues at coordinate 17,584,140 of NW_022900917.1, read as the reverse complement.
AAAAGGAAAGAAAAGGCTCAGATTCATGCAATCAGGAAGAAAAAAGGCAAAGTCACAACAGATCCAACAGAAATCCAGAGGATCATTAAAACATACTATGAGAACCTGTACTCTGATAAAACAGAAAACACAGAAGAAATGGACAAATTTCTAGATACTTATGAATTACCAAAGTTGAATGAAGAAGATAAAAACATTTTAAACACCCCAATCACAATCAGTGAAATTGAAAATGTAATTAAAAACTTATCAACAAAGAAAAGCCCAGACCCTGATGGATTCACTGCTGAATTTTACAAGACATTTAGTAGATCTTCATCTACTGCCATTACTCTTCAGACTTTTCAATGAAATTGAAAGAGAAGCAATACTTACAAATTCATTCCTGGAAGCAAATATCACTTTGATTCCCAAACCTGGCAAAGATGTAACTAAAAAAGAGAATTACAGGCCAATCTTCTTAATGAATATAGATGCAAAAATCTCAATAAGATACTAGCAAACAAAATACAGAGGATCATCAAGAAGATCATACATCCTGACCAAGTCGGATTTATTCCAGGGATGCAAGGATGGTTCAACATGCATAAATCAATAAATATAATACACTATATTAATAAAGTAAAGGACAAGAACCACATGATCCTCTCGATAGATGCAGGAAAAGCATTTGACAAAATTCAACACCCATTCATGATAAAAACTGCAAAAAATTGGAATAGATGGTCTATGTCTCAATTTAATAAAGGCTATCTATGAAAAACCAATAGCCAGCACCATATTAAATGGCCAAAAACTGAAAACCTTCACATTAAAATCAGGAACAAGACAAGCATGCCCATTATCACCACTCCTCTTCCATATAGTTCTGGAAACATTAGCCACAGCAATTAGACAAGAGAAAGAAATTAAAGCAATAAAGATAGGAAAGGAAGAAGTTAAACTGTTATTATTTGCTGATAATATGACACTCTACATTGAAGACCCAAAAAACTCCACCAAAAGACTTCTCGACTTAATTGACACTTTTAGCAGAGTAGCTGGATACAAGGTCAACACCCAAAAATCAATAGCCTTCTTGTACAAAAGCAACAGACTCACTGAGAAAGAAATTAGGGAAACAATTCCTTTCACAATAGCATCCAAAAAAATGAAGTATCTGGGAATCAATCTAGCAAAAGAAGCAAAAGACCTCTACACTGAAAACTACAGCACCCTGAAAAAAGAGATCAAGGAGGATATAAGAAAATGGAAAGATGTCCCCTGCTCCTGGGTAGGAAGAATCAACATAATGAAAATGGCCATACTACCAAAACTGCCATACAGATTCAATGCAATACCAATTGAAGTCCCAACACTATACTTCACAGAACTAGAAAGAAGAATCCAAAAATTCTTTTGGAACCATAAGAGACCTAGAATAGCAAAAGCCATCCTACACAACAGACACATGGCAGTGGGTATAACAATTCCCAATCTGAAGCTATACTACAAAGCCACTGTGATAAAAACAGCATGGTACTGGCAAAGAAACAGACCTGAGGATCAGTGGAACAGATTAGAAGACACAAAAATACTCCAGATGCACTCAGCTACATCATCTTTGACAAAGGAGCTGACCATCCCCACTGGAGGAAAAATAGCCTCTTTAATAAATGGTGTTGGAAAAACTGGATCTCAACCTGCCAAAGATTAAAACTAGACCCTTATCTTTCACCATGCACTAAATTAAAATCAAAGTGGATTAAAGATCTATATATTAAAACAGAAGCACTAAACTTGCTAGAAGATAAGCTAGGCAGAACCCTTGAAGACATTGGCATAGGAAAAGACTTTATGAAAAAATCCTCAGTAGCACAGGAACTAGCAGAAAGAATCAACAACTGGGATCTCATCTTATTAAAAAGCTTCTGCACTACAAAAGAAACCATCAACAGAACTAAGAGACAACCTACAATGTGGGAAAAATATTTTACCAGCTGCTCCTCAGACAAAGGACTATTATCTAGAATATATAAAGAACTCAAAACAACCAGCCCCCAAATATAAAGACCCAATTCAAAAATGGGCATCTGAAATGAACAGACATTTCTCAGACAAAGAAGTAAAAGCAGCAAGTAAATATATGAAAAAATGCTCCACATCACTGGTCATTCGAGAGATGCAGATGAAAACAACACTGAGATTCCACCTCACCCCACAAAGAATGGCTGCTATCAAGAAATCACACAACAACAAATGTTGGCGCAGTTGTGGGGAGAAAGGAACCCTTCTCCATTGTTGGTGGGAGTGCAGACTGGTGCAACCACTGTGGAAATCAATATGGAGATACCTCAAAGAACTAGGATTAGAGGTTCCATTTAACCCAGCCATCCCTCTGCTGGGTATCTTTCCAAAAGAATTAAAAGAATCATACCACAGTGATATATGGGCACCAATGTTTATAGCAGCACAGTTTGTAATAGCTAAAACTTGGAAACAGCCCATCTGCCCATCAGTTGGAAACTGGATAAAGAAGATGTGGTTTTTCTATAAAATGGAATACTACTCAGCCATAAAGAATGAGAAAGTAGATTCATTCATAGGTAAATGGGTACATTTTGAGGATATACTCCTAAGTGAAATAAATAAGTCACACATATGCAAATACCAAATAGTTTCTCTGGTGTAAAAAACTAAAATAGTACTCAAGATCCTAATGGGACAATTAGCAATGTGAAATAGAAAGAAAAGGACCAAAGGTGTAGGGACAGTGAAAAGGACAGTGAAAGGGGAATAAGGGAAAAGGAAAAAAATATGAGAAAATGTAAAAATGGAATTAAAGTGTTTGAAGGTGGGGAGGGGAGGAGGGGTAGAGGGAGGGTGGGGACAAGGGGAAAAAAATGAGAACCAAGACCTGGCATGTAAAGGTACAAGATCCCAGTAATGAATGAATGTAACTGTACTGCCTACCCAGAATGTACCAATAAATTCAATTTAAAATTTAAAAAAAAAGAAGTGAAGCTGGGAAATTAATGTCATTATTTTCACATCTCCAAGTTGCCCATAAGCTGAGGGTGAATTGTAACTGGCTATGTTCATTCCTGGATGTCTTTGTGCCTTCATGGTACCAAGCTATGGTCAAACTTGCCAAGACTCTACTGATTGTTTTGCTCCAGACTGTTCTGGAAGTCTCCCAAGATTCCCCTGCACAGCAATCACATCAGCAATGAGCAAGGAGGAGCTGAGAGTCCGCTCCTGGGATGCAAGGCCCTTAAGGTTCCTCAAGGCCAATGTCACCCGCATGCTGAGCCTGGCATAGTAGTGCTCAGTGACTGTTGAGTGGATAAATGGATGGGAATAAGTTTTGAGTCTGCGGGAGATGGATTTCAAGAGTTTTACCCCTCCCTCATCTACTGCTTCTTACTTGCCCCATCCTTTGGTTCTTCCCTCCTTATTCTTTGGTGGCTGGTAAACTAGAATTGACAACTCATTCAAGTTTCCCCTGCACTTTTGTAGTTTGAGCACCAAATAAAAATCTGCATCCCAGGACATCTCTCCTCCCTACTCCACTCCCAGAAAACTGGGATGATTTGTCACCCTTCTGATGAACAGCTTCTTTTTAGGCTGGCAGAATTCTGAAGGAAACAGGACACTTCACTCACTTCAATGTCAGGAAATCACTGGTGAGAGAAAGCTTCCAAAGCCTTACCTAACTTCTTAATTGGCCAGTTGAGTAAGGAAGGAAAGGGCATTCTAAGAAGGGCCAGCATAAGCAAAGACTGGGGATTACCCATCTAAGTGAAATAGAGTCCAAAGAATGGAGAGCAGAAAGGAGGAAGGGAGAGATTTCTAATTCTGAAGACAAATTTGTCAGTAATGAAATAGCAGACACAGGCATATACAGGCGTGAGTCCTAGGTGCTGAGACAAATCCCTTCTGGCTGCTCACGTGGGGGGCCTTTTCTGTTGCCCTCATCCTTTGCTGGGAAGAATCCAGGCTTCTTCAAAACTTCACACTGTTCCCAAGGGAAAGTGTGGTCTGGACCGGTTCCTATCTATTCTACTCACTCTGTTATTCCCTACTGTTCACATGAATAAATAAGAAATCTGATGTGACTAAACACCACCACAGGCTGCTTGATATAGCAAAGGGCTAATTTATTTTTGATCTACTGCTTATGTATAAACATCTGATTCAGAGCGTCTCACCTTCTCTCCAGGGACCCAAGTAGCTAAGCTGATGAAACACCTGAAGATTATGCTGCAGAACTTGGATTCATTTCTTCTCACTTCTTTTCTGGTTCTCTGCTCCAAACATCTGTTTTCCCCTGCGGATGCATGAATTCATCAGCAGAACAACAACAAGGTAGCCCTATGTATAAATACACTCTTGACTAAGACATGTCAACATGTGTGCGGCGCTCTCCTACTCATTATGGCCCCCTAACTACCCTGGTAACCAAGTAACCTACACTGACGTCCCTTTGTGTTATCGCAGTCCATCAAAATAACCTATCATCTGTACCACAGTGAACCCTGCTGGCTTTATGCAAAGGCCATGGTTGACTGCCTGTCGAACACCTGTTCCCCCTTCTCCCTTTCTGACAGAACCACAGTTTTGTTCAGGTGCCTCTGGGGCAGATGGCTCCCCCAGCTGAGAGCAAGACTCCACCTTTGAAATGGGAAGCTCAGGCCTGGGTGTGTAACCCAGTGGCAGCCACTGAGATACAAGAAGTCATCTGTGGGCTTCTCTCATTCTGAGCAGGGTCACTGTAGGACCCTATGGGTTGTCCTTTTGAGACAGAAACTCTGCCTAACACTATTATGATCACCTTGCTGCCAACCCAAAGATGCAGCCAACCCTGAGGCAGCAGATACCAGATCACGAGGTCAGTGCTTTTATCCTAAAAGGTACTGATCCTAAACAGTTTCCTGAAGAATGATTTTTGAGGGTGTGAAGAGTTGGGGGGCGGGGTTAGACTTATCTCTTAGAACTAATTCTACTCAGTGAATCCAGTACCAATCCAAACATTGTTGTCACTAATTTGCTGCAGCTTAAATCATGGTTTAGTCTGCTGCTCTTGAACAACATAAATTATCAGTGGCAATAAGATAAGCGCAAGTTCAATCTTCAGTACCAAAAAAATAAAATAAAATAAGATATCCAAAGTGAAAAATGTGAGAAGTTACAGCACAAAAACAGGAAAAGTGCAACAGAGAAAGACCTTTAAGACAAAAACAGCACAAGTAAGACAGCAAGCAGGATTGAACTAAATGGGATCCAGAAATAGTTGATGTGCCTATCATTAACATTTGATCAAATAGTTACAGAAATAAGGAAATTGGGCAAAAATTACTGTAAATGTTCTTTGATCATTTTGACTTTTAACCATAATCAGTCAACTTGACTGAGTTAGGAAACACCTACCAGATTAGTAAAGCTTAGTTCTGAGTGTGCCTGTGGGGCTGATCTGGTTGACCTGTAGACAGCAAACTAAGTGGGGAGGCCCCCCCTGCATTAACCTGATTATGGGAGACACCAACCACTGGGCTGATAGCCTGGATGCAGAATGAAAGGGAGAGCAGGAGGAAGGTGACACACATTTTGAAGAGGTCCATTCTGCTTGAGCAGGTGCATCTTTTACTGCTGTTGCCTGTGGACATCAGACTCAGTTTCTGTAGTCTTCCAACACAGACTCATATGGGCAACTCTGCAAGGAGATTCTAGGCCTCTGATCATGGACTAGTGACGAATCCTTGATCCTTCTTGTTCTACATCTTCCAGCTTCTTATGCTGAGCAGCTACTGGACCCTCCAGGTCTCCAAGGCACAGATGGCCACTGTGGACTCTCCCACCTCTGATCCTGTAACCCCATCTAATGCATCCCCATAGTATCCCCAGACACATATTTCACTATAATAAGACAATTCTTAATGTTACACTTTCTTTTGTTGTTACTGTTGTTGTTGCAGATTGGTAAATAGGTTTTATTTATTTTTAATTAATTTTATTGGTACATATAAGGTATACAATATAATGACTTTCATCATTGGAAATTTGCACCTTAACATAATCCATCTTGGTTCTTATTTTTTTCCCCATTCCCCTGCCCTCCCTTCAACCCCTCCACCCCTCCTTATCTATAAAGACTTTGTTTCCACTTTTTCTTTTTCTCATATTAATTCATTCTTTTCTTTCTTTTCCCCTCCCCTTCCCACCTCCCCTTCCCCTTTGCACCTTTTCTTCCTATTTCACATTATCTATTATACCTTTTAGTCCTTATTTACACTTTCAGTTTCTCACACTAGAGAAACTATTCAGTATTTACATGTGTGTGTCCTATTTATTTCACTTGAGTATCACATCAATGTGCATCCATTTAGCTATAAATGTCTCTAGTATCTTGTTCTTCGTGGCTGAATAGTACTCCATTTTACACACACACACACACACACACACACACACATTTTCTTTATCCAGTCTCCTGTTAATGGGCAAATCGGTTGCTTCCAAGTTTTAGCTCTTACACATTGTGCTGCTATGAACATGGGTGCACATATATCACTGTGCTATGATTCTTTTAATTCTTTGAGGAAGACAACCAGCAGGGAAATAGCCTGGTCAAACGGAACCTCCAGTCCTAGTTCTTTAAGGTATGTCCATACTGATTTCCACAGTGGTTGCACCAGTCTGCACTCCTGCCAGCAGTGGAGCAGGGTTCCTCTGTCTCCACAGCCCCACCAGCATTTGTTATTGGTTGATTTCATGATAGCAGCCATTCTTTCTGGGATGAGGTGGAATCTCAGTGTTGTTTTCATTTGAATCTCTTGAATGGCCAGTGATGTTGAACATATTTTCATATGTTTATCTGTTCTTTCTACTTCTTTGAGAAATGTCTCTTGATTTCAGATGCCCACTTTTTGATTGAGTCTTTAAATTTGGGAGGTCTGCTTTTTTTAAGTTCTTTATATATTCAAGATAGTAGACTTTTGTCTGAGGAAGAGCTGGTGAAAAGTTTTTCCCACATTGTGGGCTGTCTCTTCACACTGTTGGTCATTTCTTTTGCTGTGCAAAAGCTTTTGAGTAAGAAGAAATCCCACTTGTTGATTGTTTGTGCAACTGAGGTTTTGTTCATAAAATATTTTCCTACACCAATGTCTTCAAGAGTTCTACCTAAACTCTCATCCAACCAGTTTAGTGTTTCTGTTTTAATTTTTTTGGTGGGGGATACTGGGGATTGAACTCAGGAACTTGCACTTGTGAGGCAGGCTGCAGCACCACTGAGCTAAATCCCCATCCCCTGTTTTAATATTTAGATCTTTAATCCATTTTGATTTTAGTTTAATTCATGGTGAGAGATATGAGTCTAATTCTAATCTTTGGCCAGCTGAAACCCAGTTTTTCCAGCACCATTTATCAAAGAGGCTATGTTTCCTGCAGTGAGGGTGTTTGGCTCCTTTGTGGAAGATGAGATGGCTGAGTGTGTCTGGAGTTGTTTCTGCATCTTCTAATCTATTCCACTGGTTCTCAGGTCTGTTTCTTTGCCAGTATCATGCTTTTTATCACAGTAGCTTTGTGGTATATTTTCAAGTTGGGGATTGTGCTACCCCCTTACCTTGTCTTTATTACCTAGAATTGCTTTTGCTATTCTAGGTCTCTTGTTCCAATGAATTTTTGAATTGTTTTCTCAAGGTATGGGATTTCAATTAGGATTTCATTGAATCTATATACCACTTTTGGAAGTATGGCTATTTTCACTATGTTGATTCTTCCTATCCAAGAACAAGGGATGTCTTGCCATTTTCTGATATCCTCTTTAATCTCTTTTTTCACAATCCTGTAGTTTTCAGGGTAAAGGTCTTTGATTTCTTTTGTTAGGTTGATTCCTGAGTATTTCAATTTTTTATGCTATTGTGAAAGGAAATGATTGCCCTATTTTTTTCTCAGCGAGTCTGCTTTTCATGTACAGAAAAGCTATTGATTTTTGTGTTTTGACCTTGTATCCAGCTACACTACTAAATTAGGTTATTAAGTCTAGAAGAATTTGGTGAAGTTCTTGGGGTCTTCTACATAGAGTTCATGTCATCTGCAAATAATGACGATCTGACTTCTTCATTTCCTATTTTTATTGCTTTTATTTCTTTTTCTTGTCTAATTGCTGTGGTTGATGTTTCCAAAACTATATTGAATGGGAGTGGTTATAGTGACATCCTTATCTTGTTTCTGATTTGGTGTGAAGGATTTGAGGACTATTTAGGATGATATTGGCTGTTGGTTTTTCATAGGTGATTTTTATCAGATTGAGGTAGAAACTGTTTATTCCAGTTTTTGGAGGGTTTTATCATAAATGCATGTTGGATTTTGTCAAATGCTTTTTTTGCATTTATGGAAATAATCATATGGTTTTTGTCCTTGGATCTACTGATTTGCATATGTTGAACCATTCCTGCATCCCTGGGATGAATCACACTTGGTCAGGGTGTATGATCTTCTTGATGATCTTCTGTATTCTACTTGCCAGTATCTTCTTCAGGATTTTTGCATCTATGTTCATTAGTAAAATTGACCTATAGTTCTCTTTTTCCATTGGGTCTTTCTCTGCTTTGGGGATCAAGGTGATGCTTACTTCTAGAAATGACTTGCTTCTAGAAATCTCATTGAAGGGTTTAAAAAGTAGTGGCAGTAGTTTCTCTCTAAATATCTTGTAGAATTCAGCAGCAAAGCCATCAGGGCCTGATCTTTTCTTAGTTGGTAAGTTTTTAGTGACTTTTTCAATTTCATTGACTGATATTGAGTCATTTAGAATTTTTAGGTCATCTTCATTCAACTTTGGTAATTCATATGTATCTAAGAATCTGTCCATTTCTTCTGTATTTTCCATCTTATTGGCATATAAGTTCTCCAAGTAGGTACTGAAGATCCTTTGGATTTCTGCTGGGTCTGTTGTAATTTCACTCCTTTCATTCCTAATTGCATGGATGTGAGCCTTTTCTTTCCTTTTTTGATGAGGTTGGCTAAGGGTTTGTCAATTTTGTTTATTCTTTCAAAGAACCAACTCTTGGAGTCATTGATTTTTTGTATTGTTCTCTTAGTCTCCATTGCAGTAATTTCTGCCCTGATCTTTATAATTTCCTCCCTTGTATGAGCCTTGTGTTTGTCCTGCTATTCTTTTTCTAGAAGCTTGAGGTTCAGCAGCAGGTTGTGTAATTGAGCTCACTCTGTTTTCCTAATATGAGTATTCACTGCTATGAATTTCCCTCATAAGACTGCTTTCATTGTGTCCCACAGATTCTGATATGTTGTATTGTCATTGTCATTTAATTGTAAGATCTGTCTGGTTTCTTCTATAATTTTTTCTGTGACCTATGGTTATTCAGAAGTGTGTTATTTGATTTCCATGTGTTTATGAAATTCTTGCAGTTTTGTTTTTGTTTTTTGCTATTGATCTCCAATTTCATCACACTATGGTCTGATAATATAAAGGGGGACAATTTCATTTCCTTTGCACTTATTTAAACATATTCTATGAGCAAATATGTGGTCTATTATGGAAAATGACCCATGTGCAGCTGAAAAGAGTGTGTATTCTGGTTTTGTGGGGTGGAACACTCTGTAAACTGTTAACTCTGTTAAGTTCATTTGTTCATGAGTTTGAGTTCTACTATTTCACTGTTTTTTTTTTTGTCTGGTTGATCTATTTGTGACAATGGGGTATTGGAGGTCCCTCACTCCTAGTGTATTAGTGCTTATTTGATTTTTCATGTCCTTTAGTATTTTGTTTTATATAGTTGAGCACACTAGTGTTTGGTATATATATATTAATGATTGTCCTCTTTTCCTCTTGGATTATTCCCTTTACAAGGATGTAGTGTCCTTCTTTGTCTCTCTTAATCAGTGTTGGTTTGCAATCCGCTTCATTTGCAAAGAGGCTAGCTACTCCTGATTTTTTTTTGGGGGGGGTGTCGTGTCACATGGAGTGTTGTTTTCCACCCTTTAACTTTCAGTCTATGAGTTTCTTTTTTAGTTAAATGAGTTTCTTGTATGCAGCATGTCATTGGATCTTGCTTCTTGACACAATCTGTCAGTCTATTTCTTTTAATTGTGAATTGAGACCATTAACATTGATGCTTATAACTAGTAACTATTGATTTATCCTCGTCATGACTTTTTCTTTTTGTTGGATTCTCCCCCTTTGCATTTAATTTCTTATTGTTTCTATGGATTCATTCTGCTGGGCTTCCTGGGGTTGTCATCCTCATTGTCTTTCCCTAGGATATTATTTCAATTTTTTTGGAGTGCTGGTTTGGTATTCATGAAGTTCCTAAGGTGCTCTTTGTCGTGAAAGTATCTTATTTCTTCATCAATTTTGAAAGATAGTTTTGCAGGGTACATCAATCTGGGTTGGAGGTTGTTTTCCTTTAGGACTTGAAATATGTCACTTCATGCTCTTTTTGCCTTATGGGTTTGTGTGGAGAAGTCTGCTGTGACTCTGATGGAATTTCCTTTGTATGTGATCTGTTTCTTTTCTCTAACTACTTGTAGAATTTTATTCTTCTGCTGGGTTTCTGGAATCTGAACTATTATAAGCCTATTGTAGATTTTTTTATCATGGCTAGTTGGAGTCCTATATACCTCACTTATCTGTATGTCAAGTTCTTTTCCCCTATTTGGGAAGTTTTCTGCCATTACTTCTGTGAACAGTTGTTTTGTTTTGTTTTGTTTTATGTTGCCTGCACTCTCTCCTGTTTCTTCGTTGATTCTGATCAGTCTTATGTTATTCTTCTTTGCGTTGTCTAGCAGCTGCTGGGTTGATTTCTCATGGTCCCATACTATTCATAAGAATTTTTTCTTTTCCTGGCCACTAACTGCAATCCTGTCTTCTATATCTGAAATTCTGTCCTTGCTTTGGCTCATTCTGCTGCATAAACTTTCAATGGAGTTTTTAATCTCCTGAAAATCTGTTTGCATATGTTTTATGGATTCCATTTGTTTCCTATGTTGGGATTCCATCATGTTTCTCAGCTCCTCTATATTTTTTTTAACCAGGGATCAAACTCAGGCCCTTGCACTTGTGAGACAGGCACCAGAGCCACTGAGCTAAATCCCCAGCCTCAATCCCCTATTTTTTTTTTAATCTATGTCCACTCTAGACTTACTAATCATGTCTTGTACTATGGGAACAATCTCTGCTGCTTTCTGAGAAATTATTTCTGATTTCAGTTTTTTTCAGGTTCTCTTTCTTTGCCAGTTCAGGGGTTCCAGGTGGTTGAGTATCAGATTCTTCTATTTTGTTGCCCTTTGGGGTTGCCTTAGGTGATCTGTAAGTCTGGTTTTGAGACTTACTTACTGCTTTCAACAGATGCAGGCTGCTGTGCTTTTGTTGAGGTGACTTTTTCCTTCCCAGGAGTCTTCAATTCTCAGCAACCACTGAGCAGCCTTTACTCTGCTGCGCACAAGTACACCAATTCCTGGGCTCAGAATGGTGGCCTTCTGGATCCCTGAGCTGACTTGTTGTCTGGGCAAACTTTTGGCTTGGGCCTATACATATTTTGGATGGTATCTAGGTGTGCCCCTCACTGGGGCCAGTATATAGCTATTGTCCGGGAGGGCCTTTGGCTGGGGGCTGTGTATCCCACTTCCTGTTACCTGCTCAGGCTTCTGGCTAGGATCTCCATGCACTTAACTATGGTATCAGAGTGAGCCTCCCCTTTGCTTGTGTGCCTGTGTAGCCCTTTTCCAAGCAGGCCCTTGGCTGTGGCTAATAGTATGGCGGGCCTCTGATTTAAGCTTATGCACCCATGCAGCTCTTTTCTGGGCAGGCCTTTGGCTTAGGCAGGTGTACACTGGGACCTGTGGGTTTCGGGTGGGTCCCTGGCTGGAATCCACCTGCTGCCACACTTCTCCAGTCCACACAGCTGCTCCCCAGGATCTGCATGCTCTTACTGATGGTATGGTGGACTTCTTCAAATTACATTTTCAATATGGTAAAGGATTTTCTCTTAACCACCTTCACCCAATTATCCAGGGTCTCTTTGAAGGTAGTTGAGCATTAAAAAGAGAGACTTGTCTTATCAGGGGCTGCCGGTTGGACTCAATCTCTTCCCACAGGTGACCATAGGCACAATCAAAATTCAGCCCAAGTCCCACCAGCTTCTGGCAGTTACATGCTCCTCCAAAAGACACGTATCATATGACCTGAAAAAGTACTTACTGTGCAATAGTGTAAGGAATTGTTGCCATGGCTTTCTTTACCACATTATTGAGGTTGCAGCACAGAGCCTAAACATGAAAGATGCTCAGTAAGGAAGGGAGGGAGTACAGGAGACTGGGAGGATGGGGCAACAAACAACTGGGTGAGGAAAGTTTCTGTTCTAGGCCAAGGCTATCTGGTACAAATATAAAGCAAACCATGAGTGTGAACCACATACATAATTGTTTATTTTCTAATAGTCATATTAAAAGAAGTAAAAATAAACTAGTAAGATCAATTTTAAAAATATATTTTGGGGCAGGGGATTTAGGTCAATGGTGCCACCACCTGCCTCAAAGTGCAAGGTCCTGAGTTCAATCCCCAGTACCAAATAATAAAAATACATTTTACCTAGTACCACATGATCATGTTAACATATAATCAGTATAAAAAAATTGTGAGATTTAAATTTTTTAAGTCTTACATAACTATGTCTTTTGTGTATTCTGCAGTCACTAAGCATCTCAGTTCAGAGCAGACCCATTTCAGGGGTTCAACAGGCACATGTGGCTATGGGCTACCAAATGGAATGGGGCAGCTCTAGGCTGCACAGCTTCTCAAGGGTCTTTCCCAAATCAGAAACCCTGCCTTTCCCTGCAAGAACCCCACCTACTTCTCAGTGTCCAGCCCACCCCCTGCCATGAACATAATATCACCCCAGGTCAAGAGCATAGAAAATACATCATCCCATCTCCCAGATTTCTGCACTAAAATTTCATTAACCTGGTGTTATCAGGTGTTAACCAGCTTAACTGGTAACATTCCCAAGTAACCACATGATTTTTAATAGGTGTTAAAAGTAAGACTCTATCTTCCTACCAAAAGATTTATACAAGGTCTATATTGACAACAATGTGAACAGGAACTTCAGCCAGCCCTGTTTCTGAAAGCACTGAGGTGTCTGCCTTCAGCACTGTCTGGCCTAGAGGAAACATGGGAAATATTGACATCAAATCCCTCTGTGAGAGCTCGGCCAGAGGTAGTTAGGGTTAGCAGGCAGGAACAAGAAATTCATGAGGTATGACTAATGTTTTTCTTGGGTTTTTAAGTCAAAAAGTCAGTCTTTTATTAGAACATAGGAAAAACAATATGACAGAGAGGGGAGAAATAAGACAGCAGAAATCTCTTACAGGCCATGGATGTGAGAGCAAAGTGTACAAGGCTAACTTGCAGGAGAGTATGGGAGAGGAACTGTACTCATTCCTTCAACAAGTATTTCTTAGCTTCTGTGATACACCAGGCTCAGTGCTTGGCACAAGCCATGAGATGCAAGACCTTGCTCCTATCCTAAAGGAGCGCTTGCCTCAAAAGGAGGTGGATGTGAAAATAAGCAGCTTCCTACCTGTGATGTGACAGAAGCTGTCCTGTGGCTGGGGTACTGACGAAGAGAAATGTGGTAGAAGAGGAAGTGACTATGGAGGAAATTTTGAGATGGCTTCATAAAGGAAGGCCTAGAGGAATGAGCCCATCTCTGCCAGTTAAAATTAACCTGTACAGAAGTCCAGAAGCAAGAAAATGCACAGAACATTCTAGAAAGGAAAGCAATTCAGTGTGTTTGGAGCAGAGCCTTGGATAGCAAGTGGAAAGTGGCAAGAGATAGTGCTGAAAAAGCAGACTGAGCCCAATCCACAAAGGACTTGGCGTGCTCTGCAGGGAGATTAGAGCTCCAGTTTAAAGGTGAGGTAAAATGAGTCAGAGGCTTGAAGTGGGTACATTACAGGATTTCTCTGCCTCCGGTTACACTGTGACTTGCTTTGGCTAACTGACTGTGATTAGAAGTGACACAGCTCACTTGCAGACAGACGATTAACAGCCAGAGAGTGGTCTGCCGTGGTCTCCTTTCTAGCTAGTGACCAGCAATTTTAAGATAGTGGCGTTTCTGGCACCCAGCTCCTGAGTGATTACCACGAGCAGAGCCCTCCTGCTGAATGACACTGAACTAACTTGTAGCAATAGTAAAAAAAGAACCTTTGTTGTTTCAGCCACTTTGATTCACAGATTATTTATTACTGTGATAAAACTGCACACCACCCTCAATGATGCCATGAGACAGTACCATGACCAGATTCATATTTTTAAAAATTGATGGCTGGCAACACAGAGGATGGACCAGAAGAAGTCAATTCCAGACAAGGAAGCCAACAGGGAGAGATTTCAGTAGCCCAGGAAAGAGATGATAAAGGCTTATATTTAAAGCAAAAACAGTGGAGGTGAAGAAAATTAGCTGTACTTAAGAAATATTTCAATTGCAGCATCAACAACAAGTTAGTAACTACAAACATGTGGTTTATAAATGTACTGATCACCTATTTCTATAAACAAATTGCCAAAACAGATCAGCTTAACACAATGAAAAATATGTATTATCTCACGTATTTTTGAGAGTTAAGAAGTCTAAGAACGGGTCAGCAGATGGTTCTGGCTCAGGGTTCCTCCAGGGGTTGCCCAGTTGAGTTGCTAGCCAGGGCGTCATCCTCTGACAGTCTCAATGGGGCCAAAGGATCCCTCTCCAGGATGGTCCTATATGTGGTTGCTACATGGATGCCACTTGTCAGCGAGAGGCTTTAGATCCTTTCCAAGGGGACCCTGACTGCCTTGTACAGCCTGAATGTCCTCAAGACATGGCACCTGGCTTCCCAAACAATGACCAATGAAGACATGGCAAAGTGACAATTTCCCTCGTGACCTAGTTTTGGAAGTCACACACCATCCTTCCCACACACACTTTAGTCACATAGAACAACCCTATGGTGTAAAAAGGGACCATAAAAAAGATGTGAGTGAGGAGGTAAAGAGAATCAAGGCCAGAATGGAGCCCAACTATCACAATGAATAAGATGGAAGTAAAGAAGCTAACTGTGTAAGAGTGAAAAAAGGAAAGAGCTCAGTTTTGGACCTGTTATGTGGAGGACCATAAAAGACATACAAACAGAGCTCATCATTTGGAAACAAGAAGCTCCTAAGAGGACAAAGTTGAAAATTTAGGAGTTAATATTATCTAAGAGTAGAGGGAATGATGGTGGAAAACTATATGATCCAGGAAGTGTGTGCAGAAAGAAAAAAGAAACAAAACACAAGGAACAAAATCTAAAGAGAGTGTGGTATTTAAGAGATGGGGAAAGAGGTAAAGTCAGCAAATGGCACAGGGAAGATGTCAGGGAAGCAAGCAGGGAATAAGAGTCACCTGATTAGGGCAGGGAGTGAGGAGGAAAGTTCTTTTAGAGTTTCAGCAGCCAGGCCAAGTGGCAGAAAGCAGCTGAACAATGGGAGCTGAGACAAGGCCACAGCTGAGACAAGTTTCACAGTGAAGTTAGATGGCCATTTAGCAAGTGATCTCAGTGCAGGTGGAATGGTGGTGCTCCTCCAAACGCATGGCCTTGCTACTGGGATTAACCCATCTTCTTGTGCAGTGGAGGTGGCTTCCTGCATAACAGGCCCAAGGCCCAATACCTTGAGTACAATCAACCATAGACCACCCATTATATAATAAGAACTATGTTAGGTAATGAAAGACTCTTTCACCATGGATCTATCACACTGTCAATTTGCAATGCACAGAGAATGGTCAAACCAAATACATCTCCTCTTCCCAAAGAGATGGGCCCTCAGGGGAAGGTGAGGATGGTGGCAATTCTGAGGGTAAACTATGGCTTGGGAGCTAGTGTGAGGGTCTAGGGTTCTAAGAAGAGAGCTCACAAACCCAGAATCACAAGGGTTAGAAAGTGATAAAAATAGATCATCTTCATGGGTTTTCTTTTTCTTTTTGTTTTATTTGTTTGTTTGTTTAATTGTTATTAGTACATGTTTGCCGTACATAATGATTATACTCCTCATGGGAAGTTGGTATGTGTACGAAACACAACTTCATTCTTTTTACTTCTCCCCTCCCTGCTTGGTCTCCTTCCCTTTTGCGAAGGATCTCCCTGCTTCCTACTGTCTACCTTTTATATTGCTCTTTAAATTATTGATGCCTTAGGTTTCTCATATAAGAGAAACCGTGCACTATTTAAGATATGTCTCTGATTTATTTCACTTAACATTATGGTTTCAAGGTGCATCCCTTTGCCTACAATTGATTCAAATTTGTCCTTATTTGTGGCAGAATAGTATTCCTTTATGTAGACATAGCACCAATAAATCTTCTTAAAGATCAAATAGAATCTGATAAGATTAAATTACTTCCTCAAAGTCACATGGTTTTTTTACTTTCTCTTTATTTTTCTCTTTTTTTATGAGTGAAAGGGATGTCCAAGCTTTCTAATTTCTTGTCCATGATCCTTTTAACTCAATCACATTTCTTCAGACTGCTTTTCACACGCACACACACACACACAAACATGGCAGGAGAAAATAATATTCAGTAGTCTAACAGGCATCTCCACTTTAACACTGCTAAAATGAATCTCTTGATTTTGTTTTTCCAAATATTTCTCTCCTCTCTCCCCTCTCCTATAATTCTGAAGGACTCACCCACCTATATTCTAGAAATCTCTTTGTCATCTCTCTGTCTCACCCTCACAGCATTTGCCAACACCTGAACTTATTTTTGCATTTTTATTTGTATATCATGACTCCCCCATGGAGGTATTTTGGGGACTAATAGATCTTCAATGCCTGAGAGTGCCTCGCACACAGTAGGTGCCCTCAAAATATTGTCGAAACAAATTAACATTAAATCCTAAGGTTAGGAAATATTCCAATGGGAATATTATCTTTACTCAAATGAGAATTTCATCCAGGGACTCATCGGGAGCTGTGAGCAGAAGTGTCAATGTCACTGCCACAGTGAATCCAGCTGCCTTTGGTGTGGATCCATTCATAGCAGCCCTGCGATCTTTGTCTAGGACCCACTTCCAGCCCAGTAATATGCACAGGAGCCAGTGACCCTGAAATGACAGGAGCTAAAATGGGAAAACCAAAACTCATTACTGCTCTAAATTGACAACTTTGGCTATATGCTGTCAGTATCCACTGAGCCTCTCTCCCTCCTACACATCCTGCCACGAAATTGCAGGAACAAACCCAGTCACAGAGCAATCAAGGGCACCACTATGAGGGACCCAATTGCACTACTTCATTCCTTCCCTTGGCCGTTTATTCCATTCACTCAGCGAGTTTCACTGAGTGTGTGCCAGGCATTGCTAGTGCCTAGGCTAAAATCTTGGAGTACTGTTTGCTGTTGTTTCTGCTCCCTTTGTGAAAGTTACTGTTATCCTTGTCCCCATCAGCTGTATCATTATCCATGCCAAGCAGAGTGCACAGAAAGCTCCCACAGAAACCCAAAGAAAGGCACATAGGTGACACTGACTTATTTTTCCTGCCATGAAAGGTGATAATGACATTTATCAAGCAGCCTCACCTACAACCATCACCAAGTGGCCTTGATCTAAGAATTTATCTCTGTCTTTGGACCATAGCATCTAAGTTATAATAATGAGAGGAAGGACCTCTCCTACTTCAGAGAGGAAACTCCGTTCTCCTACTTTATTTTCCCAGTTATAATTTAATCTTCAGAATCCCATACAACTCTGGGGATGATACTAGATAAGTAAATGACCATGGTGCACTGAGTCCTTATTTTCATTCTGAAAACTTGATCTTGATGTCTACTATTTACCAGCTTTTCCCTTGTTCTGCTGCTATGTATCATGATACAACAGAAACTGTTTAGGAGCTAACAAGATGCTGACTCCTGTTGCTTGTTTTTAGAAATAATGCATGGAAAACAAGAAATCAGAAGGTTAAAGTTTTGCACACTTTTAAAGACCTTCACATAGGAAAATGGATACATATTGAAGATATACTCCTAAGTGAAATAAATAAGGCACACATGTGTAAATACCGAATAGTTTCTCTGGTGTGAATAATCTGCAATAATACAGAAGATCCTATTAAGATTACTGACATTGAGAAATAGGAAGAAAGGAGCTAAAGGTGTAGGGAAGGTGGGACGGGTAGGGGAAGGGTAAAAAGGGAAAAGAAAAAAATGTGAGATAATGAAAAAATGGAAATAAAGCGGTTGTAGATGGGGAGGGGAGGAGCGGGTGAAGGGAGGGCAGGGACAGGGGAAAAAATGAGAACCAAGACTTGACATGTAGAGGTACAAGATCCCAACAATGAATGTAACTGTACTGTATCCCTAAAATGTACCAATAAACTCAATTAAAGCTGAAAAAAATGAATAAAAAAAATAAAGACCTTCAGTGAAGCCTAACATCTTGAAAATAAATTAGGAACAAAGGAAGATTTGCTTATGTTTAACATTTGGCAACATAGGATACAAAATCAACATTTTAAAAAACAATGAGCTTTTCTATACACCAATAATGAACAAGCTGAGAAAGAAATCAGGAAAGCAATTGCATTAGCAATAGCTTCAAAAAAAACAAAGCAAAATTTGGGAATTGACCTAAGAAAGGAGATGAAAAACCTCTGTAATGAAAATTGCAAAACACTGAAGAAAGAAATTGAAGAAGACACTGAAGATTGAAAGACTTCCCACGTTCATGGATTAGTAGCATTAGTACTGTTAAAATGGCCATATTACCAAGAGCAACATACAAATTAATGAAATCTCAGTAAAAATTCCAATGACATTCTTTGCAGAACTAGAAAAAGCATCCTAAAATTTATATGAAAACACACACAAAAAAAACTAGAATAACCAAAGCAATCCTAAACCAGAAGAGCAAAGCTGAAGCTGTCACAATACCCAACTTCAAATTATATTACAAAGCCATATTAGTAAAAATGACATGGTGCTGGTACCAAAGTAGACACATAGACAAGTAGAATCAAAGAGAAGAAACAAAGCCAGGCGTGGTGGTGCACGCCTGTAATCCCAGCACTCAGGAAGCTGAGGCAGGAGGATCGCTGTGAGTTCGAGACCAGCCTGGGCTACATAGTGAGTTTCAGGTCAGTCTCAACTACATAGTGAGATCCTGTCTCAAAAAACAAAAACAAAAATAAACAAAGAGAGGACACAGAAACAAACTCACACAACTACAGTCATCTGATTCTTGATAAATCAGCCAAAGGCATCTTGGAGAAAAGACAGCTTAAATAGTGCTTGGAAAACTAGCTATCTACTTGCAGAAGATTGGACTAGATCTCTATTGTTCATCTGCTATAAAAATCAATTCAAAATGGATCAAAGAACTAGATATAAAACCTGAAACTGCTAGGAGAAAACACCTGAAGCCATAGGCACAAAGACTTCCTGAGTCAGACGCCATAGGCACAAAAAACAATAGCAAGAATTAACAAATGACACTACCCCCAAATTTAAATTTTCTGTAAAACAAGAGAAATAGAAAGAAGAGCAGCCTACAGAATGGGGGAAAATCTTTCCCAGCTACCTTTCCAATAGAGGATGGATTTCTAGAATATATAAAGAACTCAAAAATGGAACCCCAAAATCTCAAACAGCCCAATCGATACATGGGCAAATGAACACACACTTCTCAATGGAAGTAAAAACGGTCAATAAATATACGGAAAAAAACATTCAACGTCTTTAGCCATTAGGGAAATACAAAGTACAACTACAATGAGAGTCTACCTCAGCCCAGTCAAAATGGCCACTATCAAAATCACAAAACAGCCCTACATGGTGATGCGTAGCTGTAATCCCCACACTCTGGGAGACTGCGGAAGAAGGATCACAAGTTTGAGCTCAGCCTAGGCAACTTAGCAACTTAGTAAGTCCCTATCTCAAAATTTTAAAAAAGCCTGAAGATAGAATTTAGTGTGAAAGTCCTAGGTTCAATCCCCAGTTCTGTAAAAAAAATTAAAAAGAGGATGCAATAAAGGGAAGGGTCATTGCTTTGAGTATGTAAACTGGCACAGTCACTATGGAAATCAGTATGAGGTTTCCTTAGAAAAACCAAAAACAGAGCTACGATTTGACCCAGCCATATCACTTCTTGGTATATACTTGAAGGAACTAAACTCAGCCTACTTTAAGGATACCTGCATACTGCGGTAATTGTGACACAATTTACACAGCCAAGCTATGAATCCAGCCTAGGTGCCCATCAACAGGTGAATGGACAAAGAAATGTGGTACATGCACATAATGGAGCATAACCAGATGTGAAGAATGAAACTACATCATTTGCAGGAAAATGGAACCGACTCATCCTGTTAAGCAAAATAAGCCAGACTCAGACAAGTATTGCTTATTCTCCCTAATATATGAAATCTAAAGAAGATGACATGTTCGCCGTGTGACACTTTCATGTTGGTGCTGTGAAGGACAGAAAAGTGAAGAGAGAGTCCCATCTTCAAACTTTGGGAAGGTTCCATAAAAACCATAATGTGAGGCAGAAGGTGATGATTGCCATAAGAGAGTCATAGACACAGTGGTACAAAAATGCAGAGAAAATAGATCAATTTGTGTTAGGCAGAATCAAGCAAGACTTGTGAGCTTGACTTTAAAGAATACATAGAATTTGGATTTTTCAGGGAACAGACAAAGAATTCCCAGTTGATCTGGCAGCAAAAGAAAGTGCAGTTTATTCATCCAATTTTCCGTGAGGCAGAGGCCCCTCAGGTGACTTTGTTACAGATACATTTTACAAATCTTAATAGAAAAGAGAATAGAAAGAAAAGAGCACCAAGAGGCTAATAACAAATGGAAAATTGGTTTTGTATATTTTCCAAGTTTTCTTTAAAGAGCATGCATTGTTTTTAATTAAGAAAATTGTATTTTACCTTTTCAACAAAGATGTTCAATCATCTCAAAATCGTTGTCACTTGAAAGGGGGAAATCTAATCTTTTCAGATACAGAAGTATAATTGAGACAACTATAATCATAGCAATTTTACAATGGAAAAAGAAAATGGCCAGGACAAGAAGTTGATAGACCAGAGGGTTCCTGAAGATTTGTACTCTCATTTTAGTCTCTAGTTTCTAAAAGGTCTTTCTTTTTAGGTAAGCAACATCTGCCCTCTACTGGTGATGGCGAAGTTATGAAAGACAAGACTGCCTTTCCCATCTCATAAGACAAAATGAAGAGGTAAAAAATATAAAATAACCATTCTGCTCTTACAGGCATCAGTTTTACTACTCTGACAGGTTTTCAACTTATTTAAGCTACTCCTTTTCATTCTTCCTCATGGGCCAGTGTCAGTGACTTCAAACTGCCATCCAGCCCAGACACCAGGCAGTAGGGCAGGTTTGGTGTGGCTTGCAGAGTGCGGTACCCACATAGTGCTGGGGCTGGGAAGGGCTTTGCAAAAGATAGCTTGCAGAGTCACCTGCACAGAAATCAATCCAAGGCACCTCCCAACTCACGATCTTTGATTAGAGTTTGTACTGAACTAAGCTGAATACTCAACTTCAACACTAAGCTTTTGACTTGGCTAATTTTGGTTCATGGGGCTATCCCATGCACTATAGAATGCTTAGCATTGTCGTTGGCCTCTATCCATTGAATGCCAGGAGTGTCCTCCCTTCAGATGTGACAACTAGAAGTACCGCTAGGTGTTTCCAAACATCCCTCCCTCATATCAGAGAGGGATAAGGGACAAAATAGATCCTGCTGAGAGCCACAACTTTAAAATCTGCTGTGATAGCAGAGTCAAGTTTGCTCTGAATCTGTTACAGAGATCCTATGACATGCAAAGCCTTCACTTTTTTAAACCTTTGGTGTATTTAACCATCATTCTTCTGTATGCAAATACATAGGTGTGACAAGGACAAAGACCACTCCCTGTCACCCTGTGCCAAGCACTTCACCACCGGGGGTTTGGTTTCATCACCTGCACAAAGCTAACATCGTAACTTATACCTTCTAGGACTGTTGTTCATCTACTTACAGGAACGTACTAAACACCTATCATGCAGAAGGCAGTGTGCTGAGGACCTCCCGGAGAATAAGCCAAGCCGGAAAGTGAGATCCCTGCCAGGAGCAGGAAGTACTAGACACCTGTGCTCCAGAAGTAAAGACCCAATCATTGGAGGGGACCACTGTAGAAAAGATAGAATATAGGTCCATCAGATCTTGCTCATATTTCTAAAGTCCAAAGAACACATTGACATCCTTTTCTTGTTTTCCTGCATTTCGCGTAAAAATCTATTTGGTGGCCGACGCTGACCTAAAGTAAATGAGGCTATCTGCAGTCCTCATTTATCCTAGTAATTATCAATATTACAGTTTTCTGCACAAACATTAATGTTTTTGGTCTAAATGCACCTCATCAGGCTATGCTGGGGGTGTCACACAACACAGCACATGGGCACGGTTTGACTTTTCTAAAGTCCAAAATTATTCTAATTTCAGGACACATATGGTCCCAAAGGATTTGGATAAGGGATTATGGGAGAGTATATATAAATTAGCAAGGAAGCCAGGCATAGCAGCTCACAATGTAATCCCAGCACTCTTAAAGGATGAGGCAAGAGGATCACAAGTTCAAGCCCAGCCTGGGCAACTTAGCAATTTACCAAGACCCTGTCTCCAAATTTAAAAAAAAAAAAAAAAAAAAAAAAGGCTGAGGATGAGGCTCCTCGCAAAGGCTGTGCATTCACTCTCTAGTACTGAAAACAAAGAGGAGCAGAGAAATGGTCATAACAAGAGCTGACACTTTTACACTAGACAAGCTCCTTATTTCTCATTTCAGTCTTGTCCATGCCAGGCAAACTACAAGCTTCTGAGGTAAATGGGGGAAGGTGAGAGCAATTACAGGTAAGGCACAGGGACTTTGCCTAACAATATAAGTAGTTCCTACCTCTCTCAACCAAAGAAACCAGTCACCATCCCTCCTGCTGGGAAAAAAGGGCCACAGCTGGGATCAAATGTGTCCTGGTGCCTCTTGGTGGCCCCAGCAGCACAAGGCGGAGGCCCTGCTGGAAGTTGTGCTTCCCTCCCGTTTGGCCAGCAGGGACCTGCTTCAGCTCACAGAAGCCTGCTCAGTTCCAGCTTCCTCCAGCCCGTTCAACCCAAGGAGCCTGGGCCAAAGCAACCTCTCTGTCCTTGGGGCCTGGCTTCTCTTTCCTGTGCATGAGAGATGGGGACCAGAAGGGCGTCGTCCTCGTCCCCTATCACTTGATGTGCCGAAGATTATAGGAGACATGGACTGATCTGCTTGGAAATTGAGCAGAGCTACTTGGGGTAAGTGCAATTCCCACCACCACCCCAGCAGTTGTCACTGAAAAGGACCTTAGTAAAAACCACATCCTGTCACCACCAACTTTCAGCTCTCAAAGGGCTCCTGCCTCTTTGGCTCCATTCTTTACTTCTATCAACTTTTAGGAAAATACATACTGAACCTGTGTCACATGTCAAATGCTGTGCTAGGGGATGGGAATGTGTATTAAATAAGATATGGTCCCTACCTTGGAAATGTCATGGTACAGAAAGGGAGACTTCCTTGGACAACAGGCTGTCTCCAACCACTTTGTGAACAAGAGCAATTTTTTTGTTTGTTTGTTTCTCCTGAGTTTGTAAACTAAAAGAGCAGTCAGCAAACTAATATCAGCAGGCCAGCTGCATGTTCTTATAAATAAAGTTTTATTGGAACACTGCCACAAACATTTGCTTGTATAATGTCTGTGGCTGCTTTCACACTGAGTCAGTTTGCTCTGAGTGTGCTACAGAGATCATATGTCTTGCAGAGCCTGAAATATTTACTCTATACCCTTAAAGAAAGTTTGGTAATCCCTGGACTTAATGACAGGTGGACAGGCTGTGACATGGAAAGCTGTAAAAAAAAAAACATGCATAAAGGACGAAGGATGTAGCTCAGAGGCACCACCTGCCTGGCAAACACAGAGTCCTGAGTTCGATTCCCAGTACCAAGAAAAAAATGTAGAAAGAAAGTAATTGTTGGCAGTCAAATCCCTGAGAAGAACAACAGAATGAAAGTGTGTTATTTAGCATTTGGTTCAGCTGTATATGACAGAAAATCCAATTATAGATCTAGGTAATATAAAGGTGTCATTTCTCCTACATAAAACAAGTCAAGAAGTTGATAGTTCAAGGTTTCTTCGAAGGCTCCATAGCCACCAAGAACCCAGATTTCTTTTAGCTTTCTGCTTCCCACCACCCTTAGCAGGAGATTTTTCTTCCTCCAGTCCTTTCTTGTGGCTCAAAATAGCTGCTGGGATCCAGTAATTACATCCATATTCCAGACAAACAGAAAAGAAACAGCAAAAGAATCTACTTTCCAGCTGAGTCTATTTCCTTTAAGAAAATGGCCTGGAGCTCCCTTCTGTAAATGTTCATTTCAAACTCCCTGGCACCCCCCAGGGAGAGGGAAGATGGGGATCTGACCATCCACAGACCCTTACTTATGAATGCTTTGAATTTTACCCACAGAACCTTAGCTGTACGTATAGATGTTACCATGCACAAAGCTAGAATGTGAGAGCCTCTTCGTGGGCTCTGCAATGGACATTCTGAGCAACATTCTCATAAGAAATAAATAATCCTCTCCCTCATCTTGCTATTAACATATTTGCTCATTAAAACTATTTTTCAGCCTCTAATATGCACCATGTGCTGTGCTTGGTGCTGTAACATTTTCTGTCTTTCTGCTTTTTTTTTTTAGATAAGTAGAGGTTTGGAGAGAAGATACATCTTCTTTTTTGTCATTATTCCAGAAGACAGGAAATAAGAAACTTTTAGTGTATCATCTAAAACACGCTCATTCAGCCCACTGTGACGGCACATACCTGTGATCCCAGCATTGCAAGAAGCTAGGTCAGAAGAATCACAAATTCCAACCCAACCCGGGCAATTTCACAGCTTAGCAAGGCCTTGTTTCAAACACAAAAACTAAACTGGGCTGATGATGTAGGTCAGGGCAAAGGTCCTGGATTCAATCCCCAGTACCACCAGAAGAAAAGAACGGAAATTGGGGGTGGAGGGAGAAGGAAAAAGGGGAGGAGAAAAATAAATAAAGTGCACCTTTAAGGTATTATGTAAATGACTGAATTGTTCCATGATTGATGGATGTGAGTTTATTTTCCTTTATATGATATATGTATGTAATTATCAGGAAGCTGTATGAATCCTTGGACAGTAGTCCCCCCAGAAAATATGGGCTAAAATGGTTTTGTATTATTGTTGATGGAAAGGGATTCTAAACCTTACAAAATTGCTTGTCCGTGGTTATGTACATCTATGGCTCTCACCCCAACTATAATGAATGTTTTTGTTTTTGTTTTCCAGTACTGGGCATTGAACTCACGACCTTGCCCTTGCAAGGCAGTGAGCTAAATCCCTGGCCTGTATGGAATGTTCTTTAAGAGCTTCTTAGTATTTGCTAACCAGGAGAGCTTAATAAATATTTGATGAGGTAATGAATGACTGTTCTTCCAATCTTCTGCTTGAGGGTTCCCTGCCTTGATAACCATTTCTATACTTTTGAGACAGAATATAGAAACACAAATAATACTTAGACATGTGTGAGGCTTTTCAATTTTCTAAGGGCTTTTGTGTACATTCAAAACAATGTAAAAGTTAAATTAGATCAATCCTAATAACATGCACATACACAGCAAAATTGGGTGGCAAGCTTCCCTCTTACATTGAATGGGCTTGGGAAAAGTTGCTTCCTTCTTCTCAAGCAGTCCACCAAACAATGGTCTTTAAATTCAGGATTTGAAAATGTGCATTTCAGATGCCAGAAGAATCACCACTACCCTCTGTAACTGAAGGAAAACCAAGAAGCAAAGAATGTAAACAGCATCACAAGGAATCTAGGCTGGAACTCGGTAAAATCTTATTGGACACAAAATATAGGAAGCAGGGAAATGCTTTCCCAAAAGAGATACGGAATCACCACAAATATGGCAAATACTGATTCCAAAATTGCTCCATTCAAGGGGTTTTGGTTTGATTTTCTGGTAGAACAATGTGCAGAAGAAACACTGACCACCAGGGGGTGCTGTGCCAAAGTCCACGGGCATCCCTCAGGGAACTCCCCCTAAGTGCTCTTGTCCGGGCTGGCTCCAAAGTTCTCCGGGTTGATTTCACAACCAGTTCTCCATGAACCTGTGGGAAAGCTTGCAGTTTCTGCTTCCACATCAGGACACCATTTCTTGGAGACAGAGAGCCACAGGGAACCAACAACTGCCCGGGCCTGGAATGCTTGGTGACCTCACTCTGGTACTCTCCCTAATGCACCTGTCCTACGCTTGCATCTGCTCACAACTATCGAATGCACGTATTTTTCATTTGTTTTCCACTTGCGTTAAGTACACAGATGATGAATAAATCAGAATACGAGAACATGTGAGACTGTTACATTTTATTTAGCAATTAATAATTAACATTTTTTAAATGATTTAGAAACACTAGAACTTATCCTTAATCGCCATCTGGATTTCTTGTAAATTATTTGATTTACTTAAGCCTTATTTAATTTCATTCCCAAGCCCTCAAATTTTGCTAATTTGGTATGCTAGATACTCAGCTAATCGTCTCAGCACAAAACAAAGCAAAATATAGAAGAGCTCAACACTTGAGCCAATTTGGTGGTAAGGAAAGCATAGTGGGTGTGAGGGCATTGGCCAGAGGTATGCATGAGATGGCTATGAAGAGATTGAGCGGTATTAGAGCCACAAGCCCAAAACCTCCCAGAGAGCATGGTCAGAGATTGAAAGATAGCCTACAGGGCCACAAGTCATGGTAAGTTCAAAAAGCATTGTCTTAAGGAATGAATGCTCTAACCCTTCCCACTCCCTACTCCTTCATCATTTCATTTAGTTGCAGAGTGGTCACTTAACAGACTGTTCTTCCCCTGTTGTCTACATGAGTCCCTGCCTTCTTTCTTTGATCCTGCTTTCTGGTTCTATCAATAAAAAACCACAGAGGCTTCAGTTTGGGCTGCCCTTTGAGATTTTCTCACACTGAGGAGTCTTGGCTAATGGTCACCTCTCTGGGTCCTCTAGGAGTGTGGACTGGACACTGACTCTGAGTCATCTTTCAACCTTTGGCCCATGGTCTCAAAGTATGACAGGGGTGGGAGCAATATCTCTGCCAGTTGAATTAGCTTCCAATTGACTGTGGGTCCTTGGGCAAGTCACTGCATGATCATCTACCTCAGAAATGAAGTTGGGCTAGAACAAAGGATTTCCCTTTTCATATAGAACTGGACCCCTTCTTGCACAGTGGAAAGAGAATAGTCTCCCAAAGTCCTGGCTCTAGGGAAATGGCAAATGGGTTCTACTTGGTTTCAACCAGTATAGGAGATTTTCCTTGCCTTTCCACAACTGTTCCAGATCTCCACAGCCACACCCCATCCATCACAGAAGTGAGGCTCACGAATGTGGAACAGAGGCACCACTGTGAGTTGTCCACTCAGAGCAAGTCTTGTCACAACTGTTCTCCGTTACATATGTCAGAAGCCAAATAGTGGGTTCATCTTTGTCATATAACCAGGAAAGTAAGGAGCAGGTAAGCCAGTCCTGACATGGTTTCTCAAGAAAGAGGCTCCTTCTATTACAGACAGCTAAATTAGGTAAAATATGACTGGCAGTCAGAATGGGCTGAGCCCTCAGAAAGGTGAAAACACACTACAACTGTGGCCATAAACACATCAGCTGGAGGCCAGGCCTCAAGATGACAACAAAAAGACCAGGCCTGCATACTTCCCGAAGAGATGAGGTGGTAACCCCTGGTCTAGTAAAGTCAAGGTCATCAGTCATCTCAGTGGGTGATCAAGACCCCAGGACCCATCACCTTCCTGAGAAGTTCTCTGTTCTTTCCATGTACCCTTGCTACGTGACTTGTTTCCCCATTGGATCACTATTACCTAAGTGACTATACTTGCAATCTTATTGGTGGATGATAGCTTTAGCTCACATTGTAACCACAAAAGATAGTGGTTGTATCCTATAAAGCTTCCCCTGAAAAGTGGGGTCCTCGGCTACCCATTTGGGACCCCTCCTGCTTCTCAGGAGCTATGCTCTCAATAAGTACTTCCTACTCTTAACTAAACCTTGTTCCTAAAAATCATTCTTCAATTTTGGATAACCTGAACTTGGCATATCAGCATCTAATAAGTAGAGAACTATATTTCCCTTATATCATTTGGAAGTCCTATTTCATCTCCATACACATCCATATATCACTCCTACCTCCCCACTCTGCCATCCTTGCTCTTTTGTGAAATCTTACATAGAAACTCAAAATACAGAGGAGATAAAAATCAGAGTCACCCTGGAGAGGGGTACAGGTGGGAGAGAAGAGGACCCCAGGACCTTCCCAGAAAAAAGTCTGCCAAAAGAATTTTTTAAATCCACCAAATCAAAAGATCTATGTTTTCTCTTCTAGCTTGAGACTGATTTTTCTCTGTATGCCAATATCTGGATTTCTTTTGTATCAGTAACAAAACTGCAGCCCATTCCCAGACAACTGAGTACTCAGGTAAATAAATACACTGCAATTTCCCCTCCCAAATAAATGGAGGTGGTTGGATTCTGGGACAGAGGCAAAGGCCTATAGCTAGCCATGCTCAGAGGGCACTGCTAAAAAGCAGACATGAACAAAAGAGGTCTCCAAACTAACAACAAAACCTTCAGCTATAATCAACCTGCAAGTTCCAACACACACACAAAAATAAATAAATAAAAAATAGAAACATGAGAAGACAAGGCAACAAAATACTTTCAAAAACTCCAAAAACCCTCCAAAGCCATTCCATGGGGCATAAAGGGGAAGGAAATCAAAAATAATACAACTGAATTATGTGAAAAGATAACAAGATTTTTTTTAAAAAACAGACCAGTACGGTGTTTGGCAAGCTCAAAGAGGATATAACTAAATAGATAATGGACTTAATAAATGAAATAATCAGTGATCCACAGAAGATACTAATAAAAAGTTAGCTGAGCTAAACAAAATGATACAAAGCATTAATCCCCACCATAGGAAAGAATTAGAGTCTATAAAAAGAGGCCAAACAAAAATTCAGGAGATTAGGGCCAGTGGTTCCACCACCTGCCTCGAAAGCACAAGGTCCCAAGTTCAATCCCTGGTACAAAAAAACGAAACAAAAAACAAAATCAGGAGAGGAAACAGTCTATTGTAAGTATGGGTAGCAGAAGTGACCAATATAAGGAAAGAGTCTCAGGACTAGAAGACAGAGCTGTTGAAAATGACAAATTAATTCAAGGAAATGGATCCAACATCTGCTAGATGATGCAAAGAAGACTAAGACTAATTAGCATTGGTGAAAACCCAGAAGACAGCAAAAAAGGCATAAAAATCTGGTTATTGAAACAATAGCAGAAAACTTTCTAAACATAGGGAAAGAATTTAACATACTTATAAATGAGGCATACAGAACCTCAACAAGCCATGATCAGAAAAGAATCTCTCCATGACACATCATAGTCCAAATCCCAGGAGTCCAACACAAGAACAGAATCTTAAAAGCTTA
Source organism: Fukomys damarensis (assembly GCF_012274545.1). Classification (NCBI taxonomy): domain Eukaryota; kingdom Metazoa; phylum Chordata; class Mammalia; order Rodentia; family Bathyergidae; genus Fukomys; species Fukomys damarensis. The sequence continues at coordinate 17,554,514 of NW_022900917.1, read as the reverse complement.
GTTACTTTCTCATCGCCAAGACACAATACCCGATACCCACAAGTCCACAGTAAAAAGGTTTGTTTGGCTTACAGGTTGGAGAGGTTTCAATCCATAGTGGCTGACTGCCCAGCAGGGCGGCATGACAGAGGAGCAGAGGAGAGGAGAAAGAGCTCATGACATGGCAGCAGGAAGACACCAAGGGATGAGGGAGGGAGAGGTATCCTTCTACACTATCCCCTGAGTGACCCACCTCCTCGTACCAGGCTTTACCTCCAAACATTGCATTTAGCTGTAGACTCATCCACTGGCAACTCTCGCACCCCCATGATCAGATCACCTCATAAAAGCACCACTTATGAACACCTGAGGCACTGGGGAACATCTACATATAAGCCACAACAGGTGAGCAGTTAATTAGAAGGGAAAGAAAGTGAACCAGCAATGGCAAAATAATGCAATGACAAGAATAAATCCATACTTTTCCGTAATAACTGTCTATGTGAATGAATGGTCTCGATTCCCCAGTCAAAAGACACAGACCGGCAGAATGGATCAAGAAACAAAATCCAACAGTATGCTGTATACAACAGGCACATTTAACCAAAAAAGAAATACATACACAATGTAAAAATGAAAGGACAAAAAAAAACAATATTCCATACAACAGGAGCAGGAGCAGGCATCCTATTTTCAGACAAAGTGAACTTCAAGCCAAAACAGATCAGAATAGTCAAAAAAGGTCACTACATATTGGTCTGGGGAGCAATTCAACTGGAAGAGAGAACAGTTATTAACATATATGCACCAAATACTGGTGTTCCAGCTTCATAACACTAGTTTTATTGGACATAAAAGATCAGATAAACATAAACACCATTATAGTGGGAGACCTCAATATCCCACTGTCACAAACAGATAAACTAGACAAAAAAAAATCAACAAAAAATAGCAGAAATTGCACAAAGCCTTTGAACAAATGGACTTAGTAGCTATCAGAATACAGTACCCATCTTGGCAGCACTTGGAGCTTTCTCCAAAACAGACTGCACACTAGTAATGTAAGCCGACCCCTGTAGCTCTAATGTACTCCCAAGCTTCCCTCACACACTTCTATGATGCTTCTCAGTCCATCTGACTCTGTACCTGTACCGTCGTGATTTTGTCACGTTTGTTCCTCTGCTTGTCTGTGAATGCTCTGAGGGAAGAGACGACCACATTCAGCTGTAGAGTAGAAAAGCACCGGAAGAGCACCAGATCCGTGCAACAGAGCCTCTATAGATGAGTGGAGAAAGCAAGGAAGGAGTGAAGGGCGCCGGTGAATAACTCAGTGTCTCAGCTCAGGAGCCCACCTGTGAGTGCCATCAGGGCCTTCGCTCTCCTTTTGCAGTTGTCCCATCACTGATTACGTGTTTGAAGTGCAAACCACAATTAAACCCAATAGTTCCTGAAAGAGGAATGTGTGAAGTTTTCACAAAGAGCATAGTTTATCCATGCGTTAACTTCCCACAAAGACAAAGAACAGCAGAAGCCACTATGGGCCACTATGGGAAAATACTGCCCACTGGCCTCTCTGGGAGTTAGGTGGAAGTGAGGCAGATATTTGAGCCTAAGATTGGAGCTTCTCAGAGAGGAAGACGGTCCCCAGCAGAGTGAACTATGAGTCTTTCAAAAAACCCAACATCCTGGGGATTCTTAAAAGAGAAAAGAATACTTTTACCAAGGGCCCAGTACAGCCAAGTACTCCAGCTCAAGCTGCCAATAGAACTTGTTTCATTTATCATTGCTTTGAATAGAGAAAGTGCTTAGTAAATATTGAATGAATCAACAAAGTGCCTCCCAACGCAGAGATATCACTTCCACGAAAATAAAACAAAGTGGATGTGATTCCATAGAAGATATCTCTCAGGGCTATTAAAGTTATTCTGTTTATGTGGGGAAAAAATAAACACACATACTTAGTTCCATGTCACTGCTAATAACTTGCTAATTGTACTTATGGAGTTCTTGATTATATGGGAAAGACAAGGAATGGCCTTTCAAGTATTCAAAAGTGGAAACTTACATTAAAGCCCCATTGTGTCCCTCTTTGTTTCTCTCAAGGGGTGCTAATGGGTACTTGGGTTTCTATTTGGGGAGGGATAATAGAATAGTGGGAGCACCCAGGAGGTGAGGGATGGATGAGGAGAAGGAGAAAAAAATGAGAAAGCATAGTTATGTGGTAGTTTTCCCACATACACGTCAGAGAGATGGGAAGGAAACCCAACTAAGAGAGGCCCAGGAAATCCCTTTTCTCCTCCCAGTCATGGGGCCTTCTTCATCTCTGGGGCATGCAAAGAATTTCTTACAAGTGAGCCCACTGTAAGAAAACCCAATGTAGGCACCACTGGTTCACACACTGCTGCACCTCTGAACCACCCAGAGCACCAAGAAAACATACAGACACCTGGGTCCGTTCAAGAACGAGGGGGCCGACATGACTCAGATCCACACCAAGGTGAAAATCCCTGGTGCAGACCATCCACACCTGGACCCGAATTTAAACAGAAAGTAATTATCGGTTTGTCTGATATCTCACCATACAACTACAGCTTTTTTACATCTTTTATAAAAATCTGCATCATTTTTTGCATCCAGAGGTTTTTTTTTCCAGTTTTTCTTATTAGTGCATATCTGTAGTACATAATAATCACATGTCTTGTGGGGAGCTGGTACACCTACATAATACAATTTAATTCTTTTTAAAGTATGCATTTTAAGTACCTATTCTGTAAGTTGTAGAGCTTGGAAATTCTATTTATACCCTCAAATAACTTCAGGTTTTCTCGAGCAGTGTTTAATCAACGAGCATTTACTTGCTGCCTCCCATGTGCCAGGCATTGAAAATACAGAGGTGCATAAAGACACAGCCCTCACCCTTAAGATATAGCGGAGGAAAAAGGAAGATGCTGATACAATGATTGTATTCGCATACTGAGTGCTGACTTTGTGTCAGACTCTGTACTAAGCACTTTGCCTGCGTGAGTGTCTTCAATCTTTTTTAAAAACCTGTGAGACAGGATCATCAAGTACCTCAACCTATATGTGAAGAACAGATACACCCAAGATTTAAGAACTCTGTCAACTAGTGAAGGGATCAAGCAAAATGTGGCACGGCCACACCGTGGAATATTGTTTGGCCATGAGAAAGAAGGAAGTACTGATACATGGGACAATACAAACAAACCTTGAAAGCATCGTGCTAAATGAAAGGAGTTAGATATTCATATGATTGTGTTTACATGAAATATCAAGAATAGTCTTTTTTAATCTAAAGAAAAATGTCATTTCAGATTAGCATGTTGGTCAGTAAGTAAACTAATATATTAAGTTTAAAAAATGAATAGGCAAATCCATAGAGAGAGAAAGTAGACTCACTAGGAACTGGAGAAGAGGGAGATTCAAGGGCCCCGGGACTCATCTTGAGGTCTTGAAAATGTTCTGATGTTAGACAGTGGCGTTGGCTGCACGACACTGTGAATATACAAAGTTCCACTGAACTGTATGCTTGTAACTAGAGAATCTGGTGGCATATACATTATATCTCATTTTTAAAAGAAAAGGAAAAAAAAAACTTATCCAGAGCCACGGAGCTGGGTCTTGAATATGTGTTAGTCACACTAGACGTTGCATGCTTATCCCTGCATTACAACGCATCTAGAAAGGAAAATATACCAACAACCGAATCGCTGTCAGGCAACGAGGGGTCCAGAGAGGCCGTGGGCGAGCAGGAAGGCAGGGCCGAAATTCAGTGGGGACAGAATTTCAACACGAAAGGATTACAGGATACTAGACAGTAAGTGACCTGGGGCTGGGTGGGTGACACAGACCACAGGGAAAGTGTTTCAGAGCGGGAACAGCTGATTAGGCAGCCCTAACTGTTGAAGAAGTCTTCGGGGAGAAAGCTGGCTCTCAGGCAAGTCTGGAAGAGGGAAGACATGGGTGAACTGAGAGAGGACCTGGCAGATGACATGAGCAGGAGGGTGTCCCCTGTGGGAAGGAAGGAGAAACACAGCAACTAGCGGGGTAGAAGCTCTCCAGCGCTATGGACCTGACGAGAGTGGGAATCCTTAACGGAGGGTCCCCCGGCCTCATCTCTGCCTGGGCTGGAGGGAAAAGGGGAGGGCTACTGCCCACAAAGACTGTGAACTGTTTACAATACTCTGTTGTGTGCACATATGTTCATTTTGGAGAGGGCTATCCTCCATAGTTTTCAAAGAGTTCTATGACCCTCCCCGAAAAAGCTAAGAGTTTCCTGTCTGGAGAATAATCTTCAGAAGTACATGCTCCTAGGCAAAGACAAAAGGGCTAAGACGGGCAGAAAGTATGCAATGGTAGTATTTAGATATAAAGCAGTACTATGTTAGAGCTGGCTTGTTAGTGTCAGTCATTAAATTTTCAAGAATTCTGTGATCTGGTTGTTGGGAGCAGCCATTGACTAAAATTAAAATTATAGGTCTGGGGATTTAGCTCAGTGGTTCTGCCGCCTGCCTTGTACCCGAGTTTGATCCCTGGTACCAAAAAAAGAATTAAAATTATAAAAAACTTACAATTAATTGATATTAAAAATAAAATTAATAGGGCTGGGGATTTAGCTCAAGGGGGCCGCCAACCCACCTCACAAGCACAAGGCCCCAAATTCAATCCCCGGTACCAAAAAATAAATAAATAAAATAAATATACAAATCTTACTACTTCCTGGTTAATTTAGTACTGTGATCTTTTCTGTGTTTTTTTTGGTGACTAATACCTGTTCTGCCTATATGGTGGGGACACCAGTGTGTCATTGCAGCATCTTTTCCAACTTCACATTCAGTGATATCACATTGAAAGTCCAAAATTGGACAACACAGGAGGATTTCTGCTGCATACATTGGCCAATGCTACAAAATCGGGACTCTTTGCTTTCTGGAGAGCTGGTTATTTGTATTTACCAGCACACTAGTGAACAGGGAGACTGGCGGGGGACTGGGAAGTGATGTTTTAGAGTATTGGCAGCCTTCCTGAAATGAGTCACTAGTCAGACAATGTATCTGCTGGTTCCTTCAAGGTATTCAGCAGTAAAATACTGAATACGTCTAAAATACGTCTTGCCTTCTTAGGGTTTAGAGTCTACTGAGAAGAAATAGTCATATAAAAGCCCATACAAATGGCCAATAAATACATGAAAAAATATTCAGCATCTCTGCCATTATAGAGGAGCATTTAAAACAACTATGAGATTCTACCTTACTCCAGAAAAAAATGGCTATCTTCAAGAAATCAAATAATAGCAAATGCTGGCAAGGCTGCAGGGGGAAAAGGGTCACTTACACATTGCTGATGGGAATGTAAACTAGCAAACAACTATGGAAATCAATATGAAGATTCCTCAAAATCACTAAAGCTAGAAATTCCACTCAACCTAGCTATTCCCCTTCTAGCTATTCTCTTCCCAAAGGAGTTAAAGACATCCTACTTCCACGATGCACGCATACCCATGTTTACAGCAGCATGATCCATAATAGTTAAATCTTGGAAATGGCCTATATGTCTATCAACAGATGAATGGATAAAAAAATATATAGAATGTACACAAATGGAGTACTACTCTGCCATAAAGAAGGATAAATTCAAGTCATTTGTAGGAAAATGAATGCACCTTGAGACCATAATGTTAAGTGAAATAAATCAATCATGTAAGCTTGATATCACAAGACTTCTCTTCTATGAGAAACTTAAAATATAAATAAAGAGCAAAATAAAAGTTAGATAACAAGGAGATTGATCTTTTGCAAATGGAAAAGGGACCAAGAGCTGGAGCAAGCAGGGAAGAGGATTAAAAAAAAAAAAAGAAAAAAAACTAAGATGTGTCATGCACATGTACCAACTCCCTACAAGGGATGTGGTCATTATGACTACAGAAATGTACTAATAAAAAATAAAAGTTACAAAATAGTAATTCATTTAGTGAGACAGGTGATAACATTTGACGTGGAAAAGTAAGACAGGTAGTTACAGGTCAGGGCTGGGGGAGTCGCTCACAATTTGAACAGGGTAAGCAAGGCAAGCCTCACTGAGTAAAGGCTTTAAAGATCTGAGAGCACAAACAAGTGGCTATCTGGGAGAAGAATATTTTAGGAAAAGGAGCCAGCAGAGGCAGTGGGCTGGGGAAGGAGCGTGACTGTTGCCCAAGGAGCAGGAGTAAGATTTTCGATGTTGAGAGTGGAATAAGACGGGGAGAGTAATAAGAGACAAGGGCAGGAACTACGGAAGGGCTGATCAGTAGGCTCTTGTAAGCTATTTTGTTGAGATGGAAGCCACGGAAGGTGTCAAGTAGAGAGGACCGATATCTTAGTTCATTTTCTGCAGTAACAGCAAATGCCTGAGACTGGGTACTTTATTTAAACTCTTTCTTCTAGTCCTGGAGGCTGGGAAGTCCAAGTGCAGAGAAGCAGCATCTGCTGGACACATGGGGAGGGCATTCTTGCTGCATGATAGCATGGTGGACGTGTCACACGGTGAGATGGAAAGTTCCAGGCTCTCTTCCTCTTCTGACAGAGCCACTTATGCCATTGTAGGGGCCCCACCCTCGTGACTTCATCTAATCACAATTACCTTCCTAAACCCCCACTTGCAAATACTATTAACAGATGGAGTTGAGGATAAAGTTTCCAACACATGGACTTTTGGGGAATGCATTCAAACCACAGCTGTAGGAATGGCCCACTCATGCTTTAGCAAGATCACGCTGCCTGCTAGGCCGAGCATAGATTGGAGAGGGGCCAGCGTACAGCAGAAAGACAGCTTCAGAGGTTGTTTTCCCGCTGGACTAGAAGCCACCCCTCCCAAAAGCCTTCACCTTCAAAGGTTGAGCCACTTGAAACTGTGTCCAGCCTGCTCTCGCAGTGTCGTCTTGCAGTGATCATAGATTTAATCTCTACCCTGTAAGAAAATCAAAAACTAGACAAGACAAAAATGGGGCTGGATATGAGGGTTAGAGTTTCCCAGTAAATAAGAAAAAAATTAAATTGCAATTTGAGTTTCTGACAGTCAAGAAAATTGAGTAGACCCAACTCGCCTTAGGAAGAAAAAAGCTAATATTCGTAAGTTAAAAATAACAACGCAATACAGAGTGTGCTGGGATAATTAGACTTGAAAGGGGGTTGCCCCACTGATCTCATTACAGTTCCTCCGATGACTTTCCCAAGCTGTGGCAGGTGAGTAATAGGAAACGATTCAATCACCAGGCACAATGGTCTGGTTTTAAAAACCTATAACTTACCATAGAAATAAATGGAGGAGTCCAGAAACATCCAGATCAACGAGATTCAGTTAAGGAAAATGGCAAACACTTGTGTTCTAGACGTAGCTGTATTGGGAGGATGTCCTGTCATGCTGTGTCCTTCCCTATATGTCGATACTGCGAGCTGCTGCTGTCCTTGGTCACAAGCCCTGTGCACAGAGGTGGAGGTTGTGTTGCTTATATTGCACAGCACTGCTCGCTTTAGATGCAAGAGGCTGGAAGAGATATTTTTTCCTAAACTGCATCTGTGCAAACCAAGTCTCGGTGCTTGGAAGACTCACGCCTTGTAGCAGACTGTGATTTTTCCACTCTGCCCACTGACTTGGAGCTGAAACCAAAACCAATGACCCTCCAAGATCAAAATCTTCAGATGCCTCAAGAACAGTTATAATTTGGTTTTAAAATTATGGACTGGCTCTCTCCCTCCCCTGTTGGTGTCTAATGTGGCCAAATTAAAAGCATTGCCAAGTTATGGAAAGTGACTTAAATCTTTCTCTTATGACTATTTTCCATTTACTACCATTATGGTCATTTTCTGGCAGGCCACAAACACATTTCTTCTAAAATGGAATGCCCCATAGCTCATTTTGAGCTATTTTTCTCACCCTCTTTATTGACCTCTGTCGCTTTATCTCATTCCATTGGAAGCCTAAATCGCAATTGCAAAAAAAAAAAAAAAAAAAAAATCAGTAAAAATTAAAACTGAACCCATTTGGAATGAAGTCATGTTGTTGAAGTTATTCTCAGATTTCACCATGACTTGAAAAATTCTGGCGTTGTCTTTAAAATGACTAGAATCAAGGTATGACCGGCTTTGAACCTCTCAGCATCCACAGTGGTTACAAGAACGCCCTAAGAGATACCATTCCTTCCTGCTTTGACCATGACCTCAGACAGGCTGCCCTTTCCTCTCTCAGTACTTGGGGCCAGCCCCATGCCTTAGTAACAAGTAGTCCTTTCTTCCTTGCTAATGGTTCTTTTCCAACAATATTTTTATACATTCAGATTTATATATTCAGGGCATTACCAATACCTGTAGTCAGAGCACTTTGGGAGGCTGAGGCAGGAGGATCAAAAGTTCAAGCTCAGAAAAAGCAGCTTAGTGACTGAGCAAGAGCCTGTCTCAAAATAAAAAATAAAAAGTGCTGAGGATGTAGCTCAGTGAGAAGGTCCTAGTTTTAATCCCCAGCACCACCCCCAGATTCAATCTCCCCTTAAGTCCTTAAATCTCTTAACCCTAAGGTAAAAATTTCCAATGAGGAATGCCATTATATAGTATACCTAAAATGTACCAATAAAATTAATTTTACAAAAGATGGGGATGAATGGGAAGTGAGAGAAGGGAAAAATAAATACAAAAGGGAAAAAATCTGGATGAACGGGATCCTCCCATCTCAGCCACCCAAGTAGCTGAGTGTTTAGGTATGTGCCGCCGTTGCTAATTTAGCCGAGCAAATCTAGCTATAAACTATATATCTGGGCTTATTCAAATAAAAGGCAGATTTATATTTGAAAATCAATGGATATAATTTACCACGTGAGTAAAATAAGAGAGAAAAATATAATTACCTATGTAAAATGTTGTTTCATATTCACTTAGGATATTTTTTAGATATTTGTATTGTTATTTTTTTAAAGAACAAAGAGTGAGTGAACATAGATGCTAATAATGTCCACTCAGCTAATTGCATGACTTATTGTGAATCTAACAGGTAAAATTTCCAGGTCATAAGGGTAGCATATACCAATTATGGGGTCAAGTTTTCAAGGGTTTAGGACAGCCTCTGGAATGGGTGTTCTATATTGAGCAAAATAGCAATGATCATAAAAGAAAATGTGTGTCTTATGAAACAGTGAGACAAAACCAGTTCCTCAGAGGTGGTATATTGGAAAAGATTGGAAAAAAGGGCAAGACCTAGACTGACTACACGGATCATTTATGATATAAGTTAAAATGGGCTGTGTGTGCACACAGTCCAGGGGGTGTTGAGGTAGAGGATGGCTGAGGAGAAGGCTAGAGAAACAAGGGAGGGTCCACCCACCTAAGAGACCAAGGAAACTAAGGCTGGGAAAAAGGAGAAGGCTTTCCAGGACTAGATCCACTTTCTGAGTTAAACACTAACCCAAAACCAGTATGGCCAGGACTAAACAGGAAAAACTAACCTTGGGCCAGCCCCAACACCAATTACCATGTTATTGACTATGCAGATTTTACACACACACACACACACACACACACACACACACACACACATGTGGGTTTGGGACACCATGACAATTCCTCTAAGGGCCATAAAAGGCCAAAAAGTCCTCTGCCTGGTGGAGAGGCCAAGTCAAATCACTCACTGGCAAGTGTTATACCTCAGGAAAAAAAAAGTTGGGGAGTAGCATTCACCTGAAATTCCAGCACTCAGGAATCTGAGACAGGCAGGTCACCCAGCCTGAGCTACACAATGAGAGCCGGCTCAAAAAAAAGAAAAAAAAAAAGTCAGACCTCAGACCCACCCCTCAATCCCAGCCCCGTCTTACTGGTCTGATCCCACCCTGTGGAGTGCATCTTGTCTTTTCTCTGTCAAATAAATCATTGATCCTGCTGCTACTCTTGAACGTCCTGCTCAATTCTGTCTTTAGGAGAAGAATCCTAAGCTGGTATCATTGTAGGGACCAGCACACAGAAACTAATCCAGAAGATAAAGGAGATCAACATCAGTGCAGAAATAGATAGGTGACTACATTAAATTATGACCCAATTGGATGCCAATGTAGGTCGAAGTATAACAGGTGAAAAATGTGTCGTTGTTTCCAAATATGCAGAAATGTTCTCCGTTCCTGGCTGTTTTAATAAGCTTTCTGACGCCTCCAGCTGGTATTTGCGTTTTATTAAACATTGCTTTTTTCCTTTTCTTTCTTTTTCCTCCTTCCTCCTTTTCTTTCTTTCTTTCTTTCTTTCTTTCTTTCTTTCTTTCTTTCTACTTTTCTAGGAATGAAGTGACCCAGCAGAAAGCCAGATCCAGTCTGTGGCCGGAGGACAAAGGCCCATCCAGTATTTGAGTTTCCAATGGGACCTACGGCCGATATTGTACCGGTGACATTCAGCCTGTGCATTCACCCAGTTGACTTATGGAAGTCAGCCATGTTACAAATCCATTCCTTTCCCTCCACGAGATCGCCATCTGGTGGTAGAAACAGGAGACGAAAACAGCAAGTAACAACCAAGGAAATGCAGAAAAAGCAGCCGGAAATGTATGACCAGCCCAAAAAGGTGCACCCACCTCATGCATGGCTATTTAATCTTAAATTAATTAAACTTATCAATTCAGTTACTTAGTCACGCTGGCCAAATTTTCACAGCCACATGTGGCTAACAGAATATGGGACAAGGTAGATATGGGATCCTTTGTTACTGCAAAAAGTTATATGGGAAGGCATTTCACATACAGAGAATTCAGAAAAGACCTTCTGATATCTCCATTAAAAATGTATAGAATTTAGGTAAGCAAAAAAAAAGATTAATACTATTCCAAGGAGAGAAAATGCACATGACAAAGAATAACAAGATAGGAATCTGTAAATTCAGACCAGAATGGCTCGCTCAGGTGTACATGTCATGTAAAAGAGCTTAGAGTTGATCCCATATGTGGGAGTGCTCCAAATTAACTCTCAGTGCAACTCAGAATGCAGAGAAAAACAGGCTCCTTCTACTATGGCTCATCTAACAGCTCAAGACACAGGAAGAGGACATCAGAGTGGTTTCTATCAACCAGTCCCGAGGTAGGTCCTCATGGGGCAGAGAATGAAACTCAGCTCACCAGGAGGTAACCCTGAGAAGACCTGAACACCAGGCCCTCAGGGCAGAACATTCCTGTGAGAATGGAGGATCCACAGCCAGGAAGACGCCAAGGAGGCCAGGAAGTCCTTGGGTAGGGAGAAGAAAAGGGCTAAGGAGAGAAGAGGGGAGGACTGAGCCAGGTTTTAGTGACGGCCAGGAGGGGAGTGTGGAAATGACCAGGGAACAAATGCTGAAGGGCACAGTAGGGAAGAGGGGTCCTCTTCCTGGGCCGAGAGAACACAGAAGAGGAGGACTGGAAGGCAGAGACAAGGTGGAAGGGAAGCAGGTGGATTTAGCTTTTCCTGGCAATAAAGGCATAGAAAGGAGAAGCGGGGGTGGGGACACGTGTCTGACAGGGGTAGGGTTAGGACAGGCAAGTGAGGCACCTGTGGGGGCGTTCAAAATCCTCATCAAAATTTGTTTTCACGGTATTGGGAATTGAACCCAGAGCCTTCACCCTGCACTACATCTTCAGCCCGACTGTTTTTTATACAGCATCTCACCAAATTGTTAAATTGCCCGGGCTGGGCTCAAATTTGTGATCTTGCCTCAGCCTCCCAGAATGCTGGGATTACAAGTATGTGCGACCATGGCCAGCTCCAAAATAAATATTTTAATGCAAATATTTAAAAATCAATGTCGGGCCGGGGATTTAGCTCAGCGGTTCAGTGGCCTGCCTCGCAAGCACAAGGACCCGAGTTTGATCCCCGGTACCACAAAAAAAAACAAACAAACAAAATAAAAATCAATATCAGTGTCAAAAAAAAAATCCACAATGGGGCTAGGAATATAGCTCAGTGGTGCCGCCACCTGCCTTGCAAGCACAAGGTCCTAAGTTCTAACCCCAGTACCCAAAAAAAAAAAAAAAAAA